>NW_013952405.1:1969698-1978706 GCF_001266775.1 Austrofundulus limnaeus
AAATTTAACAGTTTATTTCTTAGAGAGTGTGTAAAAGTACTTTTACTTTCCCAATTTTGCTGAACAGTTTTATAACTTTTACTTGAGTAGTTTTCTCATCAGTGAAATTTATTTTTACCAAAGTCATTTTGTGTTCATGTAATTTTACTTTACTTAGTTATAGACCTCTGTTTAAATTGCACATCTTATTAAACCTAGCAAAATGTACAGAGTGAGCTAAATAATAAAATGTTAGTGGTAATTTTGTACTAGCATTTTATGCCTAGAAAGTGAGCTAAATGATGAAAATGTGTTTGTGACATTTTTTTTACATTTTATTTTACACTTGGCGCCCCATAAGTTGAAGGTAATAGAGGATTTTTTAGCACTATTACATTGTTTTATATTATTAGGGTTACTTAATAATAAAAGAAAAAACATTTATATTTGCCTAAAATCTGTTTTATCATATTCAACTAACTAAAGGCAAAATCACAAAATTATACAATAAACATAACACATCATGTTAAAAGTATCAGTATTTGTTATACTAAACCTGTATTTACTTGGCAAAGAATTGATACCTAAATTCCCATTATTACCCACTCCCTCAAGAATAGGAGACAGGAAACAGAGATTCAGGTGCAACACAGAAGCTCACTGTTAGCCTGACTGATGATAAGATACTTTTAAAACTGGACAGGCTAATATTATACAGTGTAGCACTCCAACAATATTTTCAGTGTTATTGCAGGTCTATTTATACCATTAAACTACATGTGAAAATGGCAGAAAATGACAAAATAATGCATAGTAAGAACACTTAACATGACTTGCCATTTAATTTCATGCCTGACTGCATCAGCAAGAAAGCCAGAAGTGGTTAACAGAAACCTTGTCGAGTCAGAGGGAGCTGAAATTCAGTAAATCAGTTTTTTGTTTCATAGGGCTCCTATATTTTAGATGCCATGTAGTTGGGGGGATAGAAACAAATAATGTCTGATACAATATGCTAAAATGTTCCATATCTGATTCATGTAAGAGTTCAGAAAACTCATCTTCTTTTTTGATCTGTTAGTAACTGCAGGGTTGGAGTGCATTTAAAGCAGTCTCCAATTTTCTAAGTTAATTAAACTTCCCTTTAAAATCCTGACTGCTCTTTTTAAAAGCCGTTATTGAGACAAAGACAGATTTGCTGATTATAGACCTAAAAGTGGAACAAGGCATAATAAATGTTGTCTTCATTTCTTTCTGATATGAACAGGGGAAAAAAGCGAGAGATCTCTTTGTATGAGAACAATGTCAGAGCATGCTTCACGGGGAAAAGAGCCTCATTTCATCTTCATTTTGTGGCTTCTTAATTTCTTTCTTTCTCACTTGACAAGCATGCAGTCCAAATTTTAAACCATTCAGAAGATGGAGACGGTTCAGCTCTTTTCATCATTGCGGCGCATCACGGTGAAAAGAAAAAAAATCTGAAAGCCGGGGATAGAAATCACAACTTTCATAATAAAAGTTTTACACCAAAATCTTASATTTAAACATTTATTTCTTACTTAATAAAATAAAACCTATGATTAAATTGCTTTTTGTTCTTAGAAGTGAAGGATTATTGTTGCAAGACGTATGTTAACCAAACAGAAAAGGAGAAAACAACTGTAACAAGTAGATCTTGTCAGTACAATTATCGAGGGAAAACTAACCTGTTGTATTGTTACACAAGAGACCAATAAAACCTGCGGTATGACAGCCTTGGTTTGTGGAAAACACCTTGTTGCAGAAGAGAAAAGTGAAGAGAAAACACTTCTCAGCCCAGAAGGCTGCTCAAGTGAACATTGATGAATACAGAGTTCACACAGCCATGATGGAAGAAAGGAACAAGATGAAGGAAAAGGAAAAAAGGAGAAAAGCCTGTCAAGAGTCAGTGATGTGTAACCTTTACTGCCTCGCTTTATTGCTGTTTCTCTCTGCAACCTTGTGGTTCACTGCTGCTTTTCTCATTTCTGTTTGTTGCCACTTTTTTTTTTATCTAGCATCTTTTTTTCTTCCCTTCTCACACTCTCTCTCTCTGCCTCCTTCTTGTTGTTAAGTCTACGAGGTCGTTGGGATCAACCAGGACCCAACTCTGATATAATTACTGCCAGTCAGACTATGAGGGCGGGAGACAGGAGGAAGGAACATGGAAAGCTAAGCGCCTTAAAACCCTAAAGACCTGACAATCTCGCCRAAAGAGACAAGAGAAAGCACCGTGGCGAGAGTGAAACCGACAAGAATGACAAGGAGAGCACTGGGCTGTAAATTAGCCCTGGATCCAGGCCAAACAAAGCGAATCGTGCCGAGGCAGAATGGCTAAGACAACTTCATTCCACAAGCCAAAAAGTTTGTGCTTATTACACAAAGGCCCCCRCATTTAACTGACATGATAAACAGCTGGCTCATGATGTCTTTCATCAATTCAGATYTAAACTCTTTTATATTACTGGACCCCTCTTCTTGCAGCCATCATAAAATACAAAACAAACAAACCACATATTCTTCTATCTGTACTCGACTTGGTTGGTGTTACTTCCTGGCACAGGACACTAGAGAGAGTTTTAAGTATTACACTGGTGAATTTTGAAGTGATCTCTTGTCATATCAACTGTGAGATCATCCTAACACTGAGCATGGAGTCTGGAGAAAGGCACACATTTTTGTACAAGCTAGGCTAAYGGCAGCCAAGTTTGTGCTGTTTTTACAACTCTCTCAAAGATACTGCTGTGAAAGAACACCTCTACACCTTTGAAAGAAATGTTTAGCTTAATGTTGTTTTCTTAACCAATCAATGTCTGTGTTACTGAGTATATGTGTGTTGAGCATGAATGGACTRTCTATAGGCCAATGGTGCTGAAGATGTGAATATACCAGTCTGCAAAAAGTTAAACTTTTACACTGACTAGACTTGCTGATCWGGTGGACTGATACATGGMCMTGAAAAACAATAAACTGGCACTAKAGACYGGACAAASTCTTCCTTTTACAAATTCCATGCTCTAYAACTGATAAGGTGTGTTTTCCACTTGCACATCTACAGCACAGTTTAACGTTGCTCTCCATGGTTCCAAGGCTTGTCCACTAGCAAGGATTCATCGAACCAGCCTTTATTTCAGAATGTACTTTGCTGTGGTTCCAAGTCCGTGCTGGCCTGAAAACGCACATCAGAGGACTGTCAGTGATTGGTCAGTGATTGGTTGGGGTGGAGTCACTAGTTGCGTCACAAGAGCTACTCTCACAACAACCTGAGCTGCCATTTGCAATATCAACACTACCACATCCTCCATTGTTGTGTTGCATATATCTTTTCTGGTTCTTCTTCTAAAATGTTAAATGGTGGCTGACAAATAGATTATGGAGCATAACCACCACCAGCTTGTAAAGGGTGTGGAGTCAATTTTTGAGAGTCTGGCACTGCCCAACTTTACGATGAACCCACCCACCAGAGCTGTTACTGAAGTGTAATGGAAAACCACCCAAACTGTGTTGAACACAGTTGAACTGTGCTGTAGAGGCACTAGTGGAAAAAGGCCATGCATTTTTTAGTTCCCTAAGTTTATTTTTCTAGGTATTCGTTTTTATTAGTTATGTGTTGTGATTCTGTTCCCTGTGTTCTTCTTCCTCTTCTTCTTGTGGTGTAATGTAATGGTGGTTGKCAATAAACTGAAGGTGTGCATTACCGCCACCTACTGGTATGGAGTGTGGTTCAAGATGATTTCACTGATATTATTTAAATACTACTACTATTATTGTATTTCTTTTTACATTTTCAAAGCCATATATTCAAAGTAAGTAAGTAAATAAATAAATAAATAAAACAAAAAACTACTATCAAACTCAAATTCTGTTAAACAATATTGTCTTTTTCAAAAATCGTTTTATGATTTGCATATGTTTGCTCCCTAAATTCCTTTGTAATGTGATGTCAAACATTTCCTTAATGTTTCTGAACTATCTTAACATAAATTGTCTCTCTTGTTTATTGTTCCCTGTGTTTTTGGGAGCCCTGTGTTTTCAGTCTTGTTTCTCCTGTTGTCTCTTCTCTAGCCCCACCCACACTCACCTGATCCTCATGTCTCTCCCCAGGTGTTTCCATTTGTCTGCTCGTTAGTTTCCCGTTATATTCTGTGTCTTGCCTCCATTCCTTTGTCTGTGCATTGTGTTGTTCCACAGCCGTCATGGTTGCTCCCCACTGTTTTATGTGCTAATTTTTTTTGCCTTCATGCACCTTTAAGTATTTTTTTAAATAACGTATTACACAATTTTTGTTAGAAAATGTCTACTGTTACTTTTGAGTCCTTAAGTTTTCCCTTCAGCATATKTGGGCTCTACCACTTCAATAAACATAAATAAGATACAATGATAAATAAGAAACTAACTACTGATAACTACAAWATCACTTTAAAAACCACCAAACTATTTATACAAGTAATGCCTCTGTAAATGACATTGTGGCAAACCACATTTCTGAAGTTGCTGTCAGGGACAAGAAGGCTTTAATTTAAAATCTCTCCAGATCTTTGCGATTCCAGTCTTTTCCATTCGGATGAAGGGGTTATCGCTCACCTTTTTGTCATCTGTCTAAGCAGGCATTTGATGAGGCTGAACACATGCCAAATCTCTGCTGCCCCGTTTGTCACTATCTGGTGTTGTATTATCTCTCACTGCCCTTGCTGGTGACTTTTATCACCTCCAGCGGAGGGAGGGGGGTGAGAAGACGAGCAGTGATGGAGGGTTGGATGGTGCACAGGCAGGAATGAACGAAAAGAAGTGTGTCCTGTTAAGTTCTCATGATTTCACAAAAAAAAATTTGGATTTTTTTTTAAGCTTCAGTTTAGATATGTTTTGAAAACAGAGGAAAAAAAGTGGACAGTTGGTAGAAGAGGTGCCAGATAGGGTAATGTGTCACATTGATGCGTGCATGTGTGTATGAAGGGTAGGTCAACATGAGTCAGCCCAGTGAAGTGTAACCTCATATCACCTCCTCTTGACTGAGCAGCATATCTGCTGTGCAAAAGGTGCTTCTAAATCTCAGAGGTATTCCCCTTTTGAAAAGGTAATTAAGATGTTAGGTACGGCACCCCGGAAGGTCGTTCCAAGCCAAATCCCACAGTTGATTAACACCGCATCACCCAACATTACTCATTTGACTCAAAAAGAGAACATCTAAATTAGTCTGTGAGGAATCTTGCTGTGTAGGCTTTTTTTTTGTAGAAGTTGGAATTTTTTCATAACCTTYAGATCAACTTAGGAGTGAATGTATTTGCTTCATCCTTTAGCATGGGGGATGAGGCAAATGGTCTGGTTTATCCACCTTATTTGGGGCATCGCAGATAGGATGCCACGGTGTATTTCAGCAGCATGATACTGGCATCGACTCACTCCAACACCAACCCAAAATAAAATCTATTTTATGTAAAAGTAAAAAGTAAGAAAAAAAGTTAACCTCATTCCTTTGTATTTTTCCAAGGTAGAAAACATCCCCATAAAAAGATTTTCTGCCTGTCTAACACATTTAATCTGTTCTTCTAACTAGTGCAACGAACAGTGCAATGCTATCATGTCCTATGAAGACTTTACTTCCCAGTATTTTGGAGAGAAAAGCAAGGCGCTATTTTCTACTCCCTACAACTCCACCAGAGTGTAATAACCACCAGGAATAAGCTTTAAAATTATCCTATTTGAAAGAGCAGGAAGGGGGAAAAATAGAAAAATCTGGTCACAGCTTTAAAAATAGTCAGAAAAAAAACTAACAGGGGTGGAGTTCCCATGATGCATTGCAGTCTATTATCCATTCTGACACGAGACACGCTCATACAGGCTGGGGTTGAGGTTTACCTTTCACAAAGCATCAGTGTCACAGGAGCACACAAACAGGGAATCAGTAGTAAACATCCAGCTCTCGTCCTGGCACAGACACGGGAATAGCAACTACATTCGTTCACGCGGTTATTAAAGGATGCCAGCATTGTCACAAATGCACAACTGTAAGTGCAATCACGCCAACTCCAATATTCCCACATCTGTAGAATCCCTGTCACCATTTGTTTGGGCCAGTGAACCTGAATAAAAACCAAAGACAGGCAGCCGCATGGATGGAGGCTGAATTTTGGATTCAAACCATGGGGCAACTACAGCTCCCAATGCACAGAGCGCACCCAGGACACAGGTGGAGTTGGCATTTCTGTTATCATTCTGCTCATGAGATATAGCCCCCATACACCCTGGGAGAAYGTAGCGAGGTAGGTATGATAAATGTCAGGTAGATGTTCCCTCTGCAGGCAGTGTTGTAAAGCTGAACAACACCCTTCACAAAGGCAGACAGACCTATTGATCAGCCATTGATGTGCCACAGAACAGACTATTACAAATCACTTCAAATAGGGCAAAAAGCACACCGCTCCATATACACAGTCTCTGACTCTCACTATTGATTGTCATAACCACTGCTGTTAAAAAAATCACTTAATTTTTTTCATACAAGGAGAAAAAAGAAGGGGGGATGGGATCAAACAAGGGGTAAAAAAAAAAAGAAAAGACCTGGTAATATGTAGTGGCCAATATGGCCACTAGATAATTTTGAGCAGCCATGTCTCTGTGTGAGAGATAGACATTGTTGAAATTAGGGCTGGGCGGTATGACCTCAAATTCATGTCACTGTATAAATTGGATCCCTTCRCGGTAACGGTATATATCGCGGTAGAAATTTTCAGAAAAAGAAAAGATACTGTAATTTTTAGAGCATTTATTTTGCAGAAAACTGTAATTATAATCAAAGCCAGTATTTTTGCTGTAGTGCAAATGATAACAGAAATACAGAAGAATATTTTAAATATATTGTGAAACCGTTTCAACAGCAAACAAAAACATATTTCAAATTTTCAACAATATCAAAATAAAGTGGATGTTATAACCAGTACTTCAAGTAAAATTAGTCATTTAGACATAAAAAAATTTCAATGTTGCCTAAAATGTTATAGTGTGACAGGACCTTCAGGGGCTTAAGCTGCACATAGTCCTATCATAAAACAATTTCAGATGACTGGAATGCAAGTGTGGTGAAGCCAGATAAATGTAATATCTGCCTGCCATATAATGAGCTTCTGCCTGCTGAACTTATCGGCTGCTGCTCTGCTGCGCTCTCATCTTCATCATCTTCATCTTCAGAGCAGAAGCTGACTTTAGGCTACTTTAGCAAGATGGATTTATGACTGAACGAACATCCACATCTTTTTATCACCTCCGTGGGTAACAATACACAAAAAACAAGTTTTTTTCTCCGACAACTTGGGTGTAAAAAGCTACGGTTGTTAAAGCTTCGCTCTGCGTGACGTGCAGCAGGAGGGAAGGAGGAAATGATCCCGCGACACGACGTAACTTTTCTACAGCGGCAGGGGGGATTTGAGGATTTATTCTCTCTATACGCATTTTAAAACACTATATTTCTTCATTATATTTATATTTCAAACTCCTCCTGCTCAGTTGTCTCTGCACTCGCAGCCCTGTTGACACAGGTGTGATGACGTAATGACAATAGGACGGTAGAGGGTAAATTTCTATCGTAGGCCAACTTCATACGTTTCTACCGTCTACCGCTTATACCGCGCAGTCCTGGTTGAAATCAGATTATACAGTATACGAATACAGTGTTTTTATGTTAAACTGTTCAAAAGGTAGAGGGGAGTCTGTTTTGGGCGTCGAGCTTCAAATGGAATAAAGCTTTTTCTACACTTCAGTCATCACCTGTGTCTTATAGCTACAACAAGAATTACTTCATACCTATATGCAAGTGATGGAAGTACAGAACATCATTCATTCCTATATAACAATAAAATGAAATTAATTCAAACTTTTCCACATAAACAATCAACAGTCTCTGCATGGAAACAACTGCCATACGTTAATTTCTTTTAATCCAATGTCACGGGACAGGCTCTGTACAAAAATAGAGTGATATATGGAAAATATATTTCCATTTACCACATCAGAAGAACAGGGTTGCTTTGTCCCCTTCACAGCCAAGCCCTCATAAAATGACAAAGGGAGGACAGATTAGATCTCATTGTCTATCAATTATCCAGAGTGAATGTCAGAGGAAGCAGGAAGAGGAAGGACACAGAGAAGGAGAAGAGGTGGATATGAGACTCTATAATAGGATATGAGACGAGATAAGGCTTGATAAAATCAGGGCGAAGACACAATCAATGCTTGTGCATGCACACGGTGATTTATGGTTTTGGGGTTTATGGACAGTCGAAGAGGGCTGCGTAAAATTATTTTGCGTAAGCAAGCAAAACCTGCAAACTAAAGTTGTAAAGCAAGGAAATATTATGAACAATGCTAATATTCCCAGGTCAGATTGCTTTAATGATCAATATAATCTCACTGAGATAACTAAAAATTATTAGTCAGGGACATACTCTATAAATTAATCTCTAATTCCTGGAAGGAATGCACATCATCCACTGCCTTTCATATCAAAATATAAAAGTAGTGGTAATAACGTCATATGTCAAATCTCAAAAGTGAACAGTCGTACAAGATGCAAAGATCTTGTCTGATTTGTTAGTGCTCCAAGTGTATTTTGGGTTGACTCTCAGCTACTACCACACCAAACGTAAACCAAATATATGTAAAATTATTCAAGCTATTGCTATTTTTGTGGTGGTGTAAGATGTGTTCAATACTTGACAGGCGAAGCAGATTCGTGAGACAAATTAGGATTTTAGACTTGAACATTTAAATGCAGAATATAAATTCTCACAATAACCTTCAGCTGGAGCAAAAACAGACCTGATCAAAGTCTCAGAGTTTTTGACCAAGAATCAGGAAATAACAGTTTTTATCCACAACCTTCTGACCAAACTACTTTTGAGGCAAAATATGCCACTGATACGGAAGGCCCTTCCTGCCGAACAGTTTGGTCTTAAACACGTTCCGCAATCTGATGAAAAAATGATTTTTATCTGTTGTTTTGACATGTTTTAGAATAGAAT
>NW_013952405.1:1979170-1985369 GCF_001266775.1 Austrofundulus limnaeus
AAATAAATAAATAAATAACGGTAATTTAATGGTTACCTTTTGAGAGTTTCATTAAAACTGACAAAGACTGACAAACATATGTACACATAAATACACACACACAGAGGCAAATATCTGATCTTACGCCATTCATAGTGACAACTAATAAAAAGATATTACCTGCACAACACTATCATCTGACGTGCAAGTGCAAAAAGCTTTAAAATCCATGGTGCATGCCCTGCTTGGCACCAAATGAAGATGAATATAGTCAGTGACAAMACAGAAGTGTCTGATTTTATACAAAATATAGTGTTGACAAATTCTGCAGAATAGCAGACCAAGGCCTTCCACCAAGAACAAATAACCGACACGTGTAAGAAAATTAAAGTTAGGTGGCCCAAACTAAATTATTACTGAAAGCAAAGCATCTTTCATTTCCTAAGAGGCTGCAATTAAAAGCCGTTGCTCCCATATGCTAAATGTTAGTTTGACCCTGACACCGTGCTCACAGCCACCACACACAGATGAGCAACACAAGCTCCATTAGGCAAGAATAATGAATGACGCCGTTAACACAGAAGAAGTAGAAAGAAAACGGAATGAGTGATTTTCTAATGAAGATGTAAGCACCGTCGCTTCAAGGGCGTACAACACTCACGTGCATTTCGCAAGTTGTTTTACATATGACACAGAAAGCTTATCTAACACCAAACCAGGGAGTGGGGGTGATCACATGATCACTCTGACCACATGCACCTGCTACCCTGTAATCATTCACATCCCATAAAAATCCTTGACAAATTTATCCAAAGTGGTTTGGCTGGAGATTCAGGTTGAATTAAAGCAAATGAGGCAAAGCATGAAATGAGGGGAGAATTACATGGAAAGGTCAAGCAGGCAGAGAACACCTCAATCAATGTAAAACTGGAACACGACGTCGGTTTAAAGGGGCACTTCAGATCTTTTAAGTGGGCTTCTGTKGAAAGGTCATAGGTGGAGTTAGAGCCTAATGCACTATTTGACTCATTAGCACCACTAGTGTTTGGATACAGAACTGCACCCACCAGTGGACAGTGACAGGGGGCACTTCAGGGGGCCAGTCAGATTTCAGCTGGGGCCAATGCCCCTGTAGCCCCTCCCTTAGAACCATCCTTGCAGCTACTTACACATCAATTTTATTTCAGCTCAATATCTGTAAAACACACAGACCTATAGTTATTTTTGTGTTTATAAAAGTCAATCAGCTGTGGCAGACATTTTAAATTGGATAAACCACAAAAAAATAAAAATAAAGTCTGGAGTGCCGCTTTAAGAATGTGTTCAACATCTAAAGTAATGTCTAATGAATCAAAGGGAAATTAATAGTTTTGATTTATTTTTGTGTTTAGTCTAATTAGGACACATGACAGCACTTTCTTCCTGCATGGCACGTTAAAGCTCTGAAGTGCACCATGCCCTTGATAAAAGCAACGAAAACAATTTAACAGAGTAATGAAAACAAACGCCTGCATTCATACCAATATTAAAATTTTATCTTTTCATTTTCAAGAGCAATTCAAGCCAGTCATTTGAAACTAAGAGCAATACGCCAGATGGTTTCCTAATGAGCTTTTTAAAGTGCTTTGTGCAGTGAGACTAACGGGGTTTTATCATCGGCATTTTTAAAACCAAAATCAAAGAAACCAATCGCTCTAGCATTTGCCTTTTCACAACGGCTGAATGTCGGACCAGCGGGGCGTCGCCACTTTTGTCAGCTGACCGCACAACGGAGAAGAGCTCCAAAAATCATTACATTGTAAACTATTTCCCCCAAAAGAACAACACAGTCATCCACAACTCCACTCGCAGGAACTCAGACGGGTCGACAGATTCGATCGTTARCCTCTTTGAGAATGTCTGTAAATCAAAGAAGTGCACTCACCCCGTGGCCAGTTGAGATAAAAATAATGGGGGAGGTGTTTGGGACKCAATAAATTATTGAGTATCCTTAAACCAGCCACACACGTTGTGTTAGATAATGTGTCAGCTCTCGTGGACCTTTGTAATGAATTAGAGAAGAACTGTGTGAGCAGTGGGACCAAAAGGACCCATTGAGTCCAAAATGTACAAGAAGACATTATTTAACACAGTGGAGTCTGAAAAGAACGAAGTGAGTAAATAATGATGGTCAGCTGATGGAATACTGGATGGAGAATTGTGGAATAAGCCTATAGTATGAGTGTTACAGCTATTTTTGTCACGTTGAGTGTTTATTATATGGTAGCCATTTAGAATTGGTTCCAAAGTTGAGTCAGTTGTAGATGTATGTTCAATGTTTACCTTCAATAAAATGTGTCAAGTGGTTCATGACATTTTGCTAACAAACCAGAGGTACACACAGACATGAAAAAAAAAAAAAAACATGAACTGCATTTAATCCACCAAAGATGCTGAAAATGAGACAGCAAGAGAATAAAATTTGCAGACAGATCTAGTTTGGAGCACGAACTACTTGAAACAGCAACTCAGCAGCAGCTCGGCGCCCAGCGCTGAGGTTACGTCTGTTTGCCGTTTGTTAAAATATTACAAAGCTTTGAAGTTGGTTGCAGCTACTGTGTGATGTGCTCTGGAGAGACTCCTAATTTTTTTTTTTCCTGGCGGGGAGGGGGGAGGGGAGAAGACAAGGATAAAAAAAAAGTGACAGGAAGAAAATGCAAAAATTGTAGCAAGTAAGGGGAATGCAGACAGGCTCTGGCTGGGCGACTGAGACAGGTGAGAGGAAAATTGCGGCTCTGCCACCGGCATAAACAATCAAAAGGAGACATAAAATGACTGCCTTATTTTCTCTGCACATCATATTCAGCAAGAAAAAAAAAGGCGATCTAAATTGGAGATTTTGCGCAGCTTTTCTTTTCAGGGGGTGTAAATTATGCAAAATGCACTTATGTTGAGTTCATTAGTCGTCGATGTCAAATTTATTTATATAGCACATTAACAACAACAAAAGCTGACCAAAGTGCTTACAGTTCAGTCAAGGACTCATTTAAACTGGATAAAATACACAGAAAAAGTCGTCACTACAGCTTCATATTTTCTTTTTTTTGGTGTGTGATTTGAGACCCTTTCTAAATAACCCATTTTTGTTTGAAGGTGTGACTTCTTTTGCTTGTGAACGGATCCACTGTATTGTCCCGGATGCCTCTGCGTACCTATCAGGGCTTCTGCAATATTGCAAGGTCACCTGACTGCACTTTCCCTTTCCCACTTTCCCTTTAATTGTCATAATCTGCAATCTTTTTGTCACCAAATCCTAATTTATGTATGAAACAACTTTGTGGATTTATGTGACATTGCAGAATTTTTTTATTGATTGTGACATTTCAAAATAAAACTTTTAGTTTGAACTGGGTCGGATCTAAAATGTACAGTTTTAGAGGCACAGCCAAAAATTATTTCCCTGAGAGTATCATTAAAATTAATTCAGAACAGAATTGACTGCACATAGTTAATGGCAAAATGTAACAAAAAACAAAGCATATAAAAATGATGCACGCCCATTTATCTGTAACCACTCCCGCTTGTCTGTGCAATCCATTAGCAGTCACAGCATGAGACAGGATCAGTCTCAGTTACTACCACACCACATGTCAGGTTAATATCTGTAAAATCAACTGTGTTAAATCCATTTAACTGTTATGGTCACACTGGAAAAATGAGTCACGTAGATTTTTTTTTAATTGAGTTGCTATTATTTTCAAAGCCTCCATCGCAAAAGCATCAACACGATATGTAGCTTGTTAAGATTTGGCAATTTATCACCAGGACTGAAAACAAGCTCTTTTTGTTTACTAGAGCTGGTATAGTTGGTCATTTTGATGTATGAATAATACCAAGTGTGCAGAAGTAATTTCATTGCAAAAAATATAAAATACAGCATATGGAAGAAACCATAAACAGCCAAAAAAATCACTTGATCAGGTTGGAAAATGAGTTTATGTAGCAGTAGTGTCATGATGTAGGTCTATTTAGAAAAGAAGGAATGAAACATTAAAAAACACATCCTAATTTCAGCTCGTGTGTTCTTGTCTGCATATTATTTCTATTAAACACCTTTTTTTTACTTTTAGACCAATTTTAGCCTTGTTTTAACCTGAACTACGGGGTAGTTAGGTGTCATTAAGATCACTTTTTGATCCCAAAAAACTTAAGATTGTCCAACTCAAAACATACATGTTAGTTAATCTGACAGTATATGAGTCGTGTGATTTTTATTTATTTATTTTACAGTTACTTAGCCAGGCAAATCCAATTGAGAATGCAGATCTTTTTTGCAAGGGAGACCTGGACCTGAATGCAACTTATTGTACATATTTTGTGCTGTGGGGGAAACCAGAGTACTTAGAAAAAACCCACATAAGCACAAGGAGAACAAGCAAACTCTGTTCGAACCGGGGATCAAACCCAGGAGCTTCTTGCTGTGAGGCATCAATGCTAAGCACTGAGCCGCCGTGCTGCCCAGCATTTATTCAGCATTTGCTTTTTCCATTTTTTAAAAATTTGACCTAAGTTAATTTACAAACACTTCTCAAATGGAGAAAAGCTAAAAAATAATGAGCAAGGTAAATACGAAGTACTTATGGCAAAATAAATTAAAATTAAACCAAATTTATGACCATTTGCTCCAAAATAATGCACAGATTTTATATTTGCTAAATAGAGCTAAAAATACACATTTTAGAGAAATGTAGCTCTTAGATGAAGACAAAAGTGCCTTTAAAGTCTTTTGTTTGAGAACCGCCTCACAAAACCTGTATTCAGTCTGCAGAAGGTGCCTTCAGGATGAATGTGAGTGGTATGTGAGCACAGTCCAATACAAGCCCTTCTGGAGCTCTCTTGTTTTCACTCCAGCGGCAAGACAAATTAGCCCACACCTGGGGGCACTCGCCCATTTATCTGTATCCACTCGCTGCAGCCCCACTTGTCTCTGTTAAGTCTCCCAGCATGCACCCCACTGTGGTGATTGGGGGTCTGTCTCTCCAAGCTTAATTGCCATGTTATCAGCTCCACTCCTGCACTGCCACTGCTTCCAGTTCTTTCAGGCAGATGGACATGCCAATTACCGTTCCTCTACACACACTCTCTCACACACACGCACAGACATGCCAGTTTTCGCATGGTTTCATGAGGCTGCACCGTCAGAGTAGACAGCAGCTGGTACAAAGTGGACGGTTTAGGATGAAACAGTTAAAAAAAATCAAAGCTTTGTTTCATTGCTATTATTCACACATGCAGACAAACACACAGAGGCACACATAAAGTCTCAGCTGGAGCTTCCTGTCCCGGTCAAATGATCCAAGGGGAATCTTTTTTATTTCCTTCTCTTTATTCAAACACACACATTCACGATTTCATAATGATTTCCTATCCTAACACCCCCCCCCCCCCACACACACACACACACAATATTCCAATAGTGGTTTAAAAAGGCACATTTTCTTTTAGTTGCTGTTTTTTCAGGAGGAAAGGGAGTGTTGTTTGTGCAATTAAAACAAATGGAGACTTAACAGCTGTACAAGCTGGCTAGTCACCTAAAGCACTGTTACCAGAATTTTTTTTAGAAATGGCACCATCGTTTGTTGGTGTTTTGGAACAAAAAAGACCTGTTTTAGCCCCGAGATATTTTGTCACAACAGCACCAACCAGTCTTAATATGTGCAAAAGTGTGTTTTGGCACTGCCTTGCTGAAATATGTAATGTCTTCTCTGAAACAAATCCACTTGGGTGGCAGAATATTCTGTTCAGCATTAGGAAATTCGTTTGCAGATACGTATAGGTCACACATGYCACGTACACCGATGCACTCTAATACCAGTGTGGAAGCTAGTTATTTAACAGAACTGACACAAATCATCATGCAGATAAAACATACTGACACTGCACTATTTCTGAGACCACTGAATGGGCTTCATGCAAGAACATGTTAGTATTCTTATCCTAAATTTCTCTTACTTTTGTTCGTACAAAGGTTTCGTACGAACATGTCACGTCAGATTCAACAAACTCTTCTATCTTCAGGAAAAGTGTGTAAGAGCTGCGTAAATTTCACCTGTTCGTATCCAGCTGCTCGTGCACGCGAGAGGAGATTAGCATAATTACCACCCCAAAATCACCATTTAAGGCTATGTTTCCTGCGTCAGATACAAGGAAGTGTTCATTCATGAAAATGACAGCGAAAACT
>NW_013952405.1:1986541-1993198 GCF_001266775.1 Austrofundulus limnaeus
ACTCTAATTCAAGCAGAATAGCCTATTGTCAACATAATTATGGAGTGTAATTTATTTTCAACTCAAAATATCTTCAAACGAAAACATTGGTGAATGCCACAAATTCTCCTAAATCACTCGTACGCACAACTTAAGAACAAATCTGTGCGTACGAACGGTTYTTGCATGAGGCCCAATGTTCTTTAATCTACCCACACTTATGGAGGATGGAAGTTGTGACATAGCTGACTTGCCATTTAAACTGATGCTTCAGCTTTTGGGTAGCATGTTTGTTGAGAGTTTGAACCCAGGGTATGGAGACGAAAATTCAAAAGTAACTAAAAAGACTTTAATAACAAAGTAAACAAGCTGACAAGACAGGAAAAAAGTACTTACAAAACTGAAAGACAAAACTTGGTAAAATGTTTCAGGGACACAAAACACTGAGGAGCAAACCTAAGGGCTGGAGGAAGCACAATGCATGGACACTAACGAGAAGGCAATGAGAAACACCTGGAGAGTGACATTTGGATGAGTGTGGGCGGAGCCAAAGCAGGGACAAACTGAGGTGAAATGAGACTGGATAACACAGGGATCAAGGAACACAGGTAATAGATCCAGTAACAAAAGTAATCAAGAAAGTAAACTCCAGAAACTAAATACTAAACAAAACACAGATCCAGATATCAGGACTCTCTCTCTCCACAGTCCCCCTCCCTAACACTAGGTGTCACTACAGAGAAGATGGTGCCGCCACATAGCAGAAATGAGACTTGATGAAACTGTACAGAAGTTACATTCTTCTGTGATCTATTAATCTCAGAAGTTAGAATTCAAATCTGGAAAATCTGTCCACCAAGAAGTAACCATGTTCCAATTGCAAATCAAAGAATTTACCAATTGTTGCAGAGATGACCTTAAGTAATACAGATCTATGTTTTGCACTCAAAAACAGAGGTGATCGAGCTCTGCCTTTATTGATTCAATCAGACTCAAACGAACGTAAAAAAATAGTTTATTTCTGGTGCAATCCCAGATTCTCATGAGCAAAGCAGAAACGTTGGATTTCGGAGGTCATGTATGTTGAAGAATCTCAAACTTTATAAGTTCCAGGTAAAAAAAAAAATAACTAGGGAATTTCAAAGCTCCATCTTTCAAGTACAACTGGAGCACAACATTCATGCATAATAAATGTAAGTACATAACGTTAAATCCACCATATAGGAGGTTGGGAAGTCAAGCACAAATCTTCTTTCAGTTCTCAAAAGCCTTTTTATATTCTTCACGAAATGATATTACYGCCTAAGGCTCTTGTACATTGCAGTGACAACTTCTTGGCCTAATTCTGACCTTCTTGTTATACGAACTAAAGCCCACGGTCATTGTAAATCTCTTTAATAAAAGATTAAACGATGGCTCTAAACTAATGCCTTTCACCTTTGGGACATATAGCTCAGTCAACGTCAACTTGCCATTCACTGTCTGCTCTCCACTGATAACTCTCTTGTTGTTGATTTGTAACAATGTCAAATTGATAGTCTGCAGGGTGAAGTAGAGGCAGCTTTGGGCTTCTCTCAGGGAGCCACCAGTTAATCAGCTTCTGCATATGTGCGCTGATACTGGCACTTGTAATGGTGTGTGTGAGTGTGTGTCACAGTGCTTCCATTTATTCTGTCCTAACTTCCCAGTGTCAAACCAGCTCCGGTTCCCTTTCTCTTCCACACCACTGGACCGTCTCCTTATTATCACCCAGCTGCTCAAAGCGTCACAGGCAATCACACACATTAACGCACACACGTATACACACAAACACATTCTAATTATCCCACAGATATGTCAGTTTAACAAACGGAGGATTAATAACACACGAGTGAACAAGCCTCCTTTACTTGCTTTACCTCTTTTTGTATATATTCCCATATCTCGTTCTTTATTTAGTCAAATTCATGATCTGGTTGTTTGAGGACCATTTTACCTTAAAGGGGCAATATCATGTAAAATCAACGTTTTTGAGTTTTATATCATGTTATAATGTTATACTCTCATAAAAAACATGCCCAAAGCCTTGCTTTGACTCATTCATGCATGTTTGAGAAATCCTGCAGTGTTTTTAGGAAGCCATGCTGAGCAGCAAAACAACAGGTGGGGACCAGAAAYGACTTTTGGTACCAGAAACGCCTCTGGGACACAAGTAGGGGTCTCTGTGGACAAGTGGGCATGTCACAAGGAAAGGCGATTCTAAAGTGACACACCTGATTTGACGGACTTTGTTAAAGGGACACACCTGACTGGACAAGCAAAAAAGGGGCGACACCGTACGGCACCACCTCACTGGACAAGAACAAACGGGGCGTTACTGTACGGCACCACTTTTTCTGTAGAACCCTACTTGGGTCACATTTCTCCTGGTTAACCTTAGTGTTGGGGTCAGGGTCAGGTTGTAAAGAGATCAAGCAGGGTCTAAGGATACCGTCTTGTAGGCCTCATAGCCCACAGTGATTATGCTTTTGACACGCCCACTCTTGTGACACGCCCACTTTGATTCTGCAGATAACCCCTTCTCCTGGGACGTGTCTTTAAGCCGAACTTCCTCATCACAGAGCACACCTCCCCACCCCGCACCCCACACACCCTGCCCATGACTAGAGCAGGCTCTCGGTAGTAACAGAGCAAAGTGAAAGTGAAACTTAAACCGTCGGCTGCTCTTTACACTACTGCTCACTCAATGAAGCTCTTTTCAGATTCAAAACACCTTTGAGGAAATGTATTTCCAGATGCCAAATAAACTGCATCGTAGCGCGCACGCGACCACCACCACCCCACCTCCCCTGAATGGGATGGGACAGAAGCAGAAGGAGGTTCTTAAAGAGACAGAGGCCAATTTCAAGGTGTTTAGAAGAGAAAGTGATGAGAAGATAAGTTTGTTTTCTATTTAAACATAAAAACAATTTTAATAACAACTAAAGGTGACATAGATACTTTATTATGGTATAGTATTTAAATATATGCCTGAGAAACACATAATATTGGCCCTGTAAATGAGTCAAAACCTAACAGGAGAGTTTATAAACACATCTTTAATTATTACTGCCAATCTAGAGCACCACAAACACATCAGTATTCATGCAGAATATTCAGTGCACTTCTCACTATCCACAAAATATGGAGGCATCTAAAGAAGTTTAAAAAGATTACAAAGGGCTGTTTTATTTCATGATTGACTCTGAAAATCTATATGTCTTCAAGACAGCAGCTTTCTAGCAATCCCCAGCTGAAAATTCATCTTTGTGCTAAAGTTGGTCACTCACTCAAAGCAACTGTACAAGTGAGTGAACACATGCAGAACATACAAAAAAGAACACGTTACAGCTTGAGCTGTGTGTRTAGAAGTACTGTATGTGTGTTTGCTCCCCAAAGCCTGCAGTGCTCCAGTGACCTGATATGTAGGGCGAGACGGAAACACTGGAATGACAGCTTAGAGACCGCCCCTACTAACTCTGACTGACAGTCCGGTAACCTCGGCTGCCTCCGGAGACAATGGTTTTGTCTTGGTTTGACTTTAACGTCTGTCATTCTGGGTTTAATGCAACAATCACTCAGGGAGTAAAAATCTCTTTAAAGCGTCATAACWCGACAGCAGAACGAGACCAGATGAGGTGGAATGAAACAAAATAAGTGCTTTCAGCAATGAACTGACAATCTGACCGTTTGCTCCTAAAAGCCATCGTGACGTTCGCAACAACACCCTAAATGCCCTCAATGCCTGAAGAATCTTTAAACTACATCTCTGTGAATGTATCACTGTGTCTCGTAGACCTACAGCGTCTTTATGGCCTTACGGCACTTAGGCAATCACATCCTGATGATTCTATCTTCCACTCTCACGAGGCAAATCAATTCTAATCTACAGATAATGAACAGCAGCTGCACACCTCAGAGGATTCCACCATGTTAGTTCAGAAGTATGCAGCCTTATCAAGACAAAGTTTGTTTAAATCTCAAGAGATTTTTAGGTTTTAGCTACTCATATTTACTGGAGACCAGGTTTAGGAACAGATTTAAGATTTCAAAGCACATTAAAATATTAAAAAGTACTTTTTATGTATAGTTTGTACTGTATTTGGTTCATGCAATTTAAAGAGATTGAGTTCAGGACCTTGATCACTACTTTGCAAACAGCTGTTTGAATCAGGTCTTAAATGGAGCTTTATCCAGACCCGGACTCACAGATAGCAGCCTGGAAAAAAAAAGTGCTGGAAATGAGCAATGAAAATTAGAACGGCTGTCTCCAAAAAACAGTGAAAAAAAAAAAAGAAAGTCAAGAGGAAAAAAAATGTTTTCATCCAGACTGGACAGAGTGCTGTGTGTTTATTCTTCCCATAGGGGGGTTCATGTTTGTCTCGCTCAGAGACGGTATTAAAATTAGCAACACAGCTCATCACTACATAATTAGGCCCAAAGCCCAACTCCAAATGATTCCATTATTTAAATTTCAAAGTAAAAACTAGTAAAAAAATTATAATAATTTGCGAAAGCAGTTGCAGGCTCTGAATGTTCTGCAACAAGCTTGACTTTTAGATCGCTGTAAAAACAAAATCTAACATTTCAACTGCACTGGCTATATATTGTATTAATAGTGTTTACATGTTAAAAAGAAGCCAAGAAAAAAAGATACATTTTATTGTGTTTGTAAAAGCAAACGCTGAATTTTAGCATGACTAGTTCAAAAGATTTTTGTTTTACTTTTAATAACATGTTTTTGCTYAAAGCTGGAATAGCATTGTGGCACATCACCTCACAGTAAGAAGGTTTCAAGTTCGCCTCCCAGTCTTTCAGGTTGGCGTTTGAATGTTCTCCCTGTGCATGTGTGGGTTTTCTCCGGATGCTTTGATTTCTTCCCACAGACTAAAAACATGCAGGTTAATTGGTATGTCTCGTTTGTTTTTATGTGGCCCTGTGATGGACTTAAAACCTGTCCCACATTGAATGCTGCAGATAGACACCACCTGCTCTGAGACCCAAAAAGGGATGGATTATCAGTATTTGTGTTTGATTTCAAAAAACTTTCTTCACTCCGACTTCAACAAATTTTTGAGGACAAGTTCAGGATTGGGACCTCACAACCTAAAATTATTTTTGAGTATGAAACATTCAAAAGCAAATCAGAAGGGGCCCATGTACATTTTAACTAAAAAATATTTAAAAAAATAAGATTTCTTCTTTACAGCTTTCAGGGCATCCTCTGGGCTGTGGCCTTAAATGTCAGTTCATTTTGGCAGCTTACATTTTAACACAAAAAAAACACATTGTTTTTAACTAGTAAGAACATACAGTATCTGTATTCTCAGAAGACTTTTCACATTTCTGCAGTGTATATTTCCCCTGGCATAAAGCAGTTTTTAATGGTGCCATGTGGCTTTTAGATCAGCCATAACTTCCCCTGAGATGAGTCCGGGTGTGAAAGCAAAAGGAAATTTTATGAAGTGAAAATGTCACATGTTCAGTAAGCAAAGYGCTGCTGGACTGGAGGGCTTTTCTTTAAGCATCTCCAGTGACACCACAAGGAAGTAAGAAAGAAATGTYGAAAAAAATAAATAAGCATGACATGGGGGTCCTTTTATACATTTTAGATGTAATATGTGGACTCAGTTTTAAATGTATAGAAGATACATTCTTAGCAATAACTGAATGTGAGCCAAATAAAAAAATATTTTTGCTTTAAAAATAAAGTTTATTAATTTTGTTCCATTTTATTTTTGAGTTAGTGTTGTCAGGGTCTCTGTATGAATCATTAGTCAGTGAATATGCTTTTGTAAAGAAAAAGTCAGCTGTGCCAACTCCAGCAGCAGCCCCGAGGCCAGCACCATTACACAAAGCGTTAAGTGTGTGCACCTGGTTGTTACCAYTAAATGCCCATGACTCCTGCAGAGTCCTATGAAAAGAAACTGAAGGCCTCCTAAACACTTTCTCATTGATTTCAAAAGCCAGACTTTACTGGATGTTGGCACGTTTTATTTTTTTTAATCTGGTGGGGAAATGGTCTAAATCCTTGCATTTAGGTCTACTCAAACCATTTAAAATGGGTACTTTTAAATCCTAGAAGCATATTAGGTCCTCTTCATTATAACACATTGCCACAATATATGTGTGCAAACATGCAAACTATGAAGAAGCCACAGAGCTTTGAGCTGCATTCAAACAACTCTGTCTTGACAACCCAGCTGTAGAGCTGAAAAAGTGACACTTGGCTGCCCATTGACGTGGCAAACTAAAGACCCATTCTAGCATAAATGTGACAGCCAGAGGAAGCCGTGAACTCAACCGGAGCTGTATACAGTAACCGTGCATAAATGCGCCAGGAGAATAAGTTGGGGAAAAAAAGACAATATAAATGAGTGCAACTGAAGGTGAGCCTTATGGAGGTAGRGTTATTTAAAATATAATAAAATACGGCAACAATAGGAAATTCAGCTAAGGAAAGAAAACAGCTAAACACTTGATAAGAGTGCAAGAAAGAAAATTGATTTCTACTTTAGGAGGAGGGAAGAAGAATGACTAAAACATCTTTCATTTCCAAGTCATTCAAATACATTTGAATTATTGTTTTGTTTTCTTTGAGTGTTTCTGTGTGTGTGTGTGTGTGTGTGTGTGTGTGTGTGTGTGTGTGTGTGTGTGTGT
>NW_013952405.1:1993208-1998592 GCF_001266775.1 Austrofundulus limnaeus
GGGGGTGTAAAAAGAGTGATTGAGAAGATGTGTTTTTAGTCAGTAAGTAACAACCGTGTGATACATAAGGGWTGCAACCCTTGTTTGAAATTATACCTAATTAGTGCAATCTACTGTGAAAATTACATCTCTCGTTTCTCCGTCCCGTACTCTTTCAGTTCCTCTCTCGATCCCGCTCCCTGAGTGGAAGRCTAATTAAAGGAGAGAAATTAGATTTGGGCCTTTGCGTACTCTATAAAAAAAGGAAGTGAAGAGTCGGGAAGAGGAAATGTCAGACCCCAGACAAGGACACGAGATTGAACAGGTGAGACTTTGCCACTTAGGAGTGTGTTAAAGAGTAGTATCAGTGAGGGCACAGCACTGACTGAATGAGACAGCCGAAGTGTGATGCCTTGGGACATAATCCAAAATCCGCCTCTATCTGCTTCTGCTAATCCACTGTTGTATTATCCTGAGGTGGTCTTTATACCTTTTACTACTTCATCATATTTTGAAAGGTTTTTAGAAGCAGACAAGAGCCACCATTCAACTACATCATGCGCTGTCGGGRGTTAAAACCGACACTGAGCAAAACGGAAAAAAAATGTTAAAAGTGGTCTTTAGTTATAATAATTCAAAAWTCATTATTGTGTTTTAACAAATTTTCATTTGTATTACATTGGTTTCTTATCCTGAGATCAAAAAAATCTATTTTTTTACACTAATTGCAGGAATGTGGAAGCTTAGTGATTGATCATTTTCCTGTGAAATAGTTTTATCTTTGTTTATATTTTGTGGTTTTGTCACAAAGTATCAAAAAGGTACTGTGAAACAATAGAAACAACCAGGTATGAAGCCACAAAAATGTCAGGTATTTTTAAAATGTATTTTCAAAAATGTCTTCAAATTTGAAGTCAACTTGCTGCTGTTATGCCTCTTAACCATTAAGAGATGTAACAGTCAAAACAGTCAGTTTATCTAAACTTAGCACAAAAAGTAAAGAAATTTGTATTTTGCAGATTAATTCTTTGTTGTAACAATGCTTCTTACCAATAAATAATATGATTGGCACCTGATTGGCAGCACCAGGGAGTACCAGAAGCTCAAAACGTGTCATTGAGAAGGTTTGACAAGTTTTTTATGTGCACATACTCAGCTCTACTGCTCATCCCACAAATGCACGTTCCTTATGAATGTGGCACCATTTAAAAGGGAAATTAACAGGCTTTCGAACAGTATAAGMTTCATTGCCAAGAAGCATTGTTACAATAAAGACATAATCTACCAAACACAAATTTCCATACTTGTTTGTGCTAAATGACAWTGAGGCTCATAGCTGACAGATGGTTTCTGTGACTAGCCGTTTGTGGGCTTCAGGGTGAAAGTGTCATAGTTYCTGAAAGGTTAGTGCGTTTTAAAAATTCCAGTTTGTAAAACACGCACATCCGTCTTCATCTGCTCCTCTTTTCGTCCACACTGTCTCTATTCAGCTCCCTGTTGGTTTCAAATCCACAGTCTCGGGTCAGGTGCAACAGCAGGGCAGCAGTGGATCAGGGGTGTTGATGATGGATGACACAAGTGTTTGTGAGTCCGCGTGTGTACTTGTGAGTGTGTGTTCATGTGTGCGATCAAAAGGCTTTTCCGTGCATTACAGAGACACTCGTCGCTGTGAGGAAGTGGGGGAGGAGATAATGGACATGAGGACTGAGATTAGCAGCCCCCATCCCTGACACGTGTAAAAAAAAATGATGTAACTCGGCTGTGGCTCTGAGGGTTAACATCCTGTTACAGCATCACTTAACTATACAGACCCAAAACCCATTTGGCTCCATCATCCAATGCAACCAAATGGACTCAGTCTCCAGCAGGCAATGCAACGGCATGCCAGAGAAACAACAAAGAGTGTGTTTGTTTTAGAACCAGCAGTCCTGCGCTGCCCTCCATACCCCTCCCCCTGCTGGGAAACTGGCACCTCTTTGGCTTCATCTGAATTCTCACACGCAAACATAAAACATATGAAGGAACCAAAAAAACACTGTCCCATTCCATCACAGATAAACATACATGGAAAAGCCAGGGTGTGTTTACGTTAAGCAAAGGTTTCAGTATTATCTAATTCTTGTAATAAGAGAGATATTGGATAAAATGGCACATTTTGTTTGTTTCTGTGTAAAAAATAATATTACTTCCTACGAGTTTCATTGAAATTCATCCACTGGTTTATGAGACAAGTAGGGGTGACCCGCTTACCAGTTTTTATCAAACTGAGTATGAATACAGTTTGGGCCGTCAATACCTTACTGAGTTATTGCATATTGATTTTAAAAACACTTTTTTTATTATTTAGAACAAGGTGTCTCTTCTTCCTTGGGCCTAAAACAACCTATGAGACATGCTTTTTGGTCTATAGGATGAAACCGGAGCACCTGGAGAAAACCCACCATATTTTGCTAATTGAATGACACAGTTGACTCCAATAATGAAAATGTTTTGAAAACAGATTTCACTTGATCCGTTAGTGCTCACAAAATATATTGGGAATGCCTTTCAGCTACTATCACACAAAGTTTCAGATCAATATCAGTAAAACTGCAATGTGCCTTTTGTCTAACAGCCGCTGTTTCACAACCCTCCTACAGTGTCCTCTACTTGATATTGACATGTCCACAGAAAGCCAACGGGGGTTGAGACAAACAAATGGGTTTTGTTTAGATTCAGCTCCAGCTGTCTGCTTGTTTCCAGCAGACCTGTCAGGTTGGTGATGAGCATGGGTCGTTGCCCTTTTTTTTCCCGTTTTTATTCCTCCTGCAGTTTGCCACTGCGTGTGTATACATCTCTGGCAGTGCACAAATGGATAAACGGAAGGCAGCCTGGCATTTCCTGCATCTGCAAAAGATCTTTAGACATCGTGCCGAGGTTAGCCAGGCATGCCACACACACACACTGTCATGCTGCTGTGCCTATTTATGGTGTGCTGCTTTTTCTTTTGAAAGAAAAAAAAGTAAAAAAAAAAATCCCACTCCTGGACAATGCTCTGGAGTGTGCAACGGTCAAGCAGCATCATTTGCATGGCTGCTTATCTCGGATGTGACAATGCTGCCAGATTTCCCGAGCAATTTAAGCAAACTTCTAAAGAAATTCATCCCCCTAAAATGACTAAATGCCGAGGAGAACAAAATTATGTAGCGTGTGCAGAAGCCGGTGAAGGAGAAAATGCAATTCTCTCTGTAATTTACATGAAGATAAGGCAATAATGTCTATTAGACCCTTTTGTAGTTTAAATACCGTTTGCAAATGATATGTGGACATCTCATTAACAATAACTCTGCAGATTTATACTGAACACAATCTTACCTGCAAACTCACAGTTTACGCTTCAGCTCATGGCTTTAAGCTCTGAATTAAATCAAAGACCTAGAATACCTTAAAGGCGTGTAGATCACCTGCTGGCTTTCATGTCAGAGTAATAGACTAGGAACTATCACACCAGATTTTAGCTCAATATCCATAAAACTGACTAAATGAAAGCTATTTTTTTGTGTTTTCTGTTGCAGTCATCTTGAATCAGGTTGGCTCCAAAAGGTCATCAGTTGCAGAGGTACATCCAATGATTAAAATCTGTCCAGTGGTTTAAAAGATTTTTTTCCAACATTCAAAGCCTGAAAATTCTTGGTAAAATTTAAAATCAAGTTTTAGTGCCCTCTGTTAGTAATCAACATATCTGTTGGGAATCAATCCTAGCTTGTAGCACTCAAAATTTTAGAATATTTGCAAAGCTGACTGGATTATAGCCATATTTGTGTTTTTTTTTACATCAGTTAGCTGTGGCAGCCATTTTGAATCAGCTCCAAAAGTGAATTTGTTGTAGATGTATACCCACTGATAAGCAGAGGTGGGTACTCAAAAGTTGTACTCAAGTAAGAGTAGAACTAATTCAACATATTTCACTCAAAAGTAAAAAATAGTGTAAAAAGTATTTTGTTAAGGGGATACTTGAGTACTGAGTAACTAACTGATTTAAAGGGGCACTATTATGTAACTTTTTTGAGCTTTATATCATATTATAAGCTCATTACCTCATCAAAAACATACACAGAGTATTGTTTCGACTCATTCATGCATAGTTGTGAAATCCTATAATGTCCGATGGTAGCTATTCAGGAAAACAAAAATGGCTGGTTGGCTCTAGAATCACCTTTTAGGTGCAGCTCCTCCTCTGGACTGTGTCTCCAAGCTGAACCTCTGCATCATAGAACACGCCTCCTCCATGAGCAACAATTAGCCAACACCTGGTGAAACTGCACGTCTGCTGCGCTTGTTACTATGTCTCAGTCCAGTCCTTTTCCGATTAAAAAATGCCTTTGAGGAAATGTTTTTTCAGATGTGAAGGAGACTACCCTCTTTTTAAGCTTCACAAAGATGACGCAATTCTTAAAAAATGGTTGGACTTCAATTTTGGAAGTAACCCTCCAACGAAAAAAAAGTTATATTTGTGCGAGCCACTTTATGGATGACAGCTTTCCGAACAAAAGGGAATTTAACAGTGGACTAATAAGATTTTCACTAAAACATTATCGATGCAATTCCAACACTCAGGACACAAACACGTTGTCGTCTGTCCAGGTAAGCTGAAAAACAACTTGTTGTTTTGTTTGGTTGTTTGGTCTATCTGTGATCTATGGTTCCCATTCATAACTTATATTATGATCTGTGTTCTTTAGTTGGCCGACACCACATTTTAGTAATAAATAAATTAGTATAACAAAAACGTGTGTATGTGAGGATGACTGGGAGATATCTTACCAAGCTGAAACGCCATCTCTCTACTCGCTCCGGTTTATCAGAAAACATACTTTCCGAGTCCAGCATGAGATCCTTCAAGTAAGGTACAATTGTATCCTGAGTTGCTATTTTCCAAAACCGATACTGAAGCAAATACCTTTCTTCTAAGACTGGTTGTAAATGGCATGAAACT
The DNA here is from genome assembly GCF_001266775.1 of Austrofundulus limnaeus. Taxonomy (NCBI): domain Eukaryota; kingdom Metazoa; phylum Chordata; class Actinopteri; order Cyprinodontiformes; family Rivulidae; genus Austrofundulus; species Austrofundulus limnaeus. The sequence goes on from NW_013952405.1 coordinate 1,998,163, forward strand.
ATTGTGATGACGTGCAGAAAAGGGCGTGACRGAATCGGTAGGAGGTTCTTGAAGAGGCAGAGGCCAATTTCAGGGTGTTTGGAAACGACTATGATGAGAAGTCAAATTGATTTTTGATTTATACATATTGACAGCATTTTCATAACAAGAGGGTGATATAGTAACTTTATTATGGTATGGAACTGAACTAAATGCCTGACAATTACATAATACTGGTCCTTTAATATTTTAAAATGATGTTATCAGACTGACAAAAAATAAACTGCAAATTCTGTTGTTTTTATAGGATAAAATGAAGAAAATTAATACAAATAAATAGCATAATTACACAAGAACAAATTCCATCATAGGAAACTCTTTTCCGAGTTCCAAGTTTTCTCATTTGTATGTATATACTGTGTGTGTGTGTGTGTGTGTGTGTGTGTGTGTG
>NW_013952405.1:1998667-2000129 GCF_001266775.1 Austrofundulus limnaeus
TGTGTGTGTGTGTGTGTGTGTGTGTGTGTGTGTGTGTGTGTGTGTGTGTGTGTGTGTTGTGATAAAGTACTTCCAGTGATTACTGTTTACCATACATTCACTTGACCTCCAAATGTCTCAAGTGATAGAAAATAGCATTAGAACAACAAAGATTGTGTACAAACAAGAGCTAGAGTATTCAGAAATTTTACTCAAGTAAGAATAGTGATACTTTAGTTAATAGTTACTTTTTTGGCTGGGTTTGTGTAGTTTATTTTAATTTTGTTTCACCGACACACTGTAAAATTACACACTACACCTCCATACAGGTGGCGATAAGCAGCTTAAAACCAGTTGCGAGGAGAAGAAGAACTTTTGTCCTACTAGGTATAGATATACTAGACATGTTTCAGCATTATYTCATGTATTTGTTTAGGTCCTGGTTAGTCCTGATTTTAACACAGACTCATCTCATTTAAGACCTAAGTTAGAGTCTTTTAGACTTTTAGTCCCTTTGTTCTATTAATGGATTTCTACCAAATAAATGTTGTTCAATTGTTTTGTACAAAGTTGTTTCTAGTTTATTGTAACAAATGTTATTTTCAATTCAGTGAACGAGCACAAATATTACAAATAACAACTAAAAAGCTCAGATTAAATTGAGAGCTCCTTAATTAGTCTCAAGCCTTGTCCTTGAAGTGGTGACTATAGGAGTTAAACCTTAATTATTTTTCTCCTTTTTCTTATTTTGTTTTTTGTAAACTGAAGATAATTTTTGATTGAATTTATTTATTTGAGAAAAAGGGGCATATATAATAAGATTTTTTTCTTCTTCTGCTACCTTTCATTTAATTTATGATTTGTATTTTTGTTTGTTGAATTTATGTTGTTTTTAAAGAAATGAATAAACTTTAACTAACTAACTAACTAACTAACTAACTAACTAACTAACTAAATATAGAGACTAAATGAGTTAACAGTTCATGTAAAAGGGGTATAATTTAGAAGATACACATTTCAGTGGTGCAGGGGGTAGGAATTCACCTTGCAACCAGAGTGTTGCTGGTTCCATTTCCTGTCTGAGTGCATACCATTGTTGTGTTCTTGGGTAAAACACTTAAGGCAACTTCCTCGTGTAGAAATCTGTTGGTGTGACTGAGGTGGTCTGGAGGGACTGTAGGTGCAGGATGGCAGCCACACTTCCACCACCAAGTGTGACTGAGGAGTGAATAAAATGCAGGAAATATTAAAATGTCTGAGTGTCTAGAAAAGTGCTATATGGGCCTAATGTGTTATCATCATATATTTGGAGTTACTGATTGGTCCAACATAGCAGAATATTTTTTCCCATTTATTCTCAACTTATGGGAAATCATTGTTAAAGAAACGTATAAATTTTAAAGGCACAGTTTGTAGGATTTTGTTAATTCTTTTAGACGAAATTGAGATAATCACTAATGACAATAATAAAAACATGTCTAAT
>NW_013952405.1:2000252-2011894 GCF_001266775.1 Austrofundulus limnaeus
ATATTTGTTGTCTGTCATTGTAGCTGGGATAATTTTACTTATTAAAGCTCATAATCTTACCACTTGAAACATCACTAGCCCTGAAGCTGCTGGTAGACACCGTGGTTGGAATTATCAAAGGTTTTTGACCCCTGAGAGACACCGTAGCAACTCCTTTGCGTTTGGAATGGGGGTGGGGGTGGGGGGAGGACCAGGGAGGATGATTCAACCACTCAACCACTAGATGTCGCTGAAAACAACAAATCTTACACACTGTGCCTTTAAGTACTTAGGTATTTTTGAAAGCACACACTCCAGTACTTTAACTTAAGTAGTAATTTTGTAGAGCTACTTTTACTTTTATTGGAGTAATATTTGACCAGTAGGGTCAGTTTCACCACTGCTTAAATCATCTTCCCAGAAAACTTTTTTTTTCCAAATCCCCACCGCGAAGTGTTTTCTGGACAGCAACAATAGAAAATAGTTTTCTGTAGTAACAATTCTTTTCAAACTGTCTGTTCAACGTGGRATTATTGCTTCTGCTTTTCAGATGTAGAGGTGTCAGAGGTCATGCAGCCGAGCTGTCAGAGAGCAGAATCAAGACTGATTTGAGGAAAAGAGCAGCAAGATGATGAACGTGTGGCCTCAAGAGGACATGCTGCAGGAGCTTCAGCTGCAGCAGATGATTCTGCAACAATGACTTCCTAATTGAAAGCACACGCTGATGCAGCACCACTCCACCTTTGTTGTCAGCATGAAATTACAAAGGTGGGAGATGGAAGCACATGGAGGACAAAATCTGTTTGCAAGATCCGTATTTTATTCTGGTCTTCTTTTGACGYTTCGACGTAGCACAACCTCAGGAAGAAAAAGCTGAATAAATCTTTTTTTTTCTCACAATGAGGTCAAACGAGGTCGTTTGAGAAACATAACAAAAAAAAGGACTTCGACTTGCTCACCCGAACACAACAACAACTCCATAGAGTTTCTACTATTGCATCTCTTTGTTGCTGATGTATTATTGGATTATAGATTGTTGCTTCCCACTGTGTGTGCATGTCATTTTAATTTCACATTTAAACTATTTGGGGTTTTCAAGCTCTGAAAGACTCTATTCATTGATTTTACTATCCTGAAAGCAGCTTGGTAGAGTAAATACAAAACATCTCTTCGTGCTCTGCCACCAGGTTTGGAGTGAGTTCAATTTAAAACAATATCTTAGAAACAAAAGCATCAATAGAATTAATAAATGACACCGGTGCCTTTAAGTTTAGGTGGTGTGGCGCTCCGTGTGGCCCCCCAGAATAAATCAATGCTGCCTAAATAAGCAGTGAGATCATTCAATTCAAATTCTCAAACATGCTGTACAGCCATAACATTATAAAGTGACCAGACCTGACAAATAAAACAACTTGCACCCAGAACAGTCAGAGCTCTTTCACTTGCAAAAGTAAAATCCTATAGAAAAATCATAAAATTTCAGCCGATTGGTTTATTCTTACAATAGACTGAACTTGCTACCTACAGCTCTGTTACAGAGGAGCAAACCTGCTCACCTGTTGACATCATATCTTAAAAATGATTTGGTGCAATTTAAACGGTCAGATGTGTACACTCTGTCAGAGCTGAACACTCACAGCTCGATCAGCCAAAACATATTTATGGTGCAAAGAGTGACAAGGGTCAAAGTGATGCTCTAACACATAACTGAGGAGACAGACTCTGGTTAGACTTCACGAAGTTAGTTAACCTGCAACAACAATCCAAACACACAATTCTATAGTTCAAAATATTTTATTAACTGTCTGGTAATGTTTGATATAAAAAATTAAATAAAAATCACACACAATGCAAGGTGAAGCAAAAAATAAAGTTGATCTTACTGGTAAAAGTCATATTTCCCAATCCTTTTATGTTGATGTCCAAATATTACAGCAAATCAGAGTTTCCTTGTTTATTTCTTTTCTAAGCCATGATTTCCTTTCTCCATGTGGATAAAAAAATCTAATTATTCACTAAAATAAAGATCAAAACACCAAGAAATCAAATGGGTATTTTGGTGTTTGTGGTGTCTTGTTGGCTAAAGTGGGAGTTACTTTATTAAATATATAAACAATAATTCCTTTTATTAAATCATTCAATGACCATCTGCGCAGTGCACTTTCTTTTTATTCACATTTCTGCCTTTTAATATTTTCCACGACATGCTTTATTGAAACCAATTTGAAATCTTCAGTCATTTTTTACGCTTGTTTTAAAGAAAAGGCATAAAATGCTCCATCGCTGTTTAATTTATGAGTTTACAGCTGCAGCTCAACACTAAAGCTGGCAGTATGTTTCTTTTTGTTTTCAAATTTCATGAATGTCTTTAACTTTATTATCTTAATATTAAAAAGTATATGCAAGTGTCCTTTAAGTATATTCATTTTAAACAAACAAAAGAGAGTAGCTATACTTTCACTTTAATTTACTTATGAGAGAAATATTTGGCTTAAATACTAAAAGTACACTAAAAGTGTACTTGGTAAATAAAAATACACTTGGGAAAATATACTTTGCTTTAATGACATGTACTTGAACTTCAGCTCCACTCTGTGAGTTCATGAATTTATGACAAGTTTTCTGTTTTTCTTCACACAAATCTTTTGTTTAAAATAAACAAATAAATCAAACTTGAAGCCATGTTAGAAACTTTAAATCCTTAATTTCTAAAACACAAAGCCAGCAGCCACAGTCAACTCCCAGAACAATAATAAAAAAAAGTGCATAAAGAGATGCTGTGATGTTTTTACAGAACTCGTGTGATGCTTCCTACCGTCCACAGCCATGCTCGGTGTCTGCCTGGACCTCTCCGTGGTGTCAGCAGGACTCCCTCATCCTTCCTCCCGGACAGATAAGAGAGAGGAAATCAAAAGGCGCCTCCTGATCCTGCTTTTAAACCTGCTGTGGGAGCAGGACGTCTCTCTCCTTCTCTCTCTCTCTCTCTCTCTGTTGTGGTCCGGGGACTCGGGACCGGTCCGATATGATGCTGCTCGCTGGGAGAGTCTCCGCCTCCACCCCTCCACCCCCTCCTCCTCTTCTTTCTCCTCCTCCTCCTCTCAGTACCTGCCCGCTGGGATGAGAAAGGTCAGCCCGCCCCGACAGCAGCTGGTTCTGGACCCAGACACGCACAGAAACACAGTGGGTTTTTATTAAACCGGCAGCTGCCGTGCAGACATTAAAAAAAAAAAATAATAATAATAAATCTGAACCTTTTATTCTGAAAAATATTACAGGAAAAACAACTTGTTTCAATCAAGTGCGTGCTGATAGCATGGCATACGAATACTGCAGCTCAACACAGCAGAGGTTTCTATAATAATACATTACAGACAAAATAAATGAAAAAATAGTAATACGAAATCAACATCAAGGAGCCAAAATAGGAGGGGAAAAACTAATCAAAATTTAGGCCATTGCAGGAACAAGCTAGAATATTTATTGTGAATAAGAGTAGCCCGTGAAATCTGATTGGCCGCCCTGCCTGGCCACTCCCACCAGAGCTGTCAATCACTTTGTTCAAATACAGACAGACATAGCTGTCATAATCCTTGAGTATTGTAGCCTAAATATTATACAGAAACTTGTAATTACTGCAATTCTTACATTGAAAGCACAAGCGCAGGCAGACAGTCTCTGGTCAATCCATTGGTTTCTGTAAAAGCATATGTAGGCTACTATGAAAGGCCGCTACTTCCGCCCCCCTGGTTTAATATTTCTGGTACGCAAAGCAAAAACCAGAGATTTGTTCATTCAGAGAGTCATTCATTGCTCATGATAACAACAAAACCAGTTCATTTTCGTTTTAACTGATGGCTTGAATAGTTAGATCATGAGTTCGGGTTCAACTCGTGTTTCTGTTGGCTGCCACAAAAATTCAAAAAAATTGAGAAATACTTTAGAAACATTTGCCTGGAACAACAAGAATAGTAAATGGTCTGAAMTTGAATAGCACGTCTCTCCGGACCCCAAAGCACTTTACACTTACAGACATTCACCCACTGATGATGGTAAGCCACATTGTAGCCACAGCTGCCCTGGGGCGCACTGACAAAGGTCAAGCACCAGCACCACGGGACCCTCTGACCACCATCAGTAGGCAAGGTAGGTGAAGTGTCTTGCCCAAGAACACAWCGACTGAGTCGGCTGGACAGGGGATCGAACCGGCGACCTTCCGGTTACAGGACGACTCCCCTAACCAGTTGAAGAAGTAGAAGAGGTATGCACACCCTGGTCCAGAGCTCTATCTAGGCTAAGACAGGCCACTAAATGTGGCTCATCTGGAAAGAAAAGCATATGTTGAATGATGTTAGCATTAGCGCTAGCTGTATTTTTAGCCTGATGTGTATTGTGATATGATATGTATTATGAGTAGAGGTGCAATTTCAGGAATATGTGGATAGTGAGGCTGTGATGTATCCAAATTTCTATTTGTGTTCTGGATGTCCCAGATTTTAAATGGGCTGTAAAATAGCATGCAAAACACATGCATGAGTTATATATGGGTAAATACAAAGTTTTATTATTCAAATTTTGGTGTACTGTTCATTACAGTCTAAGACTGCAGGGAATTCAGATAAAACAGTAATTTTACTGTGCCACCCTTTTACAGTCTGTACCCCTGCCTGCCCCCCCCCCCCCCCCGAGAAAAAATCCTAGACACGCCCCTGCACACAATGGCAGACTGAAGAGTGAGGTGAAACAGAAGGGTTGATGAGGAAAGTGGGGACTACTGAGCTTAATGAGACAGAGAACAGGTGTGAATGGGTTTGACAGGATGTAGGAGCAGAAGCTGAATGGAAAGAGTTCTGAGAAAAAGGAAATTGATGGCACAAGGAAGCACAGAGTAACAAAACAAAAATAAACCATAAAGACATACAAAAGACTAAAAAAAGTAAATATAAAACAAAGTAACCAAAAAATAAAACAATAAAAAAACAGATTCTGACAGTCACATGTCAAATGTATGTTTATCATAATAAACTGTAACACTTTAGTTTCAGAATGGTAAATGCAATCTGAGATATGAGAATAGGAGAAAAACGACAGGATTTTCAAAAATGAGAAAAGTAAACAMAGAAGTTCATTCTCTGGAAATCTCTCCTCAAGGTCTTCTTTTATCAAATAATGGCACCCATAAAAACACATATTTACAGAAGACTGGCATGTTTGCAGCTTAGAAACTCACAAACATGAGTCAATAAATTCTATTCATTGCAAGTTTCACTTGAGAACAAGTAAAGACAGTGRACCACCAAACTAGACCTACATTAGKGGGGAAAAATAACAAAACACATGAATGCATCCAAGAATTCTTTGGAGAGACAGCTGGCGGACTACCTGTGCAGGTTTTCTTCTTTACTGGTGATGTTTTTGACTATTTCTGTGTTTCAGAGTWATTTCTTTTTAATTCAAAGGAGTTTTCTTAAAACAAAGTTATCAAGTGAAACTCTCTGTGGGCTTTTTTAAGTAAAAGTAGGACAATAACATCAGTATTTTGGCACGGCAAAATTAATTTAGACTTTTTTGTTTGTTTTTTACAGAATAGTTAGTCAAATTGTTAATGAACTGTTACTATGAACACAATGAAAACACGTGCACACGTTGGCTCAGTTGGTAGAGCTGTTGCCTCTCAGCGAGAAGGTTGCTGGATCAAATCTTGGCCCTGGGATCTTTATGGGTAGAGTTTGCATGTTCTCTCTATGCATGTGTTGGTTTTCTCCGGGTACTCCGACTTCCTCCCACACACCAAAAACATGACTGTTAGGATAAATAGTAACTCTAGGGTCCCTCGGGTGTGAATGGTTGTCTGTCCTTTGTCTCTGTGTGTGTCCCTGTGATAGACTTATGACATGTCCAGGGTGTRYCCTGCCCCTCACACTGTGACTGCTGGATATGGGCATCAGTGACCCCCATGACCCTGAAAGTAAGAAGTGGGTATAGGTGGATRGACATGCACATACATTTATTATTTTTTTAAGTCTGGATATGTGAACATTGTTAAGGTGCTCCTATATGCTTTTCTTCATGATAAATATGTAATTTATMCACACTATAACTTGTGATTTTTATCTTTTGCAATGCTCAATAAACATTTTATGTGTCTCGCGTCATTTTCTGTCTGTTTCCTGCCAGCAGCAGTTTCACTGTTGGTGGATGGTTTCGTAGTTTAGAAGATGACTGATTTGTTTGAGTAAACTGAACATCACATAACTGCCATCTGAACTTCAGAGTAGTTTGTTTTATTATTAAAAGAAGAACACCACTGAAGGCTTTTCATGGTGCATAAAAAAAAACCTTTTACTTTTCACCACACTAAACTTGTCATGGATTCAATTTTGCCAACTGCCTTTATTTSAATAATTTGACTGGCTGAAAATAACCCGTGACAGATAGCTTAATGAAAAGTGTGGAGGCTACTTATCATTCATTTTTGTTTTACAATTAGAAATAACTGTTTTTTTTAAGTATCCGGTTGCTGTTCAACTTGAAATACAAATGGAAATGCAATGAAGTGAAGTAATTGTAAAAGTGTCAGCCCAAAGGGGAAAAAACTGAAAGAATTAACATTATAAAAGGCTTGGTGACATTGGAGTAAAATAAAACTTAGACTTTAAATTTGAGAATTTGAAAGTTATACAATTAGCATAGATTACAATGTGTCTGTTTCAATGAAAAATCTATATATGATTTGTAGAAACTGAATGGAAACACAACTTATTGTTTTTACATGACCACAGTTGCTGTTTAAGTTTTCGCCAAAAGCTTTTTKAATTTATTTTATTTTATTTTATTTTTCAAACAAATGTCACCCTGTACTATTTGAAGGATTACAAACTGGGTGCATGCTTGTTTTTTGACAGTTAATCCCTGCTCAGGTTATCAGTCACCTTTCATTCTAACAGAGTAAAACGTTTCTCTGCAAACACACATCCAGAACAACTTACCTACAAAATCTTTAAAAAGCAGAACTCAGATCTCGTAAAGTAGAAACACAATTGACAAGCTTTCAGCTATCCAGGTAAGGCCAAGTCTCAAGCTAAAAGAAAATTGACAGCAGTTTGCACRTTTTAGTTTAAAAATACTTTATTTTTGGTTTTTTATATACCGACATGAGGGATGGGCAACTGGCGGCTCTCAGATTACTGTAATGTTGATTGTAATGACAAAATTTGYCACTAGATGACACCAGCTTGTCCACAAGTCTTCTCTAGTAGTRGTGGTACAGTATTTAKTTTRGGGKTGGGCAATACTAGGAATTTCRGTAYCGATCAGATACCAAATAAATGCAGGGCTGGTATCACTGATTCCAATACTTATCATGTTCATTGAATAATTTTGTAATTTTGCCTTTAGTTTGTCAAAAAATGATAAAACACAGGACAAAGATTTTAGGCAAAAGAAAATGTTTTATATTAACTATAACTACAACAAAATAAAACAATGTAAAAGTATAAAAATAATGAAACAATCTCCCCATATCTTTTACTACACACAATTGTTTAAGAAAACACTTTCACTAGTGGAAAATAACAAAAAAGAAAAATAATGCAGGAAAAATCTAACTACAATAATAATATCACTAACAACAAAAATAATAACTTCCATTGAACATGGGCATGATGTAGAAAACTAATGACTAAMTACCATCTGGAGGCTTTGCTCTACCGACTTTATTTTCTCTATGAAAAAAAGTCAGTGAAAATAAAGTGTAAACAAAGGTATCTCATCACACTATTAGTGGTCTGATAAAATGTTGGTATTGATAGTATTGATAGTTAAACCGATACCACTATTCTCTACCGGTGAGGAAGAGACAGAGGAAGGAAAATACTAGACAGATAAAATTCATGTTTCAGGTGAAATGGGAGGTAGACTATCTGTTCACAGAATTTTAAGGCAAACCTGTGTTTAGTCCACTTAGAGACACTGCCGCAATAGATTTTAATGTAAGTCGCCACTACAACATGTTGCACGAAGCTAAATATGAGAAGTATACTGAAGTCCCAAATACATAAACAACTTTTTACAAGAACCACAGGATTTTGCACTGAATACGTCTTAGCCTATGCTGTTGCACTTCAACTCATTAAAGTAACACTGTAAACAAGAGTACAACTGATATACATGCATTTAAGCATGAAATATACTGTATTAAGTTACTGCTCTRTATGATGGTTTAATAAACATATACATACATAAAAAATTTTAAAATGGCAATTTTATTTGGGTAAGTGCAGCACTATGTGGCCCTCTGATAGTGTCGACAAAAAAATTGTGGCTCCTTCCATCATTTAAGCTGCTGATCCCTGAACTACGTATGTCTTTACATGGCTATCAAAATAATTTATTTATTTATTTATTTTTATTTATTTTTATTCTTTAAGACGTGCAGCACTATGTGGCCCTCTGATAGTGTCGACAAAAAAATTGTGGCTCCTTCCATCATTTAAGCTGCTGATCCCTGACCTACGTATGTCTTTACATGGCTATCAAAATAATTTATTTATTTATTTATTTTTATTTATTTTTATTCTTTAAGACGTGAATAAAATCGTATAACATTATACAACCATCAGTTTTTTTTTAGAGAGGAGTTGTTTTAACATGTCCACAGTCCGTTTTGGTTTCGGTTCAGTTCAAGCACCTGGAGTTGCTACAGTTTTTTTATTTTATTTATTTTTTGTGTGTTTTTATCTTTAGTTCAAATCTAATTTTTATCAATTTTTCTGTGCCACAATAAAAATAAATCACAAAATACAGTCTAATTTCAAACAGCTGGAGTTGCTACAGTTTTTTTTTTATTTCATTTATTTTTTTGTGTGTTTTTATCTTTAGTTCAAATCTAATTTTTATCAATTTTTCTGTGCCACAATAAAAATAAATCACAAAATACAGTCTAATTTAGTTTGTTCTTTTAGACATTTTTTGTGATGTTGTAATGATCAATTTACTTTTCTTGAGTCTCCATTTCATCCATTTCTAACACTGACAGCCTGTCAGAAATGAAACATCTAAAACACATCTTGAGATAAATCTGGTAACGGATTGAGGGTTATTTTTATCAGACTCTAGTATACTCCCTCTAGGACAACAACAAACACGCAGCTGCTTTAGCCTGATGAATCGCTCCACCCATGATAAATACCTCAGCCACTTTTGTGTGTTTGGAACTGGTTAAGCGCCACCGAGTGGACCTGTGTCAACATGACTTTTCACAAGTCAGAAAGCAGACACTGATAGGAAAACACACAAGCAGAAAAAGCTGCTATTTTCTCATCAAAGCAGAGAAATTGTGAATGTGTCTTTGTCCAAATAATCTCGCAGCTAATTGATTTTGCTGCCACAAAGATGCACGCACACGAATCTACACTGATCCTATTTCATTTTTTTATTTTTTGTAGAACATGGAGGTGTCCCTGACAGAAGAGCCAACCCCCCCCCCCCCCCCACACACACACACACACAAAAAAGCTCAAGAAGTGGATCATCAAAGGGGGAGCAATGAGGAACAAAGCAGCCGACTGGTCCATCAGGGCTTCAGCAGAGCGCCGGCTGATTGGGAGTGAAAGCATTACACACTCACAGATGCACACTCAYATACATTCATACATGATGGTAAAACACACTCGTGAGGGACAGGGGGAACACATTTGCATGCACGTTCTCGTTCTGACGCAGACAAAGCTTAAATTAGATATGGGAATCTGGGTACCGGTGGAGACATTTTGTCGTGTAAAAAATTGAACAAGAGGAGGCCTGAATCTTTAATTTAGAAGGTGGTCAGTGTGGTGAATAAAGAATAGCGTGGGACCTGCAAAGATAAAGTGGGTAAAACATAGAGTTTTAGGTTACAGAGATGCAGCACTGTGAATAACTCCTGTACAGTGTTGTTTGTCAGAGCAGATAAAACCAAGAGAACAGGAGCTGAAAGGTAGGAAAAATATTCACGTTTGGAAAAAACCTTTATCTCGACCTTATAGTCAGGAGTTAGCATCATGATTAGTGTTAATGAGAAAACTGATGCAAGACAACATTTCAAACTGTAACAGGTGATCTCAGTAAACTTTTACTGACAACCTTGCAGCTCCTTGTGAGGTCTGTTTTATTTGTGCATATGATTATAACCATCTGCCAGGTTTTAGGATGTCCCTTTATTTGCCATTAAATGCCTTTAAACTAGCCTAGAAAAAGGACAAAGAACATCTGCAGGTTGCCTTCACTGTCTGCTGCCAGAATATTAATAATAAACTGTTGTCTAAAGATGTTTTTTACAGATGAAAGCAAAGTCCATCTTTTGAAACTAGTTAAATACTTCAGAATTTTAAAATGTTTTTATCATGATATGCTTCGTTTGTCAAAGTTGAGGAGGAATTGGACTCCTCATGAATGCATGTTAAACAAATATGTTTAAAATGTCCCAGTGGGATCAAACTGAACAGTTTCAGTTCCTGCTGCAGTGAATTCCAGGAAGACAGAGCAGGAAAGGAGAAGCCCTTTTTTCCAAGTTCTGTTCTGTGCTAAGGGGACACTAATAGAAATCGAATCGCGTAGACTATGACTGTATTGTGACATGTAATGTAGCATGTGAATGTAGCTATATATGGAGGCAACAAACTGAGGATAGATTTGTAAATAAATGTAAGCCAATGTAAAAGTCTGTGGGGATTATGATGGCCAATTTACCAGTAAGAACAAACGTGGACTTTGTTAAAGTTTAAAACAATTGGATGTAATTTTTTGGCTGTGATGTATATAGTGCACCAACTTGACTGTGAAGGAAGCTATGCTAAGAAGCTAACTGGAAATTGAGTGTGTTGTAAACGACCGTCCCCTACTGGGAAGAGAGAAATATCGAGCTGAACGAGATGGCTGAACATGACTGCAGGATTTGTGAGACAAATTGATTTTAATTTGGAAGCCTTGTCAACACGGACTGAATGGCTTCATTCACTTCCTCCGCTGCCATTGCTAAACTACAGGCAGACTAAAACAGCGTCCACAACTTCTCTTCTGTTCGCTAATTGGCCCAGTTGAAATTCTACAGGATGAATCCAAGTCAATGGGAGCATAGATGGAGCAGTGAAGAGAAATTTGAATTGAGCGGAATTGAAGGCAATAGCCAGGCTAAGTGAGAACATTTGTAGGAGAGCTTTTGATAAATGACACCAAGATATTTATTCATTTCTACAACTTCTATAACTAAGCCAATTAAAGACCTAAAATAAACATATCTTTAATTGAACAAAAACAAAAAGCTGCAATGGAAGACAAAGCTCCTGAGATGGAGAAAAGAAACAGGGAGACACAAAGAGGCACAGAAGGAACCAGACATTGTGGGAGAACACACAATGCTTAACTGAAGAGGAATGACAACTGAGGGACTAAATAGATGGTGGGGTGGTGAACAGAATGACTGCACCTGTGTCTGAGGGAACAAAGGACAGGAGGAGATGGGTGTGTGGCTGGATGGATGGTAAAAATACTGACTGAGGGAGGCGTGACTGCAGCACAGAGGAACACATGAAGCAAAACTGAACCGAGAGCAAAATACAATGAAACACAGAAGCAGAAGAAAATTCAAGACTGTAAACACACACACACACACACACACACACACACAC
>NW_013952405.1:2012958-2018438 GCF_001266775.1 Austrofundulus limnaeus
TTTCTATTATTATTTTTTTATTGCTCTAACTGGTTTTGCCGTGTAACTTTATTTTTTATTAATGCAATTATTTTTGTTTGTTATTTTGGTTCACCCACATTGTTTTAATATTTTACCTTTTGTACTGCACTTTGGTCAAATAGTGTTTTTTTACATGTAGAAATTGATTGATTGATTGATTGATTGATTGATTGATTGATTGATTGATTGATTGATTGATTGATTGATTGACTGATAACTATTATAAGTCTGGACAACTTAAAACGAATGTTAAAGTTTCCAACTTTCCTTAGAGAAAAATTTGTATTGACAGAAAAAATTGTTTGTTTTTAATWGACCTTAAAGTGGTTCTAATGTTATGAATGGGCGCTCATGCACGCAGAGTGTTGTAAACAGCCAGGTTGAGGCTGAGAACACGTGGAGAAAACCTGGGCTCATGTCAGAGCGCTCTTGAAAGAGAAAAGGAGAGAAGGAGAGCTCTTCCTTTCGATACACAGAGGATCTATTGATACWTGAGTGTGGTATCCGCCTCGCCAAGGCTGTTTTCTTTTAGTGAATGGCTGGCCTTAAGTTGACACTGAGAAAGTGTGGTTCCAAACAGAACAGAAAAAAGAGGACTAGCTGAAAACGGACCGGATAAACCTTTAATGCATCAAAATGTTCGGCTGAGCTTCACTGAGGCTGGATTTCAATAAAACATAAGAGTAGCCCTCTGCCTGTCCTTAATCTGATCTGAAAGGGAAGGCTCCGTCGGGTGGAAGTGAAAGCAGTCTAATGAATTCCCACAGGAAGCTATTTACTCCACTGAGATGAGTGCAGATGATAGAGAGGAATCCATTTTATCGTGATAAGTTGTGTCCCTGAGCTGTTTTCGTAATGAGAGKTTTGGGGTGGGGGGAGTTTTTTTGGTAATTCTGGGTGCATATTGTGAAGAGGCCTCCTTTGAAAAAAAAAAACCTGTGTCCCCGCTCTGGATTTATTCAGGAGGTGCAGCAGGAGATGACAGAATCTATTCGAGAGATATATTCGCCTTACTGCTCCTTGATCGCCTCACTTCGTCCCCCAGCTTTGCATCATGTGAGCGTGTGTGCACGTACAGTACAAATGCACGTGCACGGAGGAGGAGAAAATGAGGGAAAATATCCTTTCACTGAGTGTTAGATTGGGAACTCACTTTTTTCAAATTACTAGAGACGGAGCTGAGAACACACACTGATCTATCTATCTATCTATCTATCTATCTATCTATCTATCTATCTATCTATCTATCTATCTATCTATCTATCTATCTATCTATCTATCTATNCTATCTATCTATCTATCTATCTATCTATCTATCTATCTATCTATCTATCTATCTATCTATCTATCTATCTATCTATCTATCTATCTATCTATCTATCTTCTACTCACCACTCCATCCATCCATCCATCCATCCATCCATCCATCCATCCATCCATCCATCTCATATTACAGTAAGCTTTAAATGCCACAGTTTATCCTTGCCAAATGACATTTGACTGGATCTGTGTTCTTTATATAAAATAGGGACATTGTTGTAATGAAAAGTGGCATTTCTCAAAGGACTGCATACTGTGCAACTAAATTGTAAACAAAGACCTCRACTACATCAAATTATATTATATTAATAAATATCTGTAACAATTAAAACTGTTTGTGTTTTCTGTGGTGGTAGCCATGTTGAATTGGGTTGACTCCAAATGTTAGTTATGCATGTATAAAATATTTTGCTAACAGACAAACACTCACTCATACACAGAGGTAAATGACTGTCTGCACTTCATAGTGGCAGGCCATGAAAATGAAGTAATCATAGACAGAAATACAAGAACAAACTCTATACTGGAACTCTAATCTGAATGTCATCATACACGATGAAATCTGAGAGAATATAACCACAGAGCTGAAATAAATTGATTAAAGCACCACAGTGGTGAAGAAAGAGAGCAGGTTTGATGTGTTTTAGAGCCAAAAATATTGTAGATTTTTCTTTCATTGCAATTTATTGATATTTTCACCCTTTTAAACACACTGAACATAGGGTGAATGAAGAGATATAGTAAATATTAAAGGATAAATCAAACTTATTTATTCCACCAAATGAACACACATCAAAATAGCAGAACATTGTGGTACAATATGTGAGGTTCTGTCTGACACTTTTTGTCAATAAAGTAATTTTATGCAACAGATTGGAATGCATGGATGTGCACTTATGGTAACCAAAACGAATCAGGCAAATATATTTATTAAATCTGTACATTGTGCTACATTTTTATTTGTAGGTACCAAGCCGACTGCAGAAAACATTTCGCTAGCTAACTCATTGTTTATCAATGACGAGACGATTCTCAAACAAAGAAACATCAGTTTCTGCATTTAGTTAAAATTGTTTGATCGTATTTAAACAGGAATACTGGTTTTGTTATTTTATACAAAAATGTGTTTATCTTTCAGTCATATAATAAATGTTCTGCTTTTTATATTCTTATTTATCTTGTTCATTTACTGTACCTAATTTGTTTGCTAATTTAAAGCTATTACAAAAAAGTTTACAGTAAATGTGGGCCCTTCTAATTCCATGTTTCCAGTCAAGTCTAAAACAGATTTTAATAAAGGATTAAACTATAGCTGACAGACAATGGGAACATTAGGAATGGACAAATCAAGGTCCAGTCTGAAGCAAAGGAGCACTGATTAACTTAACAAGTCATGAAAAAAAAACTGGAGGTCTAAAGAGAACAGCAGTGATTGATGATGGCAGGATTTTTTTTTTCATTATTAAAAAAATCCTCTCAGACAAGTGAAGGACACTCAAAGAGTTTAACGAAGGCTTTTATAAAGAAAACACAGCACAAAAGCAAAAAGCTCACAGAGGATGCATTGCAAGGTCAGACCACACTATCCTTTCAAACAAATAGGGGAAAAAAGGAACATTATATTTTTATTATTTGGACTCCATCCATCGAACAAATTAAACAAAGATAAACTTGCAGTAATGAGAAAGAATGGAACTTTTGTAACAAACAACTCTTGACACATTGAACTTTATTGCTTAAAAAAACAAACAGATGCCACGTGACAGATGGGGGTTGGGGGGTACTGTTTACAGATGATGAGTCAGAAAACAGACACAAATTAACAGTAAAATGTTCGTCTGCTGACACTGAGATAAACTACAGTTAAGCTGAGTGGACAAAGCCTCGCTGCACAGATGGATGGTTTAAAAATAATCTCTTGGGAAACTGCAGCAAACTAAGAAAACAAGACAGCAGAACACTGAGCATCGGCTCGTCAGTCATTTGAAATATTTATAATGTGAACATAAAAACAGGTGAGTGTTGGAAGTTGTTGGAGAACATTTCCTTTTCTTATTTAAAGAACTTCCATGTTACGCCCCCTGCTTTATTTACTTAAAACAGTCCCTTAACTTTAGTCATTTTCTAGTTCTATGTGACCCATGTTTTCATGTGATTCTGATTCTCTTGTGATTCTATATTCAGATCTCTTTGTAACCCTTGTGTTTATGCCTCCAGTGTCATTTCCATTTCTACCCTCAGTCAGCTCGCTGTGGTTTTCCAGCTGTTTCTTGCCACCCTCTCCTACCAGCATTCAAGTCTAGTGATTAGTCTCAGGTGTTGCCCATCTCCCCTCTGCCTTTGTGCATTTTTAATTGGTTTCTTGCCATTTCCTCTACAGATCATTGTGTGGTTCTCAGCCATCAATCACGCTCCCCCTGTTCAATTTGTGTTATGTCCTGTAAGTTGTTTTCCCACAACTTCTGCTTTTTGCTTTGTTAGGTTAACAATTTACTTAATTTGCTCAATCTGAGGAGACACAATGGCTCAGTTGGTAGAGCTGTTGCCTCTCAGCAAGATGGTTGTCAGATCATATCCTGGCCGTTTCTGAGTAGAGTTTGTATGTTCTTTCTGTACATACGTGGGTTTTCTCTTGGCACTCCGATTTTCTCCCACAGACCAAAAAAACATGCACTTTAGGCTAAGTGGTAACTCTAAATTGTCCCCACTACAACATGGATGCTACTCAGTTGCAACAGTGACAAACTAGAAATGTCAAGCAAAACTGTAGAGGTTTAACATCAACTAAAGTAGCATTTTTTCACATCACTGAGTTGTTCCATAAGCCTGAAAAACAGTTTTAAAATAGGCATCCTCCCTACTCACCCATCCATCCATCCATCCATCCATCCATCCATCCATCCATCCATCCATCCAAACAGCCATTAGCCTCGCTTGGATGAAGCATTTGCCCTTTTCTCCTTTATCTGTATGACTGATGTCACAGCTCATAAGGTACTAACAACTATTTAACAGAACATCACTTCATAATTACATTTATTGTACAAACTAAAGACTATGTTATTTGCGTATAAATTATTTGAAAGCAGATCAGTCTGATTTTTTAAATGACAACACAACAGAGAACAGAGAAAATAAATTCAAACTTTATAGTTTCTAAATGACTGAGTGCTTAGACTTTTTTTTCCTGCCCCATTTATCTTTCTCTGTCTCTTTCACTCTGTGTTACTGTGTCGTTCTGTCCATACCTGTCAAAACTCAGGTAGAGGCTCGGCTCGGCTCTCCTCTCTGAAAGGACGGGGGTCACAGCAGACACAACGTAGAGTAATCTGATTCGCTCCGTCTAATAAAGCACATCTGTGTCAGCCTGAATGCAGCGTCAGGAAAACAGCTTCAGTCAATAACTTCATTTACCTGCTCAGCCATCAGAGACACAAATCTGCTTTGCTTTGGATCATGTTTGCTCTCTGACTTCTGTTATAAACTGTATATAACCCATCAAAGCAGAAGAATTCCTCCTTTTGTTCTATCAAGCTGTTTCAAACTACTCAGAGATCTTTGACTCAAAGTGCACAGCAGAGAAAACTTTAGATAGACATATATATTTACCTCCGCCAAGGGCGAGGTAATGTTTTCGGTCACGTATGTCTGTCTGTCCGTCTGTCATTCTGTCTGTGGACAACATTACTCAAAAACTTGTGGACGGATTGTCATGACATTTTTACCACATGTGTGTACTGCCTCAAGTAACAAACCATTAAATTTTGGTGATGCTCTGGATCACGAAGCCGACACAGGAATCTTTTTTTTTATTTTAACACCATTATTTCTTTTTATTGTCCCAAGTGTGTTTCAAAGTGTCCAGCAGGTGGCACTCTAGTATTAGTGTGCCCCTTTGTTCTAAATCACATGTGTGATGTCATATTATTGCTCTACATCATACCTTCACTGTATGTGCACAGAACATGTCTGCTTACATCTGTGTTATCACACTGATTCAATTTTATTCCCTCCGCCAAGGGCAAGGTCATGTTTTCGGTCACGTATGTCTACATATGTTTTCACATAAATATGTTTGAATACATTGAAAGTTTGATTTCCATCATTTACTATTATGTATAAATACATAAAACATGATG
>NW_013952405.1:2019610-2021447 GCF_001266775.1 Austrofundulus limnaeus
TATTTTACAGCTTTTGACCTTAAATTTGGTGTGGTAGTTTTGTATATTCTGAGTTTACAAAAGATGTTTCTTAAAAAAAAACTTTGTCAATAATCACCAACTATGCCTGTCTGTTAGCAAAAAAGTCTCATCAACCATTGGATGAATTTTAACAACGAACTTCGGTGAACAGTTGGTTTTCAGCAGAATGCTGTACAGAAAGAAGTGTCGCAGCACAGAGCTCCTCTGCTCACACGCCCGCAAAGTTCTGACCAATYGCACACTGTGAGCTGCAAGGTCGGCAGTGAGGAGTTCTGACCGCGTGCAACGCACACTACAGCTGTCACCAGGGAACAACAGACGGAAGCTACACAATTGCAACAGCAAAGAGAAGACGTACATATACTAGCCTTTAGACTTAATAAGGTGGCCCCCCACAGCTAACTGTCGTTAAAAATCATAAAAATGTTTTTAAATATTTTTCCACACATTTAATGTGTTACACTTCATGTCAACACTCAGTTCTGCTTCAAACCTCTTTTAGTTCCACGAGACTTGCCTCTTTTCTGAAAGCTCACATCTGKGCAGGACCTGGCCAGCTTGATTKGTGATTTATGAATGGCCAATGGGGCATAAAGACGGACTAATCTGTGCAGCCATATTGTGGAACTATTTTATGAAACAAATGCAAATGGCTTATGAAACTTCAAAAAACAGCAACAAAGAAAACAGTTTTCCTCTTATGGATGTGTTTTGGTCTTGGCTCTTACTCTTCAAACACAGACTGCCACTTGATATTTGCTGTGATGCACTTTTCTGCTTCCCTGGATAAATTTAAAGCATACCTATGAGCAACTGTTTTACACTGGTACCTCTAACATCTGTGACAGATGGGTTGAGTCGTTTTGCATGTGAGGACTTTTGAGACATTGCCTGCATGTTTTCAGGGTACAAATGATCAGTGGGGGATCAGCGTGATGCACTTTGATCAAACACGACAGAAAGGCTTAATAATGTAGAAAGCAGCAGAGACTTTTACATCATTATATTAAAAATTAACCAAAGTGACATTCCGAGCACTTGTAAGTCAGAAAAATTTCGTCACTTTCAAGGTAAAAGGCAGAACTCTGTCTTTACTCAGCAATCAGCCTAATGAGTCCTGTTCAACTCAGATGCAAATACGTCTGCAAAATTTTACTTGCACCATATCTAACATGAACTAAGCTATCAATGTTTTATGTTTTGTAGCTGCACTGAGGTTRGCAGATTTAATAAGTTCACTGAATTGAATCTTGAATCTTGAAGTTTTATAGGAAAAGGCCCAACTCCCTCAACATCTAATAGGTCAAAGACTGAAACAAAAAATTGAAGTGATCTGTTTGGGCTTAAAGTATTTGTTGAGAATGACTCTAAGCTATTATCACACAGAKTTTTAGATTCATATCTGTTAAATTGGCTGAGTTACAGCCATTTTTGTGTTTGCTAAGGTTGATTAGCTGTGGCRGCCRTCTTGAATAAGGTATCCAAAAGTTGATCAGTAGACGTGCAATCATTAATATTTGGGAAATCCTGGAAATATTTCACTAGCAAACACACGTAGATATTTCCCCAAATGAAACATCAGAACTCAAAGCAAAACACAAGTTCTCCTGATACTTTATTTCGCATATGAAGTCAGGGATTTAGCAAGCAATAYAGTTAGTTCAGCAAATAAAGATTTWAAAAAGTTGATTGTTTTTTTTTCTTTTGTCTAAACTGTACTGTTAAACATAATGAGCTAAAATGAAGTCACAGGGCAGCCGGAGCAATGATGTGAAGGGTGTGTGTGTGTGTGTGTGTGTGTGTGTGTGTGTGTGTG
>NW_013952405.1:2021512-2022761 GCF_001266775.1 Austrofundulus limnaeus
TGATTGATTGATTGATTGATTGATTGATTGATTTTATGCTGGCCCATTGCCAACAAATTCAGCTGTCCTGGGAAAAGAGATAATCATCTCAACTTGATTAAAAATCAAAAGATAATAATTTAATTGAAAAATATCTGCACRTGAATGAGAATGTTGTAATATTATATAGGTTAAAGTGCACAGAAKCTGACAGCAAGTCTCCATAATAGATTTCAAAGTCATGTTTGTGCCTTTTAAACTTCTTTGTCACGATGTGAAAGGATCTGTACCACAAACAGTTTCCAGCTCACGGCTGGATTTACCAGAAGCCCTGCCAGATATTTTATGGCAGCACTTCGCCTGAAATTATGATAGTATGATCGCTGGCTACACCAYGGTTTCTCAGTCATCCCTCGTGGATGTCTGCTTTCTTCTTCTGCTTCACTCACATTTCAGTCAGCCAAAAACTGCAGTTTGAAATGTGTGTGTTTATTTAATCGGTGGAAGTTGGAGAGCTCCTGCTGAATTGTGTATTTGTGCAAACTTTTGTAAAACACAACTTGGTTTATCTGAAACACCCTTCGGGAGACATTTGGCTTCACTTCAGAGCACAGCAAAGTTCAAATAAAAATTTTAGCATTTCTTGAAGGATTGCGCATCTCCTGCCATGTTTGATGCCAGAATTTTAAACTGAGATTATCTTAAATTGAGAAATAATAAAATTGTGGCTATTTCAGTCAAACACAGAAAGCAATATTATGCAAAGTCTACAATATTGCAATATTTTTGCATGATTGTATTTTTTAGTACTTGAGGTTTGTTTTGTGAATGATTCATATTCTTTACCACGCTGAATTTTTGCTCAGCACCTGTAAAACTGGCTACGTTAAGCCATTCTTGTGTTTTCTAAAACCAGTTGGCTGCAGCAGTTATCTTGAGTGGGGTTGAATCCAAAAGTTAATGAGGGCATCAGGAATGGGCAACTGGTGGCTTGGATGTGATATCAATTCGGCCTCCAATGAGCCTACCTACCCTCCTAATTAAAAATAAAAATAAAATTAAATAAACATTTTTTTTGGGGGGTGGGGGGGTTTGACTAACTGTTCAGAAAATTTCATGGCAAACCTACTTTGAGATGCTGTCTACTATGAAGGATTTTTATAAGTTGTCACAACAACTGTTGCACAAAGCTAAAAATGAGATGTTGAAGTTGCAAGTACATACAGTGTGTGTGTGTGTGTGTGTGTGTGTGTGTGTGTGTGTGTGTGTG
>NW_013952405.1:2023776-2025341 GCF_001266775.1 Austrofundulus limnaeus
TGTGTGTGTGTGTGTGTGTGTGTGTGTGTGTGTGTGTGTGTGTGTGTGTGTGTGTGTGTGTGTGTGTGTGTGTAATAAAACCACCTTATACACTTATACACTTATAAATACATGCAGACATGGGCAAAACATTATAGCTCCATCTTTGTCTTTAAGAGAAAAACACAACTTAGTTTATGCAAAACCCCAATTTTGAGTCACTTTGCTTCTAAACAGAAATGATTTTGTTCAAATCCTACAGGGAACAGGTTTGTGCTTGGCTCAGAGAAAAAAATTTCCCATCAATTTTAGGCTGTGTTGTGAATGAAATCCCGTTTATCACTCACGGCACTGACCTTCATCTGTAGGTCAACTTTGTGAGAAATATGCAGTCATGATTTCCTTCATATGCCTTTCTTTTTATAACACATGTATTTATATAGATGTTTTCTTTTAATTTGGTTTCTTATTATTCAAGCAAAATCAAATCATTGTTTAAACTTCCACAAGGAAATCCAGGTTAACCTCCGTGTTTAAACATAGGTCCTTGGATGTGTGAAGTATTTATCATCTAATCTGTCTGACAGTCCATTTTCATCACAACATCCTCTCCCATGAGTGAAATAATGTTGGCCCTTCAGGCGATGTAAATGAAGAGAAATGTAAAGGCTGGATCCCAAGGCTCCGAGTGTGGACGGGTGAAGTTAATGTGATTGAAGCTAATTGATGCATGGCCCCACTTCATCTGGTGAGATGGAACCCAGAAATGTCATGTTAGAAGGTAATTACTCATCACAGTCCTGTGTCTCGTGTTTGACTGTGGCATGGATAATGTGGGTATTCTTAACTCCTGATGTTAGACAACTTATTGGCTGGAAGGCAGTCACAGGCATCGAATGGGAATTAACTGAAATCGTTACAACCTTACAGCCCCGGTGACCTTTTACATTTTGATGTTCTCCTTGAGAAAATGGCCTGAAGTCCACATCAGAAAACTCACCAGTGTGGGAGAATTAACACATGTGTGTATACTGTCAAATATTCAAACTTTGAGATTATTGTTGGGTTTTTTTTAAAAGCATTTATTGCAATGGTGTAATTTTATTTTGCAAATTAAGGAATAAAAGAAACTAAATCTATGCAATAATTTTCTTACGCTCATGGCTTGTGTGTCTTTAATAGAAAATTTCTTAGCAAAATTTGTAATCAGGTGCCAACTACCACGCGCCATTGTTTGCCTACATGCAACTGAGGTGACTGAAAACACAGCAGGTCAAATGTTAAACTTACTTCCCGGCTGCATTCGTTTACCTACCTRCACAAACTAGGACCAGGCAAATGTAGGTCCATCATGTGACTTGAGTTTTCAGATTTTAGCGCATTTAGCTGTGTTTGGGAAACTACTGGAGTAAACACTTTAAAACGATCATATTCAACAAACTTTTTGATGTTTGTTTTTATTCTTTGCAATGTGTACCTTTAAAGTGAACAGCCTGCTTATTTACTAGAACTGATGTCACATGACTCATTTGTGCCATGAGAGTCATTGTGCATGCAGTGCAAACATTTTAAACATGATATTATAC
>NW_013952405.1:2026473-2032036 GCF_001266775.1 Austrofundulus limnaeus
TGTTTTAGAGCTACTGGTTTCACCACTCGATCTGATATCGGTCCTGCTCGTGATGCCAATGATCCAGTGGATGATCGACATGCACCCCCAGGAAAACGGACTGTCGGGGACCAAATGAAAAAGAGCCAGGATGATGATGATGAAGATCTGAACGACACCAACTATGACGAGGTTTCTGTTGATTTTAATAACAACACCTGATCTTATTTAYAGAGGCCTGTCACTGATCGTATTGTATTGTTTTTCCTTTAAAGTTTAATGGTTATGCAGGTAGCTTGTTCTCCAGTGGGCCTTATGAAAAAGACGATGAAGAAGCAGATGCGATATATGCAGCTCTGGATAAAAGGATGGATGAAAGACGCAAAGAAAGAAGGTTATAATTAAAACATAATAAAACTATTTTACAAAATATTGAATATGAAAGCTTGATATTTTTCCTGTGCATTCTTTACTGACATCATGAAGATTTAATGTTGGATGACCATTTGATATTGACTTTTGCTGGTATTTATAGGGAGCTGAGAGAAAAAGAAGAAATTGAAAAATATCGAATGGAGCGACCCAAAATCCAGCAGCAGTTTTCTGACCTAAAGGTATATTTTTCACATCCCTAATTTTTAAGTATAATTAATGTGAATCAAATAGTATTAAAACAGATTACACCATTATTTTGTTTGTTGCTGTTTTTGTATTGGTACTATGTAAAATGATAAAACATAGAAGCTTTAGTTGAGAAAACTTAGTGACAAGACGTAAAGACAGTAAAATGAGCAACATGTCCCATTTTATTTTTTTTTACCTTTAATGGCAGTGTGCTGCCACGGTCGCACATTGCACATTATCAGTTTGCATGTTACAAAACTCTTGATCTACATTGTTTATATGCCTGCTTCACAGCCTGACTGTGAAAAGTTGTCCCACTTGAATGAAGGAATTTAAACAAAATAACTTTTCTCTGCACACAAAGTTTTGGCATATTTTGATTTCTCGGCATGTAATTTTCATCACATCGTCAAACGTTTCAACAAGGCTCCCATATCAAGTCAACTCAGATTTTATTTTGGTCTGTTTTGTTATTTATATATATTTTAAATTTTTATTTATTTTATTTTATTTATTTTTTTGCAGAGGAAATTGGCAGAAGTGTCTGAGGAGGAGTGGCTGAGCATCCCTGAAGTTGGAGATGCCAGGAACAAGCGGCAGAGGAATCCTCGTTATGAGAAGCTCACCCCCGTCCCCGACAGCTTCTTCTCTAAACACCTGCAGACCGGGGAAAACCACACCAGTGTTGATCCTTTACAAGGGGTCAGTATTCATGTAAAGCACACACATCCAGCCAAAACAACCCAGCTCWACTTTGTGCTGTAGTTATTTTGTGCCCCAGCAGGAGTCAGAATATCCCACTGGATAGAAGGAAGCCCCTGCAGCAGCAGACACAGAAATGTTGATGGGATTTTATGAGCTGTAGTTGACCTTTTAAATGCATCAAAAAACAACAAACTAATTTGTCCACCTGTTGATTTCTTATATATTTTTTAATCGGTTTACTTGAAAACAATTGGAGACACAGTCCATTGATTAAGAAGTGATTTGTGTCCACATATAAAAGTTTTTTTCAAAGTTATACAGAGTGTTATTATTTTTAATATTATTATTTTTTCCCTTCACTTGCTGTGTTTATTTTATTTAAAAATGTTATTTAAATCTGTGAGAAAAGTGTTGTATGATTCAGGCTATATAATCTGTTTGAACATGTTGTAACTTAATTCCCTTTAAGACTTCTTTCATTTATTGTTATCACTTTCTGTCTTGGCCAGCTGGGAGGCCTGAACACACCATACCCTGGCAGYATGACCCCTGGTCTGATGACTCCTGGAACAGGAGAGCTGGACATGAGGAAGATTGGTCAGGCCAGAAACACTCTGATGGACATGAGGCTCAGTCAGGTTACTTACGCAAATTCTTTATCTACTTTTAAATTTTTGGCCTTTGTTTGCTTTTTTTACTCTTCTAAAGTTATCCTTCTTTCAGGGATTTAAATGCTCTTTTTCTTGTGTCTCATTTCAGGTTTCAGACTCGGTCAGTGGACAGACTGTAGTGGATCCCAAGGGTTACCTGACAGATCTTAACTCCATGATCCCCACTTATGGAGGCGACATTAGGTAGTTAAAAGAGAMCATCTTATTTGTGCTGCTTGTTTCTAAGTGTTTGTGTGTGTTTGATTTATGCACAACCCTTACACCCAGTGACATCAAGAAAGCTCGTCTGCTGCTGAAATCAGTGAGGGAGACAAATCCTCATCACCCGCCTGCGTGGATCGCTTCTGCCAGATTAGAAGAAGTGACGGGCAAACTGCAGGTGGCCAGGAACCTCATCATGAAAGGCACAGAGATGTGTCCTAAGGTAAACAAAAAAAAATACTTTATTGATCCCAGAGGGAAATTAGGTTGAACCAGGAGGATGAACAGAAGAAATTTGCTTAAGCACTAATTCACACATGACTTGTGAATTAAGCAAATAAATAGACTTAAAATATTTCACTGAATATCTGAATGTGTGTAGAGTGACATAAAAGGAATTTCAGATTGTGTTGCCAAGTATATCTAAAATATCTTGATGTTACTTTATTATAATAACACGTGTCAAAATTTCCAAACTACCTGTAAAAATGTGCTTTTTTTGTTGCTTTTTTCCAACCAGAGTGAGGATGTGTGGCTGGAGGCAGCTAGACTCCAACCTGGTGACACAGCTAAAGCCGTGGTGGCCCAGGCTGTTCGCCACCTCCCCCAGTCTGTCCGCATCTACATCAGGGCTGCAGAGCTGGAGACAGACATCAGAGCCAAGAAACGAGTCCTTAGAAAAGGTAAGRCATTAGATGTGAAAGTCTGTCTCTGTTGTCTGCATTTATGGTCGGATTGTGTGACATTAATTTCGAAGAAGCCTGTTGCTGTCTTGTTTTGAACGGAAAGGTTTGTGTGCCTTCCCAGCGCTGCACGTGTTAATGAGTTTGATTCTGTTGCCAAAAGGAAGACACTTATTTCTCCAGGGCTAAAATTCAAGGCCAGTCTCAATCTGCTCCTAGTCTCGTAAAAATTACCCACACACTCATCAGAGTTACATTTGGCAGCTGTGATTTTGGCGCGGTGTCAAGGCCCGGCTCTGCRTGTAACCATGGTGTCAGTGCCCTGATACACTCGTGCACACAAGCTTCACATGCACCAAGACTTCCCAGCAGCATACTCCACTGACAGAGATGGATCGGAGTTCTGTCCGAGGAAGCGCACACTCCGCCTCTACTTGTTCAAATGCCTCTGCTCCACTTTACTTCRTTACATACAGACCACTCCTTCTGTGCCTTCACGCCAGACTCAATAAAACTTAACTACAAATGCATTACTGGGAACCACTTTCAGACATGAGATGTCGTCCGATGATCAAATGATATCTAAATGGGTCAGTTTAGTGTCTGAAAGAGCAGCAGTTACTTCATGGTAAAGACCTAGAAATGTTATTATGTTACTTTTATTGCTGCAATAATCTCAAATGCATTCAAGCTATGTTTTCAGATAAAGTCACTACACACATTGTATTGCTAAACAGCTTTGTCCACACTCAGTGSCACTGTGCAGACCCTATATATGTATTTTACTGTTCAAGTTTGTTGACTAAGAACAATGTGGTGTTTGTTTTCTAATACTTTTTAKTTAAAATTGAAGCTGTAGAAYCTGGTCTCTAATTTGTGCTCAGAGYGATTASTATACTATTTTTCTTTAATAYCAGTAGCAGTGTGCTTATCCTCAGTGGTCCTAAAGATATCACTCTTATGTGACTTTGATCATAAACATCACCASTTTTTGAGAAATTGAACAGTTTTCAACTTTTTGTTGAACAGATTTTAAAATTAATGATAGTGATTTCAGAAAGGAAAATAATAAATATGTAATATTGGTCATGTCTGAAAGTATATGTGATCTTAATACTGTGTGTTATTGAACTTTTTTTAACCTGTTGCTTATGTAGCCTTGGAGAATGTTTCGAAGTCTGTTCGACTGTGGAAAACCGCCGTTGAGCTGGAGGAACCAGAGGATGCCAGGATCATGCTCAGCAGAGCTGTGGAGTGCTGTCCTACAAGCGTGGAGGTAAACTCCAAACATTCTGTGGCTGCATGAAGCTGAGCTCTCACCTGTAAATTTACTGAACATTCGCTAATTGTGACACGAGTCTTATGTTGCTTCACTTCAGCTGTGGCTGGCGCTGGCCCGTCTTGAAACGTACGAGAATGCCCGCCGTGTCTTGAACAAAGCTCGAGAGAACATCCCCACTGACCGCCACATCTGGATCACAGCCGCCAAGTTGGAGGAGGCCAATGGCAACACTCAGATGGTGGACAAGATCATCGACAGAGCCATCACCTCTCTGCGAGCCAATGGTGTGGAAATCAACAGAGAGCAGTGGATACAGGTTCGTTCATGAGGCTTTCAGGTGTTTCACACCTTGAAGAAGGTAGATGACTTTTAACTGTTGGTTCTTATGGTCATAAGAAAACACACTTAATAATATGCACTCTTCAATTATTACATAATCACTAATGGATCTTCTCAATAACAACCTGTTATTGAGAAGATCCTTCTTTTGCTGCCATAACAGCTCTGACCAATCAGAGCATTAATAAATAACATTTGGGTTGTCTGGTTCTGGGTGTTCCATATGAAATCTTTGGGCTTTAGATTATTGGGTTGAGTCTCTTTGGGCTGATTCTGCTTCCCACAGATGAACACTTGACACTAACTTTTTRCTTTTTTGCGATAATCCCATTCATCCATCCATTATGTACCACTTATACGGGATCGGGTCGTGGGGGCAGCAGCCTACGCAGAAAGGAATCAGACTTCCCTCTCCCCAGCCACTTGGGCCAGCGCCTCTGGAGGAATCCCTCTGGAGGAATCCCAAGAAACATAGTCCCTCCGGCGTGTCCTGGGTCTTCCTCTGGGTCTCCTCCCAGTGAGACGTGCCCGGAACACCTCACCAGGGAGGTGTCCAGGAGGCATCCTAACCAGMTGCCCGAGCCACCTCAGCTGGCTCCTCTCGACGTGGAGGAGCAGCGGCTCTACTCTGAGTCCCTCCTGGATGACTGAGCTTCTCACCCTATCTCTAAGGGAGAGCCCAGACACCCTGTGGAGGAAACTCATTTCGGTCACTTGTATCCGTGATCTCATTCTTTCACTCACTACCCAAAGCTCGTGACCATAGATGAGGGTAGGAACRTAGATAGACCGGTAAATCGAGAGATACTTAAACTCCTCCACTTGGAGCAGGACCTCTTCTCTGACCCAGAGGGTCAGCTCATGACCACAGTCTCAGATTTGGAGGTACTAATCCTTATCCCGGCCTCTTCACACTCTGAGCAACACTTCTTTCTGCACGTTATTGAGCTGAAAATAATTTTTCTCTGAAGCCACTTGTTAAAGTGTAACTTACCCCCCCTGTGAAAAGATAACTCCACCCCTAGGCAAAATTTGAAAAATGCATCAAAGTGGGTAGGGGAGGGGGTGTGGGTGGGGAA
>NW_013952405.1:2033735-2047645 GCF_001266775.1 Austrofundulus limnaeus
AAACATCAAAATTAGCACAGAAACAGTACTACATAACATTTTAGACACATTCTAGACAGTTTATCAGCTAAAAAAAAGTTAATTTTGGGGTAAGTTACTCTTTAAATTAGCAAGAAGCCCGTTTATGCTCAGAAAAAGACATCCGAAATGACGTCATCAACGTTCCTCTCTCATCATACTGACATGTAAACCAGGCTTTAGTGCTTTTGTAATGTGAAGGGTTTGATTGTTGTGTGATGATGTTTAGAACGGTGGTTAATGTCAGACAGGTTTTCCTTGCACAACATTGCACTGTTAACATGTGAAGTGTTTTTGACTTAACTGTCAAATATAATATTGCTGATTATGTGTTAAACATTGAGGAGGACTGATGTTAAGTCTTCTAATGAAAGCAGCTTATATCTTTTATTTTAGATTTTAGTAAATGCATTTTTCTCTCTTCCTAAACCACAGAAAACATCTGACTAACATGGAAAACTTTGCAACTGTTTTTTAAACCTTGGGAAGGATACAAACTCTGCCATGCTTGGGTTCATTTCACTTTGATAACGTGCCAGTAAATTGGCAATGTGCCCCTCAGTTATTTTATCTGAACTCAACAAAAACAAACCAGGCCTTTGACTGACACTTTATGTGGTGCTGTTCAGTTATTTTGCAATCATGGGCTTTTACGAAAATCCCCTTTAGCACAGTTTATTTTTTTCCCTTTAACAATCTAGCTTTTTTTTTTAGACCTGGTAAAATTTAGTTTGGAAAATCTGAATGATTAAGTTTGACTGTTCTAAAAGAGGGATTAAGAGAGGAACAGTCTTTGTTGAACACATAATCACATACATATTTGATATGAAGACAAATATTTTGTTATTTTGCAAAGAGTTGTGTGCCAGAAGGTTTTTCAGGTTGAGTTGTTACCTCGGTTTACCCTGAGCTAGTTTTCTACAGAAAAAGTAATCTGAGTTCAGAATACAYCTTTTAAAAGATTGATGAGCTATAAATGTAAGTCATCTACTTGGATGTTAATCAGTAACTCTGGGTCATTTGGGGATCTCCTATGTCAGTAGTGCAGCTCATTTTCTGACACCAGCTGCACAAACATTTTTATATAAATTTCCTTGTAACTCCAGTATTTTCGCTGGCTTAGGATAGACGCCAGCAGTTCATGTTTATTTAKTTATTTTTGTTCACGAAGAGTCTTTTTCTCTTCTAAATATCTCTTCTGGTCCTACAGGATGCAGAAGAGTGTGACAAAGCAGGCAGTGTAGCTACTTGCCAAGCTGTGATAAGGGCCGTCATAGGGATTGGGATCGAAGAGGAGGACCGCAAACATACCTGGATGGAGGATGCAGACAGCGTGAGTTAGGAAACACATGAGATGAAACAAGATCCTGACACCTTGAAATAAAGTTCATGTAATAATTTGTTGTTGGGGGGGCATTATGTATTTTCCAGGCACATAGTTCAATTCTATGACACAATCAAGTAACTGTTATCTTCAGTTGTTATGAAAATGCTGTATACATAAAAAAATTAGACTTTACTTCATAATCTATCCAAATGCCTTTAAATTGGCCTCTGTCTCTGTAAGGATTTCCTCCCGTTTCTGACACTCCCACTTCAGCWCGTCTTCACAACAATGTTTCATGGCGTTTATAACCTTTTGTAGGAGTGTTATATTTTTGTTCTGGGGAAAAAAAGTTTCAACTTGGTGATATATCTCTAGGTCATCCTCTC
The DNA here is from genome assembly GCF_001266775.1 of Austrofundulus limnaeus. Lineage (NCBI taxonomy): Eukaryota > Metazoa > Chordata > Actinopteri > Cyprinodontiformes > Rivulidae > Austrofundulus > Austrofundulus limnaeus. Next base: position 2,035,467 of record NW_013952405.1, read on the forward strand.
ATACATACACATCAAAATGAAACCAGTCTCTTAGGCATCCAAAAATACATTTCCTCATGAAAGCACATTTTAATCTGAAATGGACTGGGCTGAGCCTCAGGGAGGTGCTTTTTACCAGCAAGTGTTCAGSCATCTTCGAATGGTCACCAAGGATTTCTCGAACATGCACGAAAGAATCAAAGCAACACTGAGTATGTTTTTGATGAGGGGATGACGTTATACCGTGGTGTGAAGCTAAAAAAATTGATTTTGCATTATACCTCCCTTTTAAGATGTTTGTTTATGTGCTTCAGTGTGTGGCCCATGGAGCGCTGGAGTGTGCCAGGGCCATCTATGCCCACGCCCTGCAGGTGTTTCCCAGTAAGAAAAGCGTCTGGCTCAGAGCGGCCTACTTTGAGAAGAACCATGGCACCAGGTTGGAAGTTGTCAGCTAATGAATTTCTTAAAATTCATATTTGCTTAACAGCCTTATTTTTTCTCTCTTATTTAATGTGTATTCTGAACTGCAGCTTTGCTTTTCTGTCATGTTTCTGTGGCCCGTCTCATTTCTCAGAGAGTCTTTGGAGGCTCTGCTGCAGAGAGCTGTGGCTCACTGTCCCAAAGCAGAGGTCCTGTGGCTGATGGGAGCCAAGTCCAAGTGGCTGGCTGGAGATGTGCCAGCAGCTAGGAGCATCCTTGCCCTTGCCTTTCAGGTGATTAAACCTTGTACACATACATCACATGCTCTAGTGGTCAGTACGTGTTCTTGTGCCATGCCCCGATTTAACCTCACATGTTCTCCTGTGGTTATCCAGGCCAACCCCAACAGTGAAGAAATCTGGCTTGCTGCTGTCAAACTGGAGTCTGAAAATAAYGAGTATGAAAGAGCTCGTCGACTGCTGGCCAAAGCTCGCAGCAGTGCACCAACAGCCCGGGTTAGTCAGTGAGAGAGAGCACAGTTTCCTGAGGTCCAACTCTCACAATCATTTGTTTGCTTCAGATTTTGATTATAAATAACACAAAAATAACCCAAAGGAAACACATTCTGATTTCTTTCAAACCGTTTTAGATTAAATCTATGCAGCCCATATGCACAGATATGTTATTACTATAATTACCCTTGTGTGACCAACAGAGTTTTTTCTCTATTATTCAAAAATTATTTGATTCATGTTTCAACATTAACCTATCTTATGTTTTTATTTATTTTTTATGAAAAATAGCAGTGTTTAATAGTAAGTTAAAATAGTTTTGTCTTTAAAGTGACTCGTACCAACTTTCTGAGCTTCTCAGGTTCAGGCTTGCATTTCCTACAATCTGTCATCAGCACTCAGGTTKTCAAGTGTTAGTAGTGCTCTTTAACTATCACTGTCTACCCAACCAGGCTGCTCTCTTTTCATGTTGTGTRTTGAGCACAGCTATGAGTCAGAGTTTGCCTGTACTGATTGACCTGTCAGWTAAGACACCTTTGAGGTGTTATGCAGATGTAAAACACTTAGGATTTACTTAAAGGTGGTAARTGACGCCTCGCTGTCATTGGATGTTTTTTGCGGTGGGGGGATTCAGTGCAACATTTGTGTATTTTGTCTTTCAAATTCTTGTRTTTGTATGTCCTGTCTGATCAGCTTTGCTTTAAATCTGCACAGGTGTTCATGAAATCTGTGAAGCTGGAGTGGGTGTTGGGAAACATAGAAGCCGCCCAGGACCTGTGCACCGAGGCCTTAAAACACTACGAGGATTTCCCCAAGCTTTGGATGATGCGAGGACAGATTGAGGAGCAGTGTGAAAACATGGACAAAGCCAGAGAGGGTTACAACCAAGGGGTGAGCCGGGAAGAAATGTTTTGGGTGTAATTGTTCGGGTGTTAATCAAATGAACAGCAACTCGAGGGAATGCAAACCAGTTTGTGGGCTTTCAGTGAGCAATCGTTTGCTTTTCTGTCTCTGYAGTTGAAAAAGTGCCCCCACTCGGTGCCCCTGTGGTTGCTGCTGTCTCGCCTTGAAGAAAGAGTGGGACAACTGACCAGGGCCAGAGCGATTCTGGAGAAGGCTCGACTCAAGAACCCGCAGTGTGCCGAGCTGTGGTGAGAAAACAAAAAGTGTGGGGCCGCATTTGAATGCATTCACAAGATTATGGCTAAGTTTAAACTTACCATAMCATACCACTTTTATTTATAAAGCACTTTAAACAGCACAAGGCCAACCAAAGTGCTGTACAGTAGACAGACACAACAGGACAAACTTCAAAGGAGTCTCCTTCACAGGGATCAAAATATGTATATCATATACAGWATATGTTTGTACTGGAAATAAAACCCAAACAAAAGTGGTCAAATCAACAAATTTTGCCAGTTATCTTTAACTGTGATGCAATATGTTGTCYTTGCTTCTAATCAGGTTGGAGTCTGTCAGACTGGAGTTTCGGGCCGGACTGAAAAACATATCCAACACATTAATGGCCAAAGCTCTGCAGGAGTGCCCAAGTTCAGGTGACTAGGAAAGACTGTTTATTTTAGAAGCCTAAGTTTTATGTTTGCGTGTTTTTAAATGTGGAAAAGAAGTGAAATCGCAAAACTCCTCATTTTATAGGTGGTGTTTTTTTTCCCCTTCTCAGCTGTTAAACCCAAGTTTTTAAACTAAGGTTGTTTCTTCAGTCCGTACACGAAAATGTATCTGGCGTCAAATAATTTATTGGTAACATAATGAATTTAGAGAAAGAAAAAAACAGTATTTTTGATCAGTAGGTTTTATTTTCTCCTTGAAAGGCATCCTGTGGGCTGAGGCGGTGTTTCTGGAGGCCAGRCCCCAGAGGAAGACGAAAAGCGTGGACGCTTTGAAGAAATGTGAACACGATCCTCATGTTCTGCTCGCTGTGGCAAAGTAGGACTATTAGGACTATTCAGTTTTGTTTTGTTGTTTTTTTTTTTTTTTGTTTTTTTCATTGCATAAAACTTTAGATGGTTCTCAAATACAAACATCCACACCTCTCAGGTTGTTCTGGAGCGAGCGTAAGATCACCAAAGCTCGGGAGTGGTTCCTCAGGACAGTGAAGATTGAGCCCGACYTGGGAGATGCCTGGGCTCTCTTCTACAAGTTTGAGCTGCAGCATGGCACAGAGGTACAGAGTTTATGTTTAGACTTGTGCAAGCCTTATCAGCTGTATCATCTAAATTACAGCTTCATTTTTCTCTCTACTTTGCACCGTACATTGTTTGGATTTTCTGATTTGTGTGTGTGTGTGTGTGTGTGTGTGTGTGTGTGTGTGTGTGTGTGTGTGTGTGTGTTTAACCTTCTTGTTTTTCCATCCACCAGGAACAGCAGGAAGAGGTGCGGAAGCGATGTGAGAATGCAGAGCCCCGTCATGGAGAGCTGTGGTGTGCCGAGTCCAAACACGTCCTGAACTGGCAGAAGAAAACGGGGGAGATATTAGTGCAGGTAGCCAGCAAGATCAAGAACACTTTCTAAGATTTGGAAAACTTGGACTGAGAACACCTGGAGGACTCTGGCAGTCACMAGCCGAACCGGGAACAATTACGGACATGTTTGTTCTTTACTGGGACTGATCCTCCTCTCACWCACCCTTCACTTTTTCCTCGTTTTGATCATTTTGTGAACATGAATCTTTGTTTTTGTTTACAAAAACAGCTTTAGTATCAGTATGAAAACAGGTCTCGTCACATTTTTAATTAATAACTTATATGGAACAGTCAAAATGAATGATTGCCTCTTTAAGGAACACATCTGGCAGAGAGTGCTGTGTTGAGTTTTTGTGGAACCGTTGCTTAGTGACTTTTGGCCCCCAGATGAATCAAGGTGTTGACTCAAACATTCACATCTCTTCTAATGTATTTTTCATTATGATTTTTTTGTCCTCTTGTAAAGTAAACCACCTCTCAGGTCTGCTTAAAAATCTACAAAGGGTGTCTTTTGTGATTTTTATTTACTTTTCTTCTGTTGCCATCGATTGGCCTCCCTTTAAAAAAGGTCTTGAAGTGTTTCCCTCAGTATGAAGATGCAGCTACCGTGCACCACGCTTTTCCCAAACAACTTGAGAAGTCGGCTAGTAAACACTGACGCATCAGCTTCAACGTAGTTATGTGAGAGATGGGTTGGTATAGTCTTTTTGGCTTTACTGACTTGTCTTACAAAGAAGGGGAAAATCACCTAATGAAAGATCAGAAATGTGGTGTATTAAAAAAAAAAAACGAACTTTTTTTTTTTGTCAAAAACGTGCCCGMCCCTCGTTGCTGCAGGAAAAGAAAAAGAAGTCTGCACATCGGATTATGTGGGCACTCGCATTCCGATATACGTAATAAGGAGCTAACTGGACCTGGTCAATTTGACCACAGGCTGTTCAGAAGCATCGTTATGTTGGTAATGTATTTTCAGCAATAATATAGATGTATAAGTATATAAATAAGAAAATGTAAAGAAACAGAATTAAGTTCTGCCCTTTTTTTTGGGGGGGGGGGGGGTGATGCACAATTTGTTGGCTCAAGTTAAGCAAGTTTTTAGTGCTAAAGTAAAAGCGAACAAAATCCAACTGCCAGATGAATTCAGTGCAAACGTTTTGAAAATAAATGCAGTAATGGTTTTAATGCATTATAAAAGTTCTCACTCAGGTGTAAACAAAGGAAAACAAAATGTGTGAACTGTGGATTTATTGTCTTTATGTTTAGGGTCACAGTTTAAGCATCTGTCAGATGTTATAAAGGTAAAGAAATGTAGTAAAAACTTCAGAGTAAAATAGTAAAAGTTTTGCCTCCTTTATGGAGAGTTTGGATTCAGCTTTTTCACTTTGAAGTTGTCCAACATAAATTGATAATTGGCTTTGTCAACAATGTGACCGTTTTTAATTTTTATATTTGAGTTTCCTTGTGGTCATGTACACAGCCTTTTTTGAAGAGTGTAAAAATATATTTTGCAGCCATCCATCCAATAAGCAGTAATAAAGTTTGATGCAGCATGGACAGCAGCACCGATCCTCTGATGATGTTCGCCTTGTTTTGTTTTTTTGTTGGGGGAAATTGGGCGTTTTGGTTTGGCTCCAGACTGGATTAGTAGTTTTTTTTTTTTCCCTCACTGCAGATTTATTTATTTATTTTTATTTTTTTGTTCAGTTCAGACGATCCAACGAACCCAAACCCTGCAAGTTGGATAAACGCTCTACTGAACTAACCTTGTTTTGGTAACGCGCTTTTCAAACGAAACCGAAAGGATGAAGGGCGACTGATTGATTGCAATAGTTTTTTTTTTCTCCCCCCGCCTTGGACTTGATCAGACTAGAGTTTGGTGAAACCCTAAGCCCGTGATCAGCCGTCCATGACGGGGATGGAAACAGGAGCGGCTGTCGCGGWTGGTGATGCTGGAAACTACGGAGCACCACGGGACGTCCCGCCGCCACAACACTAACCTGTTCTCATGAGGAAGTGCAAAAGTATTAAAGAGGGTGGAAAAGAAAAAAATAAATACAGGTTTGGTTACAATGAGCGCTGCCAGATCCAGGGTAACTCATCGCATCTGCCAGACACAGACGGGTTTGCTTGTGTGAAGCTCCTGCAGAAGAACATGATAAATGGTGAGTGCGTCTTTACGCATCGGCTACAGACAAACACAGCTTATAGTGAAGATTGTGTATTTTACTGTATTTATTAGGCTATGTCCAAATATTAAACTACTTTACCCTTCATGTTCTGTGAGTTTAAAGCAGTGCGCGTTGCATTTCCCTCAACCTAAAAATGCTTTATTTTCCCTCTACGCAGTGTCTGACAGGAACTCTGCTCCGAAGTTTCCTAGTGGTTCTCCTGTCGGCCAGCTGCTGTGGTAAACCTAAGTGTAACTACAGAGAAATCCTGGGCTCCTACAGAGAGATCATCTTCTTTGAGCTGCAGAATCTGGTGTGACAAGACGCACACATCACTAAAGTGTTTTTTTTTTTTTAAATCTTCTGATAGATAGTTCCTGTCAGGTAAAGCTTAAAGGGGCTCCTCAGACCTAACTGACCCACTGTGTTAGGCTGCCCTCCAGTGTTTGTGCTGCAAGAGTTCTTTTTCTCACATATATTTTTAAACCCCTATATTTGATTGAATTTTTTAATTTTTTTATTGTTTTATTTATTTTTATTCATTTATTTTTCCCCAGAATTTGAATGCATCTTTTAATGAATCCAAAAAGAGAGACCCTTGTCCCTCAGGAAAGGTAAGTGGACTCACATTTGATACATTTTACAAAAGGTGGTTGCAACAAGCTAAAATAAATAAACAAATAGCATTTTTTCTGCAAAAGTCACAAGACAAAATACATTTTAGAAGCTACAAGCAAGAAAACTAAAGTGAAAAAAAAACATGCATTTCTAAAATAAGCAAAGTGTAAATGTCCCAAATAGACATTATTTAAGAAAACAATAAACATAAAACAAACAACTTGTCACTGATATTTTTTATGTCTCATTAGATAAAAAATGAAGATGACCAAGGTACTTTAGTTAACAAAAAGTAAGCAAAGAGCACAAAAAAGTTTGAATATGAAAAACAACCAAACAGAACAAATCAAAGTTAAACACAACATAAACACGTTGTGTTGTAGTGTCCTAAGAGTGGGGGTTTGCCTCAGGAATGCAAACATGTTTGGTCCATCAGCCATCCAGCTTCAGAGTTCCACACACATCACCATATTAGGACACAAGAACGCTTGAGGTATACCGTGACAAGATTTATGTACATCTGTCGAGAATGTATATGGAGCCCTGTACACCCCCGCTCTTGGCCTTCTTTCTCCAKCTTTCTTACTTGGCGAAATCATTTGGATGGAGGCCACGATTTGGTTTTAGGCTGTATCTCCTTGAACTGCTAAAATAAAGGTGCTTGCTGTTCAAACCAGCCTGTTTCCAGAGTCATCTTTATCCGGGCAAACAGCAGTTCCACTTCAACAAGAAGACGTGGTTTTTTTCTACACCTCAGTGTACTCTTGAACAACAAACACCATTATCAGATACCCTTTTTTATTTTGTAAATTTATTTATCGTATTTAGTTGGTTATTTTTAATACCTTGTTCATGGACCTTTTTTTGTTTGTTCTTTAGGTTTTTGTGTGATGCTGAAATCCTGTAATTTTTTTGTGTTTGGTTTAGTGTTGTTTTGTTACTCGAGTGCTTTCAGCACCATGAACAGGGTAACTAATGGGTCCCATTATGTTACTTGATCTAATGAAAGGTSTGACAAAGTAATTGTTTTCCTCAGTTTTGGTTATTTTGTGTCCGTTCAGGCACATCGCATCCTGGCGTCCATCTACGGTTTGTCACAGCAGATACGGTGTCAGAGGAGTGGCAAACAGCTGTCTGACCTGCAGRGGCCAGTGGAGAACATGGAGCAGCTTATCATTCAAAACTGCAGTCCCAACTATATGGTAACATAATAATGAGAAAAAAAATCACATGCTTTTTAAGCGTTCACGATCACACATTACAAAATGATGAAAGTAAATAATGAAATTATGGGTTTTTTTTTTAGACAAATGGAGGCTCTTGTTCAGCGGTTCGACAAATACGAGGAAAAAAAAGGAAGAGGCTGAGGATCATTGAAGTTATTAAAATGCTGATCACTTGTTGGGCAAAACTTCAGAGTGTCTACGCTAGTGTTGTAAAGACCGCCTAACCCAAGACCACAGTGTCTCGAGACCAAGACAAGACCAAGGCTTTTAGGGCCTGGACCAAGTCAAGACCAAGACCAAAGGAGGGCGAGACCAAGACAAGACCAAGACCAGAAAAAAAAAAAAAACTAGTGTTGAAAGATGGAGTATTCTGTAAACATGTAGCTAACTTAACATATAGAGCTAAWATTGACAAAATCTTTGTGTAGGGCCACACAGCCAGTAACAAAAATACATAAATGGCAATTAATCAGGTTTGGATTTGAATCAGTAGTTACATTTTAAATTCAATGAAAGCAAGATTGTTAACAAAAAATTGGACAATAATCTGGCTATTTAGTGATATTTCCACAGTTGTGGTCTTGACTGGTCTTGAAATAAAATTCCGAGTCATCAATATCCGAGACAAGACCAAGACCATCAAAAACTGGTCTTSAGACCAATCTTAAGACCAAGACCGATCTGAAGTACTACAACACCAGTGTCTACATAAGGGTGTAACTTTAGGTCTAAGTGGGTGGGGGGGGGTTATGCTCTAAAATCTTGCATGTCATTTTCAGCAGTTATGCTTAAACATACATGTATGACTTCATACATTTTTAAATCAGGCCAAAGTTACCTAAAAACAACAAGAGGGTTGCATCTGTGTATTTAGCCAGTTGATCTCTATTGTGTTTGAGCAAATGATGTCATTTTATTGGGGGGTTATATTCACTGGATCAAATTATTGTGGGGGTCATAACCCCCCTTAACTCCCCAGCAATTTACGCCTCATGTCTCTACGTGCCTTCTAAGTAGGAAACGCTTTGTTGCTGTGGTTCCTAAAACCTGTGCTACGCCCTCATGAAGACTGTACTCTGCAACATACCATGACTAATGACCCATTTTTCTATAGACAGTAAACATGAATGTCAAGTTCTCAGTATTTTGTATTTTATATTTGCTTGTATCTTATGATGTTCTAGTTTCATTGTAACCACAGATAAGCTAAAATGTACCCACAATATTTTAAYAATATGCACATTTCAAAGTCTCTCTAGTTGTAATAACCTTTATGTTTCACATTTTTGAGCCATATATTATCATAACCCAAAAGTGTCCCYCTGTATGTTATCTTGTGAAGTTTATGGCACTTAATAAAATGTACATTTCATTATTACTCCTAATATTATTATAAATAATCTTGCTTGATGCACAGTGTTCTGTTTGTTTAAAAGGGTATACAATGTGTGTTGCTTTTGGGTTTAGATTTCAAAATTTAAACTGCATTTCATATTTCATAGCTATTTTGCTAATTAACAGTATTTAGACAATGGTCATGGTCCCGCACATGCACATTTACAGCCATTTATACATAAAACTGGATTTGACATCGGCTCTATTGTTTGTCCATGTAAAGAGCGCTGCCATTATTGTGTTGGATGTAAGAATAGTGTTTTTACTGTAWATTACAGCTTTGCTCCATCATTTAGTGACATCAGAACAACTTTTTCAATATCACGGGCAATGTTCAGCTACACATAATATTGATATTTATCTATGAAGTTTTTACTGGTAAACACTAAAAACTATACCTTTTTTAAGTAGTGAGGTCTAGTTTATATATTTTGCACTTTTTTGTGACACACTTGCTTTCAGTTAGTCTGGCACATTGTCAACCAGTAATTTATCAGGTATAATTTTGCATATAGGCAGTGTTAGGCAGCACTAGTCTAAAAATTAGTTCCACTAGCCCTAAAACACTAACTCAAATATTTAGGTTCCCTAATTCTAAAGCACTAAAACACTGAAAAATTTAGCAAACGCTAATTTTAAAGCACTAAAATAACCCAGTCAACCCATAAACATTCTTCAACGGACAACATGAGTCACATATTGTCATGTTGCTCTCCTAAGACTTATCATTGATATTCCACAGCTGTATTTGGGTTCATATATTGTCACCTAGTGGATAAGTGACACACATACAAAGTGACCGCTTTCACCCTCAGCTGTTAATATTAACATTGATCAATAACATTTATAGACCTCAGTTWGTGCTTCTAAATTTAGCCTATAAATTTAGCAAGTGCTAATAAATTTTAAAATTAGCAAGAGCCCTAAAGCACTAATCAGGAAATTAGTCCCCCTATTAGTGCTTTAGGGCTTTAGGGGAACTGTGCCCACCACTGCATATAGGCCTACTGTATAAACCTTTTGGTGGGGTACTCTGGTATAAGTAATTTTAAATGTGACTTTTGGGATGTTTCTGGTAAAAATGTAATAAATAGTAAACACTACTGAATGTGGAGCATGATTTACATTATCTGCCTGCAGCTAACACCAGAATGACTCTGTACACTGCAGCAAATACAGAAGACACTTGAGCTTTTGTCTATGAATTTTGACATGTGCCACAGTTTACAGAAAAAAAAATTCAGTTCCCAACGTATTAATTTAATATTAATTCTCTTGGGCTCTGCATCCATACAAATTGTTCATGCTGATCCTCAATCAACACATAGCAATGGCGGCGCCACTGCGCGTCACAAGCGGTAGGAACCTTTCTCATACAGCGGAGTTTCCGTGCGGAGCTTAAATTATGTCACACGGTGTTCGTCAGCGAAGCGTTTGCTAATCCAAACACTGGTACTGTTGTTAGTTTAACAATGTGTGTTTAAACGCTAGTGTTAGGTTATTTACACTTTTTGTTGACAGTAATGTTATGTCTTCACCAACGAAAACTGCATTATTTTTAGAGCAGTAGCGTAAAAGCAGCGTCAGAGAGTCTGTCGTCATTTTTTATTTTGTTTTGTAAGGAAATGCTTTCTGAATGATCACCTCACTGAACAGGTGAGAGAAGAGTTTATTTCCGGTGTTCCTCGGGTAGAAAGTAGCAGCGTTAGAGAAGAAGGCATGGCCAGCGGCAGCAGCAACAGTGTCAACATGGACCCAGATGTGGCTCGCAGGTTGTTTGAGGAGGGCGCCACCCTGGTGCTGCTGGGTGTTCCTCAGGGTACGGAGCTTGGAATTGACTGCAAGAGTTGGCAGGTTGGTCCTCGCTTTCGTGGTATTAAGATGATCCCCCCAGGCCTGCACTTCCTCCACTACTGCTCTGTGAATTCGCCAAGCTGCGGGGGAGAAATCGGCCCCAAAACGGGCCTCTTCCTCACTCTCAAACCCAGAGAGATCCTGCTGGCCAACTGGGATCGCAGAGAAGAAGATCTGGATTTCTCAGCCTCTGAGAATGAGGAGGAGGTGAATCGCATCCAGGGGACTTTGCAAGAGCTGGATCCCTTCCTGGGCCCTTATCCGTACGAGGTGATGAGGAAGTGGGTGTCTCTCACCGATCACATCAGCGAGGAGCTGGCCACCGACCTGCAGCCTCTCACGGGGCGAGTCTGCGCCTTCAGCGACGTCATCCCCGAGCTTCAGTTCAGACACACCAAAGACCGGGCCGAGCAGCCGAGGAACGACACGACCTGTCAGAGCATGAGAGAAGGACTGGACAGGCTCCCTAAGATGAAGCAGAGGGAAGGAACGGAGCTGCGCTTCTCAGTGATCCCCAAGAAGACCTACCCTCCCGGAGCCACCCCGGCTGAGATCACTAAGTGCAGCATGGACTTGAGTTATTCCCTGGAGACGGTGCTGGAGAAAAAGTACAAGAACCAACCTCTCAACCTGCTTGGTATGCGTTATTCACACCAACGCATAGTCAAAAAAAAGTTCTTTATTAAAAATGAAAACTCACAAATGTTTAATGTTTTTCAGGTGAGCTGCAGTTTGCGTTTGTGTGTTTCTTGGTTGGAAACGTGTACGAGGGCTTCGAGCACTGGAAGAGCCTCCTGGCTCTGTTGTGCCGCTCGGAGGAGGCCATGAGGAAACRGAAAGATCTCTTTCTGGGGCTCATCACTGTCCTCTACCACCAGCTTGGAGAGGTCCCCCCTGACTTTTTTGTTGACATTGTGTCGCAGAACAACTTCCTCACCAGCACCCTGCAGGTATAAGCATCTGACATCTGGGAAATATTCAAAAAGGAGTCAAGTGAAGAAAGCGAGCTAATGCTTCGCACCAGTGCAGGGATGCTGAATAAGTTTCATGTAGAAGATAAAGTGCAGTGGTAATCAAAATATATTGTATCTGGAATTAAAGTACAGGGATAGTCTCTTCTTTAGTTAGTAAATTATTTAAATGTGCAGTACAATTTTGTCCCAATCATCTTTAAAACAAAGCTAGATTTAATATGTCAAGAACAGCACAAAAATTTATTTCTTTGTTGTCACAGTGCTTCTTGGCAATAACTCTTATATCAGGCACCTGACTGGCAGCACCTGGAGGTACCAGAAGCTCAAAACAAGTGTCAGTAACTTCAAAATAAGCTGTTTGGCAGAGATGATTTTGCTCACCTCACAAATGCATGTTCCTTACAAATGTGGCAACATTTAAAGTGAAAACAGGCTTTCCAATGGTATAAGATTTATTGCCAAAAACCATTGTTACAACAAAGTAATAATTAGGCCTGTCGCGATAGTCAATTAATCTATTAATCGCACGATAACTTTTTTTGAGGTCGGT
>NW_013952405.1:2048269-2051472 GCF_001266775.1 Austrofundulus limnaeus
ACATAAAACAATTTTAAGAATTAACTAACGTACAGAGGTTTGTGTTAGTGCTTTTTAAATTTTTTTCTTATTATTTTTAAAATTCATAACATCAGTTTTAGTTTAATATTAGTTATATTTATGGTACCCTAGTAGTCTGCCTCACTACGGTCACTAAGTAGAGGCTAGTTTCATCATTTGTGTGTAATAATAAAAAGTGTCATTTGTTGAATTAATGCATTTTGCCCTCTCTTATTCTAAACAAAGATCTTGAGGCATCTGTTACTGCATACAGCACAGTATGTGTTGAGGTTAGCTTTCAGCTACCAACATGTCAAATTTTATCTCAATCTGTAAAATTAGTTATCGATGTTTGTGCTAAGCTTGGCTAGCTGTGCCGGCCATCTTGAATCAGGTTGACTCCAAAAGGAATTTTAAAGTCTCTTAAGTTGTTCATTAAAATTTTGCTAACAGACAAACAAATAAATAGAAACATGCAAATGCATTTATTACCCACCACTATGAAAGATAAACAATAAAAACAAAGCTGTCAGCCTCTTTAACAAACAATGCTTTTAAATGTCCACCAGGGGGCGCTTTTGTTTTAAATAACTTCAGCTTATTACTGCATCATGGTTGGTGTCCTAAAATAAAAGGACGTTTTTTTTATATATGGAAACATTTAAAAGTTTTTCAGGACATTTGGTGCTTGGCCAAAGAATATCAGAGTGGATCATCTTTATATTTTTCTCCTCTGAAAAAAATAGAAGAATTTCTGTGTTGTTCTCTGAGGTCAGCTGGGTGACAAACATGTTTATGTTTACGAGCTGTATGTCTCTGCTGACAACTGATGGGGCAAATCTGGTCTTTTTTCTAGTTTATCTTTTAATTTATTCACACTTTAATTTCACCTCTGGCCATCATAAACCCCCTTTCTCCCCTTCCCTGCTGGACCATTTCCTGTTTGACATTCAACTCTGCGAGTCAATCTATAACCATAAAGCTGCCGTGAAAAGGACAAGAGCCACTTAATGCAATTATGTGAATCAATGGAGTCCGGGCCTGTTTATGAGCGTCCAAATGTCAGTACAAGAAATCCCTTCTCTTGCCAGAAGACAGATGGTACTGTGAACTATAGTAATGCGAGGCTTTGTGGATAAAACCTCCTTGCCTTTAAAATTTATGCCCAACATTTAAGAATTTGTGGTCTTCTGTGAACCCACTGAAGCCCCAACCCCCCGGTTGTTATTTTCCCTTTGAAAACAATTAGATGGGGAAAACGGGGCTTGGAACACATGGCAGAAACATATCGACAAAACATGAAGGAGGGAGTGCACCGCAAAGATTTGTAGATGAATTTTCCTCTCCGGGGATGAAATTATGGGCATTGCCAAATGAGACAGTCACACAAATGACTCTGCTGGGACGTCCTTGGCATTCCAGACCCTTCATTAGTGCAGGAATTGTATGCAGTCAGCAGACAACCCATCAAACTCTGCCCTGCTGCTTGCTGCACTCCTTCACCTTTAGAGGATAGTCTTATCCTGCTCTCCCATGACAGATATTTTTCCTTGCCTCTTTTTTTTTCTTTTGGTGTGGCCAACCCGGACAGTAAAACCCAATCAGAAACACTCTGCTGCTGATTGTTACTGATCCTCAAAGCCTCGCAGGCCCCCGTCAGTCACGGTGGAGCTTTCTCCACACTACATGTGTATTCTCCATTCCCATGGAGCTCGCTGGCGGCTCGCTCTGCCAGTGTAAACACATGTGCCTCTGTTTCGTTCTCCGTCATCTACYTCCCCCCCTTTCCTTTCCAATCTTCGCAGCAGCAAGGAGCACGGAGGTCAGTAAATGTGTACCCACATGTGTGCAACGTCTTGACCTTGCATTGTACCCGGGTTAATCAAAAAGATTGTCGGGGATCACCTCCCAGTCAGAGATGTATTTGTATTCTGCTTAATCATTCCTTAAGGCCCTGTCACACTAGACAACTTATGAACATTTTAAAGATGTCTACGTTGAAGATGGAAATGAAAAAAAAAAGTCAACAGGAATCATCTTTTCAGAGTGTACATAATGTATTTTTTAACAAATTGATCAAATATATAACTTTTTTCTTAGCAATTTAGATATAAAAATGTTTTATTAGTTAGCATAAGTTGTCTAGTGTGACAGGGCCTTTACCTCTGCATTTCTTTAGATAAACTTGAGGCAGTTTGTGTTTTCTGTACCAATTATTAGATGCCATGAAATTAACTGGAGAGGTAATTTAGACAGTAAAAATATGTACATGCTAAAATGGTCACAGGGCTGCGACTTTAAGGGACTAACTGGAGACACAAAATTGCAAGAAAATTCTCAAATTGTCACTTCACACAGAGTGACACTTATTAACCTTGTTAATATCATTAATATTGCTAATTTTTCTTAAAATTCCTGTGACACAGGAGTGAGRCCCTACAACACAAATCCTTACTTATGTTTCAAAAGATTTTGGAAACTTTCTTTCGAATTCTGTTTGCAGTTTGTCAGAGTGGCAGCCCTCTGATCATTTACGATATATAAATGTATTTGTCCTTTACGTTTGACCCAAATCTACTTTACAGTGTTACCTCTGTTCAGTGAGGCATTCATTTATACACAACRCTCCCCTGTACAGCATTTCAGTCAGGATAAAGGCTGAACTTTGGCTTCTGTTGTGGATTCCGAGCTGTGTTTGGGATTATTGTCCATTTGCACGACCAAACTTCAGCTCTTGGGCAGACATTTTATTCAGGAAAACTTATGTGGCGTTCCAGTTRCAGCRGAACTCAAAATTGTGAAGTCGGACTGATGTCAGTTCCGAKTTGAAAGCATTCCAGTTTCCAACTTGTCAGAGCGTTGGAAAAAAGTTTCCATTTCTTGTTCTGACGGAATTATACAACAACAACACTTGCAACAACAGCGCTTCTTTCCTGTGTTTGGGGTTAAAACTAACTCAACTGTTTTAAGGCAAGATGTAGGGTGACTCCTGAGCAGGTTGTTAATCATAGGAACCTACACAAATTGTTCAGATGTATTTATTTTTTAATGTAATCTCATAAACAAAACGATGGGTGCTCATTTTGAGTCAAGTTAAAGGTAAAGATCTCTTCTGGTTCTTTACTCCCCAACTTCAGCCCATCAGATGGCTTTCACTCCCCTCCACACACACACACACACACACACACACACACACACACACA
>NW_013952405.1:2051553-2053695 GCF_001266775.1 Austrofundulus limnaeus
CACACACACACACACACTCCACACACCACTTTTGTCTGTTTTTTACCCCTTTAAATATTGTAATTTAGAGAATATTCCTCATTTTTCACAGAACCTTTTGTATCTCCCTCTATTAGTTTGCCTGCTTGCACACCAGGTATGAAACAACATGACATCAACATGGATCCATGGATCAAAAGATTTAATTTACTGTGGTATTTCCCTGTTAGCAAAATACATTTCAGACATTTTCACCCCCCAAAAATGAATAACAGCTTTCAGGTTAGCATCTTCAGGCATGTTGGTTTAATCTCAAGATGCTTCTGTCAGCATGTCAAAGCGTTTTGTTTTAAACACTGAACCTTTAGTTTGTATTGAGTGTGCATGCAAGATAAATTGTATAATTTATAAGGGACAGGTGAAAGTTGAAAGTACTTCATTAGTTTTTTCCCCTTTCTACTCAGTTTACTAAAATAATCATTTGATGGACTAGAAAGGAAAAAAAAATTACTATACAGCTCGTTGCACTTCCCTTTAATGATAAAAAGTGCTTACTGAGTACTTTTTGAAAATCTCCCCTAATATATTCCCACATCGCTTCTCCTTGTCTATTTGTGTTCTTTGTGAATATTCTACTCTTACCACTATTTTCCACTTCCCAAATCCCTCTGCTTCTTTCTGAAATTGCTTGAATTTTGCATTAAAGAGCAYAGACAGACCGATCTGATTCCCACTCCCAATATCAGTTTCCCCAAATTCTCTCATAATCAACAGCACATCCAAAAAGATGAAGCATCACCACTTATCAAGATGTTCATTAAAAAATACCAATAAACATTCTCTTTGAAGTCTTTCCATCTGCCTTTCCAGCTCTAATTCTCCTGTAGTTTTACTGGCCAGAATCCTAGACCCATCTCAGCTCATTGTCCCTGATCTGAGCCCTGACTGTCTCCTGTTCAATCCAGCTGCTGTCACCACTCTTATTACGGCTGTCTAATTAAACAGACCTCTGTCAGTGTGTGTGTGTGTGTGTGTGTGTGTGTGTGTGTGTGTGTGTGTGTGTGTGTGTGTCCGTGATGTGGCTAGGCTCGCTGGAGCCAGGTGGCCACGTGTTTGGCTTACACTCGTGGACTGCATTTTGTATGGATGTTAGACCACAAACAAAACACAAAGCCACGCAGAGATGATACAAAGCCAAAGACTTGGCAGCAGTTTTCTGGGAAGACATCGRACATCACCAGGAATGAGACATCTAGCCAAAATGTTTAGGATTTGGTAGATCTGTCCCAAGTGGTCTGGGCTTATTCCAAACGTTCATGGAACCGTGACAAAGAGATGATGCATTTGGAAGTCTGATATGTGGCCCAGTGGCTGAACACTGTCAAGACGCTGAGGAAAAGCTAATATAACAGCAAGCTGAATCTTGAAGATTGAAAACACACTTTATCATGAAGAAAAACTGAGAAACAAAAGTCTTTTAAATCAAGCAACAACTCAGCAGCATGTTAGGTGTGGTAGAACTGTGGTATGTCAGCTAATTAAGAGGCTAAAGTTGCTCAACCCAAGTCACAAACAAGTTGCAGAAGCTGCTGATCGGTTATGATGTCATCAGAAGCTGCAGAGCAGATTTTTGCCGTAAACACTTCAGCAACAAATTTTCTTCTCTKTGCAGCAAATAGAGTAAACGCTTCACCCATATGTTTCCAGGAAAAAAACTCCACTAAGAATATTGCTTTGTCTCGTGATGGTGTTTACTTTTTAAACTCACGCCGTTTGGCCAGTAAACAGAGGTTGGCACCGGGCCTGGACTGGACCASCTCCAAATGTTCTGCTATGAGCCTTCTCCTTGTCCACACTGTCACAGATCCACAGCTGGCTAATGAAAGTCAGGCCCCCACTGGCCACAGAATTCTTTCACATACTGGAGTGTCCTGAGATGTGGAAGCATTAGTCCAACTATGCAATAATCTGTTATAAATTATGTCCCAGTTCACATCTTTGACCCCAGTTATGTTTTACTGGTGAGATTTGTCTGCAATAGAAAAGAAGACATTGGAGTAGAATACATAGTGTTGGGGTAAAAAAACCATTGTGCACAGTGCATATACAGTATATACAGTATATATCTGTAACAAATTGATCAAATATATAACTTTTTTCTTA
>NW_013952405.1:2056238-2066002 GCF_001266775.1 Austrofundulus limnaeus
ATATAGTACTAAATGATAAATGTACATACAGTATTAAATAATAAACATAAATATTGAATCCTGAATCTACATGTAAAATTTTAATCTTAAAGGTTGCAGCTAAATGATAAAGCCTACATTTAAGTATTTCAAAATGGAATACAGCCTTTGGTATTGGAACACAGCTTTTGTTGTGATGTCATCATCCTGTGACAAAAATCCAACATTAATGCTGCTAATGGTGCCAATGCAGCTGAAGATGGCATTTAAAATTTAAATTCAAAATGTGCTCAATAAAAGCAATATTGATAAAATTACAGGTTCAGGAGTTTGAGGTGCAGGACACCGGCCGCAACTGCAAATTTAATATCTTGTACAGAAGCATCAGCAGCGTTACCAGCTTTARCAGAGTTAGCAATTGCTTTTGTCAAAGGATGATGATGTCAGAACAAGAGCCGAGTACTAACAGCGAAGGCTGCGTTCCATCCTGAAGTGCTTAAATGTAAATTTCAACATTTATCCACAACCTCTACATTTAACGTTTGCATTTAGATTTACACATTTAGATTTAGGATTTAACATTTAGACTTAACATTTAACATTTAGTAAGAATTAGCAGAAAGTGAGCTATATAATGAAAATGTGTTAGTGACATCTTTTAACATGTGATTTTGCACTTGGTGTCCCATAATATTTACATTTTGAGAACTGAAATCAAGTGATTATCTGTACAAACATCAACATTAAAAGATCAACAATGACCCTGTAGTTCTGCTGCTGCTCCCTGCCATTTATTACCTGATCCTCATTATTTTTCTCCCAGGTGTTTGTCATTCTCGTACAAATTTGGTTGTGTCTCAGTTCAATAGTTGCTGCTGACGTAGGGCACATTTGTTGGACGTTTACGTCACTGCACTGAATAAGTTGTCTCAATTCATAGGCACCTACTCATGTGGCCAACAAATGTGGCCGACAAAACTCTAAAAAAGTGCACTGCATCTGCCTATACGTTTCTGTGTTTGTCCGGCATCCGTGTATTGTGCTTGGTGAGCCATTCATGTTTGAGTTCCTCAAGTCTACTTGTAGTTTTGCTTGTGAGTATTTTTTGTTGCCTTATCAGCCTTTRCTTTGTGTTTTTAATAAATTAAGTTAATCATTTTATCTTTGGGTTGCCCTAAATCTTGGTTCTGCATTTGAATTCTGATTTAGCCCCAAACATGAGATTTGGTACTTTGATGTGCTTGGGACAAATTATTTCTGCTTTTTAGCCAGATGATCCCCTTCTGAGTGTCTGGGTCATGGTTCTGTCAGTTTCTTGAGGGAAAATAATTTCAATGTAAACATTTCATCTGAGAGCTCACTGTGTCCCATGCAAATGACTGTACAGATATACTCTATATTTAGAATGGCTTCAGGGCTAATAATATTCTACAGCCACAGCTTCCAGTCTGAACCTCCAACACCAGAGCAGCTCAGATTCATGCATCGGCAAACAAAGACCTGCATTTAGAAGGAAACCCATGCTGTGATCTGAYCATGTTTAGTGGTCAACAAATGAAAAAATATTTTTCTACAGGATGCCACATCCTTCAGTTTGATGGACGCACAGGCATTCACACTTGAAACAAATTTWAAAAAGTTGAATCAATAAAAAAATACAAAGGAGTATTAGTGTATTAGAGTTTTTATGTTTTCTAAATTATAAGCATAAAATCATTTTGAGAAAAATGTCGTATAAGAAAAAGTTATAATAATAAGACGAGAATAAAATTGTACTGGAAAAAAGTCAATAACTTAAAAAATGAAGTTGTAATAAAAATAAACAATCTTATTGCTGCATTTAAATGAGGACAGCTGAGCTTCAACACTTTGGATTCATATGATAAACTGAAGCCAGATGGATTGCAGTTAAAGGCTGCATTGAAAAATTCAGTAATATGGATAGAAGCATATTACCCTAGCAGTGACCCAAAGGTAATCACAGACTCATAAACACAGTAACATGCATAGAGGCTGTCCAGAGCAGGTCTGAGCCGACCCAGAAATGGAAAAAACACATCATGTAATATTATGACTTTTTTCTCATAATATTACAACTTTATTCTCACAATTAAAAAAAATCTTGTACTCTGGCTCTAATCATCATGGAAAAAAAGGAAATTTCAAACAGAAAAAAGACACATAAAAACATCTAACCTAGCCATCTAATTTAATTATGTATGTAGATAAAGATGATAAATACTGCCAGATTTTATAGATTTGATGTCTGTGCTTTTTAAAACAGTTTATTTTTCCCTTGTTAGACAAATAATGAATGACTGAGTGTTTCCACTTGGGTTTATTTGCATGCATATGTTTCTTCCTTTCTCTGTCTTGTTCCATTTTAAAAAGGCAGTCATCCGCTCTCCTCCTCTACTGACAGCGCTTCAGTCCACAGAAAGCAATGCAATGATTGGCAAATCAGAGGCCGTCTCACCCGACCAATTTGGCCTGCAGCTTTTCACAGAGTTATTTCACACGCCCGGGAGGGACCTCTGTCTAAGAGCACATTTTAAATGCATTTGTTTTCATGTTAAGAAGACAAAGGCAAAGTTTTCACGAGTCAAGGAGGCTAGTGACTGCAATGTATACTTGCGAGAGGCTATCCATTGAGAATTTCTTCCTGGGTTAATAGTGATTCGTTTCACTGGAACTGAGGTTGTCAAGGTAGTTAAACAGCTCCATGGCAGCCGAGGAAATAGATGTGGTTGAGACTTACTCTGAGTTCCTCAAGATCCTGGAATTTCTGTCTGTCTTCATTACCTTGTCTGTGCAACACTGCATAGAGACTCGGGTCAGTGTCTTCAGATTGGCAGATTAGGATGTCCCTGTGTTAAAAGGGGGACTAAAGTGTGTGATCCAACTRTTAGGAAATAAACCTTCTCAGCCTCTTTAAGAACATCTATGCCAGGGTTCTGAAAAAAAAATCAGAAATAGGATTATGTAGTTGTAGAGCTCTTGACCGTGTTTTTTTTCATAGATCCTAAAGCTACTTAGTTGTGCACAGGTGTTTGTCAAATCAGTCTTCATACGCTTTTTTTGACTTGGAGACTTACAACCAGGAGTCTGTTAGGATGGGTCTTGTGTCCTATTGAGAGAAAACTTTCAGTAAGAATGAAGACCAGCATCTCCTACCATATCTTATCAGTAATAAGATATGTAGAATAYGGACTGACATGAGAGACTAAGTCAGTTTGTAAAGATAAATGTTTATTTACAAARTGAATCATATGAAGATGGGAGGAAGCTTTAGCAGAGGGAATATGGTGGGTATGGTTTCCTCAACACTGTAGTGAAAGGAAATTCACAGATCTTTCTTTATCCCTTTGTTGTACGAAAGTTGGAAGGAAGATGATCTGGGGATACAAGTACAGCGGAGCAGATCAAGGTGACCAGTTAAGAAGTGAATGAGAAAGAGAGAGGTAGGATGGACCTTAAGGTTGATTGTCTTTACAGATGTTGGCTGTAGGTGGCAGTTCCTGAAGACAGATCCACAAAGGCTCAAAGAGTTTACCCAGGGCAAGTCACAAAGTAAACCCAGGAAGTGCGGAATTGAAGAACCSGAGCAACGTTGGACAATGTTCCAGCAGAATCTGTTAGGACCAAATGACCTTAAGTAGTCAGTAGACCCATCAGCAAAGTGGAGATAGCTTTGGGTGATGGGCTCCACCCTGCCACTCAGGAGCTGCAAGAAGGGTTAATTAAAGAAAAAAAAACCCACAGAATTCCCACATCTCCAAGGCTTAGGCCATGGTCCTAAGGCAGAAAAAGCCAGGGTTGGAATGAGCTGCTGCATGAAGTTACTCAACATGTTTTTTTATTTTTTGCAAGTGGGAGTAGAAAGACGTGAACATTTGTCAGGCAGATAGGAGCTGTGCTTCCTGTAGCGCAATCCCAGTATCCCCTGCATCTCTGTCCAACTAGTTTTCTCACTCTYAACTTGTCACATATTGACACTTGGTCAGGTACCATCTGCATCCAGATTTGGATGCATCCGGAACCCCTCTCGCRTTAGTTATTAATGAGATGAGACWGAAGAAGAGTGCATTGTCAYATTTTTGAAAAGAGTAGGAAATGCACGACAACTAACCGTCCCAGACCCTAAATTGAACTTCTATTAGCCATATACATCATATTCCTGACCTTAGTTTCTAAAAYTAACCAATAATCCTGATCCTTCATATTAACCACAGACCCCCAACCCAAATGGCACAACCTGGAAAAATCGCGGGTGTGAATAACTGACGCCAGGGGGTCACCTGACGCAGCAAAACTGGATGCAGACAGGACCTGACCAAGYGTCAGTATGGTGACAAGTCAGGAATGAGAACATGTTGCTCTGTCATGGTGAAAACAGAGCTGAGTCRAAGGCAAATCTCTTGTTTTATCAACTGATCTACGTTTACACTCCAACCTTCACTTACTGTATGAATATGAACTAAAAGAATGAGATTGCAAGTACAAATGGCCAACATGATCGTTGTCTGCAGAKTATCAGGACTGGTCCTCGGGGACAGGTGAAGAACTCTGAATACAAATGCTGCTCCTCCACATCAAAAGCAGCCAGTTGAGTTGGTTTGAGCATCTGGTAAATATGTTTTCTGCATACCTTCTTAAAGGAGATGTTTCAGACATGTCCCACTTGGAGAAGGTCTGGGGCAGACCCATGTTAGTAACATTTTGGGGTCCCCTCAGTTGAACTGGAAAATGTAGTTGGGCGGGAAGAGCTAAAGGCCATTCTCCTGCATCCTGGTTCCAGATCAACAAAAGACAGATCGATGAATGGGTGTTTCAGCTGTATTCATACTTTATTTACCAAGGCTGCAAACCCTTTAATTGAACAAATTGTATTTAGTTACATGGGCTTTCCTTAAAACTGATGTCCTGAGAAAACAAAGTGTTCTCTGAAATTATTACTCCAAGGGCTCCAAACTGCACAAATTCACATGTGAATACACTCCCTCTTTTCCACAAACATGCCCCCCCCCCACCACACACACACACACACACAGATTTGTTTTACTAGTGCATGCCTTCTGATTGCTACAGCAGGTATTCTTCATATCCTGTCCCACAAAGACTGGAAATGTTAGTTTTTAAGATTCCAGGATGTGGGGGTAAATCCATTCTGTCACTCCTTATAGAAATTATCCTTGGGGTAAAAAAAAAATCCCTCCTCACAGTCAAATGTACATAACAAGTGAAACATATGGGTCAGAATAAGCKTCTCTGAGTCCAACATAAACTGACTAGAAAGCAGAGGGAAATATTTGTAATTTGAAAGCATGCCAACACAAAATCAAACGTCTTATCTTGATATATTATATTTCAGACTTTGTGCTTCATATATCAGATTGCCATCATGGTGAAAATAGAAATGAACTAAAATGAAAATGAACTTTTCTTGTATAGAAAAGGTCAAGGACTCAAAAGAAACAAAAGGTATTTTGTATGATTAAGGAGTTGGCCTGGAAGTGTTGGGTCATGGGATCAGAGTCAGGGTGTAAGACAAGGCCATGGGGATCATGCAGTTACCACATACACCACGTTCACCCCATTTGTTGATTAACCGCTTTGTTTTATCAAAATCTTGCAGCAGAAGGTCAGAATTTGGGGTTTAAACAAGATTTTGAACTAACAATTTTTATTGTAACTGCCATTGCACTGAACAACTGCTCTCAACAAAGATTTTACTGGTATAACAATTTAAAAAGCAATCACTTTGTTTTGACTTAAAGGGATAGTTTGGATTGTTTAAAGTTGGGTTATTTAGAGAGGCTGTGAAGAGTCAATATCTGACAGAAATGTGTTTTTAAAAAACACTAAAATCAGCTAAGAGTTCATTTGAGTGTTTAAGTAAAAAAAACAAAAACATTTTTTTTTATTTTGGGAGGTAGACTACCAGTAAGTGTTTACAGTATTTAAACGCAAAACTGTGTTTTATCTGCATAGACACTGTCTACCATGAGGGATTTTAATGTACGTCACCACTACAAGTTGCACAAAGCTAAATATGAGAAGTATACCAAATTCCCAAGTACATAAACAACTTTTCACCAGAACCACACAGGAGTCTGCACTCAAGGAGGCATCATGYCGTTGCTCTTCAGCTCGCTAAAGTAAGTGTTTATTTTTTGTTTGCTTTAAATGTTTTATTTAGGTATTTATTAAAGAATTGTACAGCTGTTATACCTGCATTTGAGCATGAAATATATTAAGTCACTGCACTGTTTGTTGTTTATTAGACATATAAATACATGCACATTTTTAATATGGCAGTTTTATTACTTTTGTGTAAGTGTGCAGTACTATGTGGCCCTCTGGCAATGTCAACAAAAAATTGTGGCCCCTTCCATTATTTAAGTTTCTCATTCCTACTTTTTAATAGCGTAATCAAAAAAATTCCAGGCTATTCATTTCAGTCTGCCCACAAACATAGAGCTTCCATATAAATGTCACTTAACTGCATTAACATCCAGTGCTGAACCAGATCTAGACGTGTAAATATGTTTTTCAGCTCAGACAAAGTTAGGCAGTGCTATTATGCACTTGCTGTTTGTTTTATGAGCTACTACTGGCTAAAATAATATCAAAAACATTACTGGTATTTTTGAATGTCAGTCATATCATTAAGGAATACTTGCTGATCTCCTGCAAATGCAACATATTCAACCACAATTTGTTGTTCTGCACATCACCCCTCCTCCTTTCGGCACAAAAACTAATGGTTCGCTTTAACTCCACACATCTGGCTTTTATACATAAAGGCAAACCAGTACATTTGCAATAATTATTCCTTCCAACACCTCACTGAAAACAGACGAGCTCATTGAGCGCCTGGAAAGGAATTCCTGTCTTTATTAAAATGTGGGATTTGCTTGGCTAGTACTGTGTCATATGAAGGATTATACTGCCGGGTGAAAACTCTCTGGGCCCATACTGTAGCTCAGCTAACCAGCACGCCCGAGCTCGCGAGCTTAATCCAAACGTTTCATTATTGATTTATTGACACTGATCCACCAATCAAGCATAATTACATTCCAAACTGTATTATGGCAACAGTTCTTCTGTAAACGCCAAGTGTATGAGACTTGTGGGCTCTGCTGAAAGCAATATATGCAGAGATGCATGCTTTGGATTTTTCTTTAGGCTTTGATGAAGAGCAGAACATTGGTGTGAGCAGAGCCGAGGAGCTGCCRACAGCTGCTGTGCATTTGGTATGTGCACTATCTATTACAATAGCTTGTAGTCTTTGCTGTGCAATTAAAACATTCTTTTGGAGTGACAACAAGGGTTCAACAGTAGAGATCACTATTCGAACAATTTATATAGACTGACAAATACAACTACAGTCACAGCCTGGGTTTGACACAACCCCAATGCTGTTGTCAGTCAAGTGTTCAAAGCAATGTGGGACCTATAGTTTTTGTTTTTTACTTTAAACCACCCACCCACAAGGTGAACTTCAAAGCTCATAGTTAAACCACTGACGTTAACATGTTAACTAAGGTTCAGGAGCAACCACACCTCCAATCATCCCATAAGACCGTCCATTCACAGCCAGTCTTGTGCTTTCGACACCCACCCTTATTTTCCCTCCTGAGTTCTTACTTATCTCATCCCTTCCCCATTTTTCTTCTCTCTCATCTCGTTTTTATGGCATGCCGTTTGTGTTTTATTCAATAAAACAATTTTGCCCACTAGCTTTCAACTACACTGCACTAATTCATTTTGGTGAACTAGTTAAACAAACACTCTTACCAGCTATTGGCAACATAGGTAAACGCTAAGCATGCCATACATCTAGGGGGCACCGCAAATGGGGGATGATAAAATTATTTTCTAACCTTTTGTTAGAGTATAGTTAATTTAGTCTGTAGAATAATCACTGGTTAATCGGGTTTATGAAGGTAACGTTATGTGGGGTTTTCAGCCTGCTTTGTTACTACATGAGGGGTGTTAAATAATACTGATTTTATGTTATTTTATGTTTATTAATCCCAAGAATTTAGTAACATGCTCTTCACATTTTTTTCCATGGAGTAAACCCCTGGACCCCCCTTAGAACTGCTTCACTCCACAGCTTTTTGTTAACATGAACAGGGTGTTCCTCATCTCCGTCGGCAAATGTTGGCGRGTATGAGTTAGACTTTTTATATTCTGTGTCTAATGAATTATTTTGTTAATTATTTTAATTGGACAACCTGGTTTCTAAAGATGAAAAAAGTCAAAGACAAAACTAACTTAATAGGTGAATGTATCTAAATTTGGCAGTGAGATTTAGAAAATTACACAAGGGTGGTCTCCCCTTTGTGTGTATGAAGGGTCAGGCTGTGACTGAAGCAGAATCCAGCTGGTGTGTTCACTGAATGTGTACATTTCTGACTGAAATAGATTATTTTATGCCTCTATTTATCAATTTGCCACATATTGGACTCATGATGTGTGTTTAAATACATAACTTAAAAAAAGCGAAGACCCACTATTTAGAACTTTTTGACAAGCGTGACCAAATGATTGACTAATATGACGTTCTGGTCCAACCATGTGTTACTATTGTTTGTTTTATTAGTACACCAAAACAGGGTTGTCGCAAACCAGTGGACAAAAAAACACAACCCCCACCCCCCACGAGTATGGAATAGGTACTGTTCACATTGTCTCATTCAAATTAATCTCTGCTCATTTCAGTTCAGTGCTTCACATATTTTCATCACTTTTACCTTTCATCCCTTCCCTATTCCATCTAATTTATTTGGGTTCTAAGCTGGGCTGGGAGCTTGCCCAGTGAGACAGAACTTCAAACCTCATTCTTCCTCTTAGCAACCAACCACAAACCCCCCTCAGATAAGACTCAACCTTCAGATCATCTCAGTCTGTCATCCTCGCTTCCTCAGCTTGAATAAAGCTATAAAATCACTTTGTTGTGGTGTTGTCCCTGCTAGTGAAAGAGCTTGTAAAATCTGAGAATGGCTGGATGAATACATTACCACAGTTAAACACATGGATGTACTGTATATGAAGGGTAGAAACTGAGCTCTGCAGAAACTATTTACTCAACAGACAGTATCTGAATAATGAAAGCAAAAGAAGTTCAAATGATTAAATATAAGTCACGGAGAAACTTATGTTGGACCAACTGCTTTCTGTACATGTTGATGCTACATAATGGTGAACAGAGAAATCCATTTATTTTTGAAGGGTAGAAAAAAACCACCGTCTCTGTTTTTTTAGTTTTACTTTGCAGTTTTGAGTAAAACTTCACTTTGCTTTTATAAATTTGAGACTTTATGTTTCCTGATCTGGGAAATATGTTTTTGTCATTTATTGGGCTTTGAGTTAGAGAGGTGCCATTGATTTGTCACAGTTTGCAGGAGGTTTGGACCCAAGGATACAGGTCAAATGCGAGGAGGTTGACTAATAAAACACACGTTATTATAAACAAAAACACTGTCATGGCAGCAAAAAACTTACAAGCTCAAGGATTGCATCACAGAGGAGCACAAGGAGGCAAGAAGAGGACTAGACTGAAAAGGAAACAAATAATAAACCACTGCTAAGAGAGTCAGTCAGTAGACTGGGGCTGATGAGGAGAAGTGAATGCAGCTGGGCTGAATRCAAACTGGGAACAGGTGAAAGTGGGCATGGCAGGCTGGCTGAGTGGAGCAGAAAACTGACTGAGGTGGAGTGAATAATGACAAGGAGCAAAACACAAAAAAAAACTATAAAAAATGCTGACTCAAAAA
>NW_013952405.1:2066734-2069877 GCF_001266775.1 Austrofundulus limnaeus
ATGGAGGTTATTTATTTATTGTTAATCAAATAAAAAAAGCAATTACAATGAAAAAAGTTCAATTAAAAAGTTTAGCAAAACAGAATCTTTTTTTTTTCTTTTTGCATGGCAGAAATTTTTRGTTGAATCTCAACATATTGGTTGATGCTTTAAGCTTTTGGTTGAACTCRGAACATGAACATCTGGGGTGGGGCCTAAGGAGGAATTATGTATGTCCTATTGGTTAGTGCAGACTGAAGTGATTTCCTGATGCACCCATTTTGAATTTTGTCAAGACATTAAATGGCCATTATCAGACCCATACTGTCTGCAGACTGTACCTCCTCTACTTCCTAGTAGGTTGGAAGGCACTTATCAATCATTTGTSTGCCTGGTAATTTGCATTTCGGCGCAGTAGGCCGTGGAGCTCAAGTGACTGGCTTGCAGTCCTTTGACCAGCCGTGCAAACATTTTTGATTGAATTTTTTTGATTGAAATAGCTTTTTTATTTGGTTGAAATATCCCTTTTTTAGTTGAAAATTTTTTGATAGAAATTTTTTTTGATTGAAATAAATATTTCATGGGAAACGTGCAAAATAACCTCCATATGGGTTGAACCTGTTACGACCTGTGACACTTGAGGAATCTACCTTAAAATTGATCAAGTCTGATTCAAACACAACCAGTAGTGTGACTGGAAATTTACCACATTTGTTTGCAACTGTATGTACCCAGACAACTTGCATACATTTTGAGTTCGAAGGAAAAAAAATTAAAGTGCTGTACCTTGATTTCTGGTTCACATGTGCGCAGATAGAAGATTCTGGTTTTTACAACTTCAGCAATCTACTAAGTTTTGGGAAAATAATACCTAAAGATGTATTTACCTTAGGAGAGGGTCATACAGATAACAGACACACACACATACACACATGCGCAGCAGCGGCTCGTGACTGGACCTCCAGCTTTCAGAATCCCCCCTGTTCTTTGACTCTGTGCCAGAAGCTGTGAAATGAGATTATTATGTGTGAAATGATAAGCACTCACCCTTTTTCCTGTGATCTAGACAAAAAAAGAGTCAGATTTAAACATAGATGTTGAGAAATGGCTGTGTGGTGAAGCAGCACCTTTGGGGCCTATAGCATCATTATACAACTTTATGTCTCTTCCAGTCTAGGGTTTTTTACTTTTTTTAACGTGGTATCTGATGGAACGGGTCAGAAAGCTGCAAAAAAGAATATGTGTGTGTTTAATAAAATCTAGAATGACATTCCTGTGAAGCTGTGAGAGTATAAAAACAACGCTGTGAACTGTAGATGTTTGTGAGTGAGAAATCCAGCTGAGAACTCCGAGCTCCCAATGAGATCTCTGCTGATGGAGTAATTAGCGTGAACAATAACATGCGGTTGGTTCCAGCTGAATTAGCTTGGACTCATCTAACAAAGCATGCAAGTGGCTCACTGAAGTGTTCAGTTTGGATAATGATACGCGCTCTTTGATGTTTTAATGAAAGGCATCTTTCTTCCCCAAGATTCTCAGTTCATTGCCCATTTGATGACCATATGTACAATACTCAATGATAGACAGAGGTTGGGAGAGAGCTTGGTAAAATAGCGCACATATTGCAAATTACAAACACACTACATGTGTTTATGCACAGATTGAAGAACATCCTGGTGGAGTAGGTTTTTGTCTATTTATAGGCTATTAATTTTGTGATTTTGTATTTATTTGTTTATAAAAAGAGTAAATAGTGGAGGTCATAGTCTGTGAATGTGTACTGACGGTTGTTGAGCTCTGTCTCCAAAACATCTCCTGATTCAAATGTTTCATTAAGAAGTCGCCTTCCTTCATTAGGCCCATCAAGGTCCTGATGATGTTATCCCCTCAGTCATTTCTATTTTTGTTGCTCAAGTGTGCTCCCAAGTCCTTAAAGCTGCGGTTCAGATGTTTTAAAATGGGGGAAAAAATGATAAACAATTTGTTTCTCACCTGTTGTAAATGAGCCGAGTTTGGAGAAAAAGCTCATTGTCAGACTTTGAAGGAGTGGAATRTTATCAAACCGTTTCATCCAACTTTTCTAAGCACTGCTTTAAATCTACGCAAAAATGTTTGACCCTGCTTGGATTGTTTTACAGCAATCTGCACCAAATTTGAGTTAACCATTGTCATGCAAGGTTGTATAATTCAGGGTTTCAGGCTGGACACCACTTTTGCGAACCAAATACTATACCAAGAGGTGATCATAGTGAGTTCACACTACCACAAAGCCTTCAGCGGCAGTTTGATCTGTTTGCCATCTGAAGTGATGATTGATTGCAGCTCTTTCATTGCCACCGTTTTGTGGAGCTGATTCCAACATTTTTAACAAGTGGTCTCCAGACCTCTGCACACCAGCCTCTGGTGAACACTCATTTTGTTCCTCATCACCTTCCAGCCAACTCAGTCTTCCCTCCCACCCAAAGTCTCCATTTTCTTCTCCACTTCTCCCTCTGCAGGCAAAACAAATGTCCAAATGTAACCAGTATGATTAATTTCAGATAGTTTATCTTTCTGACTTTTGGTTTTCAGCATTTGCTTCCTTTATTACATTAGCATGTGATGCAGTGAATACTTTGGTCCCTAATGCTCTCTTTATCATCTACAGATATCTATCTTTGTTCTTGCACTGTGACATAAAATCTGAACAAAAGAAATATGGCTGAAAACCTTCTAAAGTCATGTAAGTTGCTGTATTAAGCAAGTCAGTTTAATGTACATTTACAGCCTGTTGTGTAATTATAAGGCCGGTTTATATGGAGCAGGACAAAGACAAGTCAACCTTCTCAACTCACTACAGAAATAACCAACCAAGAATTTATAGCCTCATAYTCCAGCAGTACTCTTTAATTAGATGAGGGGTGTCAGGGGAGGACTGTAGCCTCTATTATCTCTGATTGGTGAAGCTGAAATTATTTCCATACCTGCATCAATTAAGTTCAGTAGTCAAGGACACATCTGTTTGCGGTTACAGTGCCTGGCACTGATGTATGTTTGACCCTCAGCTATTCTTTTATTTTGGTGCAGAACAATCTTTGTTTTGAAGTAGGTTTTAAGTTATTAAATTCCATTTGACATAGTAAGTGTGTGTGTGTGTGTGTGTGTGTGTGTGTGTGTGTGTGTGT
>NW_013952405.1:2069887-2075257 GCF_001266775.1 Austrofundulus limnaeus
TCTATCTATCTATCTATCTATCTATCTATCTATCTATCTATCTATCTATCTATCTATCTATCTATCTATCTATCTATCTATCTATCTATCTATCTTTAGTCAACAGTTTATCAGTTCTCCCCTGTGTTTTCTCCCTGTTTAGTTCTGCTCCAGCCCCGCCCACTCTCACCAGCTCCTCTGTCCCAGGTGATTGTCATTAAGCTCGTTAGTGTTTTGTTTATCTTCTGTCCGCCTTTGTTTCTTGTCACTGGTGCATTGCGCTCTCCAGAGTCTGTTATGATTTATCCTCCTGTTCATTCTTGGCCCTCCCTGTGGTTTTATGACAGCTGCTTATAAGTACTCAGCTGCCACAGCGGCGCTTTCCTTTTGTTTTAATAAATTAGTATTTCTTTTTTTCTTGAGTTCCCTGAGTCCTGCCTGCAGGACCGACTCTGCACCCCTGTGTTCATTAGCAATCAGTAATCATGATATGGAGAATGAAACATGATCGATTATTTAGATTAAAGCTTCTGTTCTTGAGAATCATGTGTGAAATTATAAAATCTATCATTAAAGATACTAACATTAATAGGAAGAGGTATATTTAGCTAATGGAAGCATGGTGACTTGTGGGAAAAGTGTATTAACTTTGTATGTAATGACAGATGTTGAGAGGACCATAACCTCAGATTGAAAGTGGTAATAATCATTTCAGTTCCTTCATACAGCAGTCTGGTGAAATAAACACTGATTGAGCCTTAGCATAGGCTTTTCTCACCCTACTGGAAGACTTCTCTACTGGTGCTGTGTTTCAGTTGCAGCAGAACTCAAAATTGGGAAATTAGACAAACCTCAGTTCCGAGTTGAATGTGTTCCACTTTCCAGCTTATCAGAACGTCAGAAAAAAAACATTTCTTTTTCTTACTCTGACGGAGTAATATGTGGCATTTTGAATGTAGAAACAGCGTTAAATATATTGCCTAATGATCGTTATAAAGTACTACAAGTACAACTGACTTATTGTAAAGTAAACAATGCAGAATTGCTAAGAAAGCTTAGCAAGAACTTAGCAACTTAGCAAGAAAACTGCTAAGTGTAATTAGTCCATTCCCACATAACCTCTGTCATGGACTAATTATTTATATCTGTTTCACCTTGACACTGTCCATCACTCGTATCTTTCTGAYAGCTCATTTCGGCTCGTAGTCTGTTTGTTTCCGGACTCAGGACTCCGCAACAGACTGACCTCTCTTGTTTGATAAGACCCTCTTTGTCTGGGAGCCCTGTGATAGGCTGGAGAGTACATGGGGCGATCTGTGATTGGTTATAAGCACGTCATATGATGTTATCATGGTGTATATTATTGGCTGTGTCCGCTGACGTGTCAGCAGCGAGCCAACGGTACTTCCTTGATTGGGTCCTGTTTGTTTGTTTGTTGCTCAGAATTAAATCATTTATTTACGACCATAGACGCAGACTTTTCTGGCATTATTCCAACGTGTTTCTGCTTTTTGCAACGACACCTCAAAAATGCTGGTGTGGGTAAAGAGCTGGTTTAGAGTTACATGAGCAAAAAACAAACAACAAAAAACACATACAGTATTGCTCCTCGTGAATCTGAGAATTGACTTGTTTTCAGGCTCTTCT
This sequence comes from Austrofundulus limnaeus, assembly GCF_001266775.1. Lineage (NCBI taxonomy): Eukaryota > Metazoa > Chordata > Actinopteri > Cyprinodontiformes > Rivulidae > Austrofundulus > Austrofundulus limnaeus. The sequence goes on from NW_013952405.1 coordinate 2,071,514, forward strand.
CTTCAAATTGCACAGAAGATCAAATTGATGCTGAAAAGTCTGATCCTTCTTGGACTCTTGGTGTCCCCTTTTTTAAAAATATGTGACGACACTACAAAAATAGTATACATACAGGTACTTTACCTCAGATGGTTCTTTACAGTGACATTTGGCAAAACACAGCACACAACAGGCCTCCACCATGGACCCCCTATCTACAAGACAACGCTCCAAACATCTGGTTTATTTCAGACTGAGTTTTAAGCAGAGGCATTGGTGCTCCAATCCATGAACAGTGCATTATATTGTGTGAATTTGTTAAAGAAATGGCTTTTATTATAATATTAAGTTGTATAATTACAATCACCCAACATTTCACCTTGTAGAAAAAAAAAGCTCTGACTTTAAAATGGAAAGAATGAAAATGGTGTTCTTCTCTTTGTAATACTATGATAGATAATTTTAACAAGTTGAACTTTAGTGGTCATGTTGTTTATAGAATGCAAAGTAATTGTTTGTGTGTTTTATTCCTAAAGCAAAAAAGAAAGTATTTGATATTGGTTGATTTGTTGTATCGTCACATGGCAGTCATRTTAGGAAAGAGGGCCAACATGTGCTCGTTCACTATCTGGTGTCATGACAAGTTGTGTTTCTCTGCAGAAGAAACCGGTGCGACTTCCACTAAATTTTGTTTCTAATTTGGCCTTTTCATGTAGCTCCAGAGCTTATATAACAGCCTGGCCAGCAGCTGCTCTGACTTCAGCAGCAACAGGACAGCAGCGTCCTTTGAGCAGAGTCCCATCGCTCAGCACACACTAGGGCATTTCAGGTTAAATGATGCTTGACTGCTTTTAGCATCACCTAAATGCATCTGTGAAGGGTGGGATTTTATTCAATGGGCTTACTTTTTATTTGATCATCCCAGAGAGATCTGGTACACTTGAGTCATGGGTAGGTAGGATGTTGTTTGGCTTAAGTTGCGTTGAGCTTAACCCACAGATGKTGACCAAATTTTTAAGAAATATTTGGCATGGATCGTGAGTGAGGTTAATAAATATTGTGGGAATATTATGGAAAGCCAGAAAAGCATGTGGTATTTGTTTGACCAGCAGACAACAGAGCCAGCCTCTGCCTTTGACTTCAGCTATCTCTGTTTATCTCTTTAGTTTACCTTTATTTCACCCCACAAAGCACTCGACTGCGTCAATAGCTGGCTCAGTATAGTTGGCTGTCACAGACAATATGAGACAGACTCCTGAAAGCCAAATGATTTGTTGTCGATGGCTGAACTGAAAAGGACAAACCTGAGGTAAAGTTGTCAACATGGCCCAGTTCCCATCTCCACTCACACGGAACCACAGACTTTGGGACCAAGTCCTGGTTATAATGTGAGGATTCAGTCTGTTTTCCACTGTCTTTGTAAATCTACCTGGTCTTTTTAGAGGTTTTCCCCATATTTCTTTTTGAAAAAGACGTCACAAATGTGGCCTTATATCATTAATGTTTCCAAAATTATAATTTTACTTCAAAAGTTTATAAACAATCATTGTTAAAGGTTTTGGGTGGCTATGGCAGAGTGGTTAGTGGAGTTGTCCTGTAACCAACGGGTTGCTGGGTTGAACCCCYGTTATGTCCATCTCAGTCATTGTGTCTGAATTGGACACAGTGTCTCAGCCATTATGTCCCTGGAATGGGTGAATGTCTGTAGTGTAAAGCCTTTTGGAGTCTCTGGGGACTTGATAAAGTGCTATACATGTTTTAGACCATCTACCATTCTGAACGTATTATAAATTTCATCCCCCCCCAGCCAGATGTCATTCTTGAATTCAACATGTTGCTTTACGGTTTTCTTTGTAGTATTTTATGACAATGCTTGGAAGTTAGGAAATGTGGTCTGTCATAAGAACCATTTGTTTCTCTTACAGCAATGATGTAAAATGTATCAGAGGAGGTTATTTGGTCTTGGTGGAGATTGGGACTGGGTCTTTGTCACCCACACCCTTTTAGGAATTATGTTCTGTAAGGGATCGTTTCAGTACCAAAAAAACAAAAACAACTGATTTTTGAAAATCATCAAAAAAAATTGGAGCTTGATCAAAACAAAAAGCCCCAGAGACTGTTWTTTGTTACCCCCGTATAACTAAGATTATGTTTTTGTTGGTCTGACATTACATTGTTTTTACTGTGCAACAGTATTCATGTCTCTTTGATCTGTATAGCATTTAGATTTGGGAATATCTGGGTTTGATTTGGTGGAACCTCTGCACCTAATCACATCTGAATGCTGCATACATTGTACACAAACAAGGGTGTCATTTTCATTTTTTTTAAAGAAATCTTGAACAAAGTATCATGTAAAGCTCATTAGATGCTAAGATCAAATAATTGAACTTCTTATTAGATTACTTTTGAATATGATCAAAAACCCATTTCACATAGGATGCATTAAGATGTTTTATAGGATTAAGTATACTAGAAAGGGATAGTCCATCAAACTTTTAAATTATATTAAATTCTAAATTATCAGGTCGCCGGTTCAAATCCCAGCCTGAGGACCTTTCTGGGTAGAGTTTGCATGTTCTCTCCATGTATGTGTGGGTTCTCTCCGGGTACTCCGGCTTCCTTCCACAGACCATAAACATTAGGCTAGGTTAATTGGTAACTCTAAATTGTCCCTAGGTGTGAGTGAGAGAGTGAATGGTTGTTTGTCTCTATGTGTGGCCCTGTGATGGACTTGCAACCTGTCAGGGTRTACCCCGCCCCTCACACTGTGACTGCTGRATATGGGCACCAGTGACCCACGTGACCCTGAAAGGAAGAAACGTGTACAGAAAATGGATGGATGGATGGATTCTAAATGATCAGTGACTGGTTCCTTGTCAGTAGTGACATCAGAGGCCAGGTTGAGGTTAATTTATCTTTTGGATAGATTCATTACTTTGTGCTAACTGGGATCAAAGGTAATGGTCCTTGCATCAGCCCACCTCTCGAAGATTTTCAGGTCTTTGTTTAGGCTTGTTGCCATTTCTGTTCTATTTGATGAGGTTAAAGATGCCTAGATGGTGATATAGTCAGCACACATTTTTCACACTGTTCCATTGTTTGAGGCCTAATATTATCTGACATATTACAGGGAAAGCTAAAACTGACCTCACTGTTGCTGCCTGATGTCTCAGTTGGTTGTGCACCTCACAGCTGTACAACTGGCTTCTTTCAACATTCTGGTGAAATACAAATGTGTAAGTTCAACTGCTGGAAGTCTCTGTGATAGATCAGCAGATGAGCATGATGAGTCTCAGAGGTCATATGTTGTTCTACACTTCTTATAAGTTGGTCTGAACCAAAGGAGTTCTGCTAAATTCATTCTATGCAAACATGAAGATGTAAAAATAATGCACAAAATGTGAACATTTGTCTCTACTTTGAATCACATTTATTGCTGTTGCTCCAGTGGTGTCATGTTTAATAAAAAGTGACAGCTAATTAAGTTCATGTTAAAGCATAGCATGAAACTCAGTGCTTTACTTAYAGTCACCAATCAGGTCAGAAGGCAAAGTGGAGACCTCATTGGTTCAAACACAGACAGAGACTCTCATTTTCTTAAAAGTGAACTTTATTTGTGGAAAATCACAACTCAGGTTGCATCAATGAATTACAAAAAATGATGTTGCAAGGATGGTGTTATTTTAGTAGTAGTAGTAGTAGTAGTAGTAGTAGTAGTAGTAGTAGTAGTAGTAGTAGTAGTAGTAGTAGTAGTAGTAGTAG
>NW_013952405.1:2076856-2080749 GCF_001266775.1 Austrofundulus limnaeus
GTAGTAGTAGTAGTAGTAGTAGTAGTAGTAGTAGTAGTAGTAGTAGTAGTAGTAGTAGTAGTAGTAGTAGTAGTAGTAGTAGTCGTCATCATCTGTGGCATGTGAAAGAATTGAACAGGTCATGGGTTGTTTGTAAGTCAGTGAGCTGTGTGACAGTGAGACTAACAGAAGCTCCACAGGACACATCTACACATGTGACTTTAATATTACAGCTGTGTTGAACTAGTTGGTATCAAAAAAAGCCCTCTGACCTACAAGACACAATGTGAAAAATGAGAAGAAAAACACTAAAGTTGAGATGCTTCCTGGAAGGAGGAAAAAAAAAACATTTGAAATTCCAGGCTCCCTGCAGAGGCTCGGAAGTTGAAGAAGTGAGATTGGCTCAAGTTGATCAGACAGAGCAAAGTTGGCTTCCTGAGAGGATGTGCATCTATGCAAATAAGGGATAGGATTTTTTTTAAGAAAGTCAAGTTACACTGCACAAGTCATAGTTAAACCACAGTTACTTTGCTTTTTTTTCTTTCACTCTTTTATTTGAGCAAACGTTTGAAGAAAAAAAAGTTTCAGCCTCAGACATCTGCTTGGGTGTTTCCCATGGCAATGGTTCAATGACACTCCAAAAGTAATCGTTCTTTCCTGTGACTAGGAAAGAGTGAAACTGAATATAGTAAAATGATAGTTTCAGGAACTAGGACATACATTGAGTAAGGACAGAATAGAAAAAAAACTAAATATATTACAAAAAATGATCATGGTACAATGTTGGTATTTGTAACTTACAGCAGTAAGAGACAGTAACAATTAGACAGATAATCAGCAAAAACTGGGGTACAGTGCAAATGATGGGGGTTCTTTATTTGTTTCAGGAGATGCCCAACATTAGAAAATAAATTTGTTCAGTCACCTCCAACCAAATACCCAACAAAAATGTCAGGGTGGGTGAAAAACCAAATAGGTCCTAAAAGGGTCATCAGTGTAATCACATCACTAATGTGGTACAAACCAAAACATTCAGAGACTAATATTTCATTTCAGATGCACGCAATAAAACATCTTTATTATGATCCAGTTGCTAACCTTCTGCAACAATCCAAACATATTTGCTCACTCTTATTTGAAAAATGTCTTTTCTCTGATTTCATTTGCTTTCATCACCATTCAGGAAACAGATTAGAAGGCATGAACCGGTTGCGTGTAACAGATTTACTTTAATGTTGCAATTTGCAGTCCTTCATGCAAGCCACTGCCTCTGAAGTCTCTTTTGTATCTATATGTAGTCTTTGGATTGATTCTTGCCCATGTTACCACTCGCCTGGGGCACTTAGGGAGCATATGGAAGCATTATGTGAAGAAAAMGGCTTTCTGTGCGTTGGCGAGACATGAGAGAAAATACAATGTGAGGGATGAAATCTGAAACACTAAACTAGCTGTAAATTCAGAGTGTGGATTGGACGGGTTGCAAAAGGTCACAGAGTTTAGCTCGGTCGGCTTCACGTGGGATTGCTGTGTCGTATTTCATACATGACTTCAGTAGGGATTTGTACAGATGAGATGTGTGGTCAGATATTACATTTCAAATAAACAGCCAAAAAAAGGTGTTGCAAACATTATGAATTTGAAGTGAAAGTGTGTGTAAAGGAATGCAGGCACAAAACAATTTTTTGTATCATTATCTTTGGGTGGATTCTCATTTTCTGGCAGCAAAGCTGACACTGTTTTCCTAAAACCTATGACGACTAACGCTACAATCTTGAACTGCCTTTCAAATATTAGAAGATGAGTWGTGTCCTTGGACAAGAGCCTTTTTGTTACATTTTAGGCAAGTTTTGAAATATTTTTGTTTTAAAATAGCACCAAAGGTCTAGCATCACTTAAAGAGGAGGTATTAGATATTTTCCAGGCACATAGTTCAATTCTATWMCACARTCAAGTAACTGTCACCTTATGTTATGAAAATGCTGTATGTAATAAAATTAATTTGACTATGCATCATAGCCCATTTAAACGCCTTCAAATTGGCTTCTGAATACATATCAACTCCGTCAGATRTTTACCTGTCCTGACCCTCAAAAACCTTGTGGGGGACGAGCGAACTGGGGAAAGTRTCTGCAGCACAGAGGTGCAGAGAGAGGATGATGGGGAGAGGTGGMAAACKTATTTCAAGCAGCAGAACAAGTGGGGCAATTTTAATTTTATTCACTGCTTCTTTTTTTTTTTACTTCCCAAAGGCTCTGAGGCGTAAAATATTTTTGAAGTTGAGTTTTTTGAAAAAATCTTTGCGATTGCACTATACATATGTATACCTGCAAAATGGGTTAAAATCCATGTAAATTACAGGTAATCCATACAACTTGACCTGTATGCTTCTGTCTCTTTAAGAACTTCCTACCATTTTGGACACTTCCACTTCAGCACGTTTTCACAACAATGTTTCAGGGGAGGAGTGCTCTGTGGGGCGGGAGCTCAGCTGCAGACTAAGCTCCAGGGAGGAGCTTTGTATCAGCAAGCATTCAGGCAGCTCCACATGGCTCCACAGGAGACTCRAGGATTTCTCAAACATGCATGAATGAGTCAAAGCAACACGCTGTGTATCTTTTTGATGAGGGAATGACATAATAACATGACATAAAGCTTAAAAATGGGGATTTTACATGACCCCCCCCCCACCATGAATATTGTTCATCACCTTTCTAAACAGAACTTTAAACTAATATATCCTATACCGAGAGAAAAAAAGCTTGAAATAACTTCACTGTTAAGTAATTTTTAAGAATTACCTCAGACTTTGATATCAGGTGTCAGTCTGTTGTTCCACTTCACTGCTTCCGCAGGTAAGATTATGATTTCATAGCCAATAAAAGATACCAGAGGCGAGAAAACAAATTGCTTCTCAGGYAAATTTCCGACACATTTTATTTTTGTTTTCTAATTTAATTATCCGTGTGACGAGCCCATTCAGAAAAGACTTGCAGAGTAGAGACGTGTCCAAATACCGCCATCATCACTGGAGGCTCCACATGTCAGGCCACGTTAGTGTCAGCCATCTGCACCAAACACACCTGTCCCTTTGCATTAGGCTCCAGCTCTAACCCCAGGCTTCCCAGGCCTGAGACAGGCCACACCTGGTTTAACCTGTCCACAGATGTCAGATCTGTTTGGGTGAAGAATGAGGGAGAGCTGCTGGGATTAGTCTTATTTACTGGATTAGACCCAGTGTTTGATTATAGTGTAGAGCAGCAGTCCCCAAGCTTTTTTTGTGTCACAGACCGATTTATTGTCAGACATATTTTCACAAAGCGGCAGCTATGACGGATGAATACAACAAAACAAAAATGATAGCCTACGACCAACACAAGAACTAGTATTTTGTGAATATAATAAGAAAACATCAATCCACTCACTTTGTACTTGTATGTAACCTTATTAGAAGTGTCTTCCTGACATGTGCCAATGACTTTTCCTCTTTGCCTTTGYAAAGACACTTTCCAAAGTCATCTGTTTTCACCGAGACAAGCATCTTGATGCGTCAAGAATAAGTCATAGATGGATGTAACAGAGAATCTGGTCATTTTTCAAAATAAAACATTGTTCAGACTCAAATGATAACTACGACAAAAATAATGTAAGTTATTTATTCTTTTCGTGCAGCCCAGTACCAAATGACCCACGGACCGGTAYCGGGCCAAGGCTCRAGGTTTGGGGACTGCTGGTGTAGAGTATCYTTTTAATGTAACCATTTTAGGTCTTTTTATAACCCAGATTAAATACCCCATTTCAGTATTTTATTAAAGCATAACTTTTCTTTGGACTGAAGATTGAATGAGTTTGTTCCCAGGCTCTTACTCTCATACATTATACACACACACACACACACACACACACACACACACACA
>NW_013952405.1:2080811-2084426 GCF_001266775.1 Austrofundulus limnaeus
AATTTCATGTCATTAGCCCCTCTAGTAATATAATTACTGAGAAAAATGGTGACGTTTTCAGTACTTATTTTACCCCGCTGTATATAATATATGCACCCTAGTCATAACCAGAGAACCCACCCCTGACTGACGGAAGTGACAGAATGTATAAAAATGCTCATATTTATATTGTAAGACACTCATGCAGCCGCTGTTCAGTGTAAAAAAAAGCTTTGAATCATTGGCAATCTGACAAATCACTTATGACAACTTTTTCTTGGTCCAATAAAATGGTCAATTAYCAAACAAACTATTTAATTCCAGCATTGATAACATCGGTTGTGCTTTTTAAGGAGTGACTGAATAATTTAAGTATTCCAACCAAACATCAGTTAAATGAGCACAACTTGCACAGACAGTGACCTTGCAGTTCTCACATGGCCAAAATTTTCTTTTCTCTTTTCTTTTCTGTGAAGCATAAATTAAATAAATCTTGATCGTTTCAGTGCAAAGTCGGAGTGACACAACCAGGACACACCACATAAATCAGCCACTGCTGTCATGTTACRTTATCTTGTAATTTTTAAAATAATTTTATTTTTTGTCATTATGCTGGTGGGTGTCAACTATTAGTTGACACTAATGTTAGGACACTGTATTTATTCATATTTTGTGAGGTTAACAGGTGTAAAATAGGTGCATGGGCATTGAATAAAATGTGTGTCCGTGCTAAATTTTGCTCATCCTTTTGGTAGTAATACCTAGTACCTGCTGAGACTGGGTTGCATTTTTAAGTGACTTATTTCTCTAAGTTCAAGGACTAAGTTATGYTATAATACTGCCTGTCCCCCACAGGTACATACTAGGTATGTACCCAGAGACAAGGTACATGCAAATAGGGTGTACTGTGTATTGCTACCAGTTTTTCTCAAAATTAAATTTTCTGCATCTTTACAATAATATTTTGTCAGTTTATAAATATAAGCCACACTTGCAGTCTGCTCCGCAGGTCTAATTTGAGCCACTCTTTCAGTGTCTCACACACAGTGGTGCTTTTAGTTTAGTTCAGCTGGATTTTATCTCATAATTAGTTCTGTCCACAAAAGCACAGACAGCTGAACTGTAGAGGTGTTTGCTTTTACTGAAACAGCTTTGCACTGACTTTTGCTGTTTCATCATGAGAAGTCGTGTATGTAAAACCCCACTTTGATTTTATATGAACCAGTACATGCATGTGAATATTATTTAATTACCGTTATTTATCCAGGMAAATCCCATTGAGATCTCAARTCTTTTCTTCAAGGGTGGCCTGGGCCTGAAGGCAACCTATTGTACATGTTTTTGCRGGATGGGGGAAACCRGAGTACCCAGAGAAAACCCACGCAAGCAMAARGAGARCRWGCAAAGTCTGCGAAAGACCCCAGGTCCAAACCGGGGATCAAACCYAGGACCTTCGTGCTGTGGGGCATCAGTGCTAACCACTGAGCCATCATGCTGCCAATGCACAAAAATATTTTGAGGTCTGAGTTTTTGATTATGTAGGACAACTTGGGTCCTATTTGCACATGTAGAAGATGTGGCAAATCAAAAACACCAGGAATCATCTATAGCTGTCCTCATTTTTACAGTCCAACAAACTGCATTCATCATTAAGTTTTGGCTTTTGTTKTCATATACAGTAAATGATTTTCTTCACAGTTTCATTCCTGTTTTTTTTTTTAACTTGGTCATTATTCCTGTGGATGTGTTTGGAGCTTGGGACAGGTCAGATCTCAAACACACAGAGGAGATCAGTTGATCTCCTGGGCTCTGATGGCTTCAAGCTGCCATATTCTCTCCTCTCTCATGAGTCCAATGCGTCCCAGATGTCTCCTGTTGACTGTCCGGGCAAACTCACAGCTGCCTCGCAGCCCAGGAGGAGTTGGTGGGGTTGGGTGGTGGGGGAGACAAGAATGAGAGAACTGCTGATGCCAGCAGCCAAATGACGAGTGTTTTGTCTTAGCTCACATAAAATAAAAGGCAGAACATAATTCAGCAGACAAGCAGCAGCAATTGTTGAAATCTACAGTMAAATATCATTGCATATGTTATATATCGGAAATGTTTGATGTTTTGATATAATTTGCAGTTAATGGTGCTGAGCAAACAGCACCTATATATAATTTATTATTATTATTATTACTCATTTTGGGTTTACTTTTAGTTCTACCTAAAAAGAAAGTGAAACTGYCTACATTTTACTTTGCAGTCACAGTGTCTGCAGCAACCCAAGAGACCAGGAGACCACCTGCTTCCACGGTCCCCTCTTTAATCGCCTCTCCTCAGTGTCACATAAAACAACACACACACAGGCAGGGAGGATTTTATCCAGCCTCTGTCTCGAGAGCTTTTGTCTGGAACAATATATTACGGAGCTGAACACACCTTTTAAATTGGTCTTTTGGGGATGAGTCTTAATGCTCATTTCATTAAATGTTTTGACACAATGTTATTTTATTTACGACTGCAGTCCTACAAAAGTTTCTGCCTGACAGCTTTTTCCCATTAGAGAAAGCAGGCCTGTGCATGTGTAGGTGTAGATTCATACGTCTGTAGGAGAAGGGAGAGTTTAGTATAAAACTGAATAAATATGGCTGTAAAGTATCTGTGTTTGCTCTTTTTTATCAAGATGTCTTGCTGTAAATAACCACTTATAGAAGATCACAAGGAAATAAAACTTACACTGTGGTAAAAAGTAAAACAACTAGCGTTCCTGGAAAATGTATATTTCTCACTACCTTTCATATATAGGCTTTAAAAGCAACTCTTGCATGATCTGCTAGTGCTTGAATTATGGTCGGACCTCAGCTACTGTCATGGTAGAATTTAATTTAAAATCTATAAAATGAAGTTTTGCAACTATTGTGTGTTTACAAATTGATTAGCTGAGGTGGCCATCTTAAATTAGATTGTCTCCTAATTTTAATCAGATGTAGATGTACCTCTTATACAGAGATGGGCAACTCAARTGATAGAAAAGGCTACAATTACAAGTTTTTGTTGACAGTGGGGCCACATAGTTCTGCACACTTACCTGAAAGTAAGGTATGTGCTGGGTTCGACTCTCAGCAACTACCAGATTAAAAATTCAAAAGCAGAATAATTTGTTGTCATTCACACACAACATCAAGATGCAATGCAGAATGAAATTTGCAGTTTAGAACACCCGTCCGGAGAAACACACACACACATGACAAACATGGGGGAAAGAATGYCCAGGGTCTTTTGCAACTTAATTTTCTACCTTTGCAGTTTAGAATACACACACATGGGAAGGGTGAGTTAAAAAAGAGCTTTGATACTGTGTTTCATGCAGAAAACACACAAACATACGCTCAAAAAAACTACTCTGCGACAGTGCAGTTAGCTAAGGAGGGGAGGGGTGTGTGTGTGTGTGGGGGGGGACACATAGTATAGGGAAGGGTTCAGCGGTGYCGGTGAAGGGCAGAACTCCGTGTTGGAACCGATCAGAAGACCTCAAGAGTCCAAACCAGTTATCAGTCAAAGCATAATCACCAGATTTCAGTTCTCTGTCTCCACCCAACGCGGCCCTCAGACCGATCTGAGCATGGATGGAATGGGTGGGGATGGGGGGGG
>NW_013952405.1:2084881-2093182 GCF_001266775.1 Austrofundulus limnaeus
GATCTGAGCACGGATGGAATGGGTAGGGATGTGGGAGGAGTCAAGGCTTCCTTCTCACGTGTCATTCCAGGGAGGTTTTATCAGCTTGCGTCCAAGGTCACAGCTGCAGGAATCCACTGATAAACATAATTGTTATTTAGGGCCAAGCAGGCTGATTTTCTCTGCTTTGAGGCTTAACGGCGCCTCTGTGTTGTGAAAAATGCCAATATTCCAGATTCGTTTACCACCTCGCCTCTCCCGTATGAAACTTCAACCAGGTGTAGCCTCACTCCTCACAGGCACGCTGCTGAGCTGTGATCCTCATCAGAACCACATCCAGTTTGCGACTTATATCCCCCAGCATTTGAGTCTGTGCGTTTGCAGAATGGGAGATCCCATTCAAGGTCCCTGACAGCTTTTCACAGGCGCAGACTGCTGTCAGGATCGTTTTCATTTTCCGATAAACCAGGACTCCTCCACAGCCGATCAGCAGGAATCCGATTACCATAAATCTGAATATCAGTGGTGGGCACCAGTCTGCTAAAGCGCAAATCCGCTAATTGAGGACCTAAATATTTCATTTGCACTTTAGCAGTCTTACTAATTTTTGTAATTCATAAGCAGATTTGCGCTTTCTAAAAGTAAAGCGCAGTACCGCTAATAACTAATTATCTATGAGTCTTTGTCACCTTTTACAGCAGAACGTATGTCTTACCACTTAAAACAGGAACAGAACATCATCTGGTATTATAGTAAAGATAATTCCCTAAAGAGTACGGTCTTTTCTTGAACAGTAGAGAGGGCTTGGTGTCAATGACCAACACCATGAGGAATCACAGTATTGAAACACCACCCTCTCTGGCGTATGGTGAAATAACACAGGGCTTTATCCTGTGATTAACTGTTCTGCGTGAGGTTCTGAAATTGTGTATATATTTATATTTAATTTTTGTGTGTGTGTGTGTGTGTGTGTGTGTGTGTATCTGTATATGTTGTGTATATCTTTTGTTTTTAATGTGTATAAAATTTCGGGAGAGAGAGCAAAAAGCGTCTGACTCCTCTGAGGCCAAGCAGAAAAAAACATTAGCTCAATTTAGCTCAATACCTGTCCTGCATTATGAACATGTTGACCAAGGCTGATTAGCATGTATTACCATTATTGCTCACCTTTCATAGTGACATGAAATGACAAAATAAGATTCTTCCACTTTCTTTTATTTATTTATTTTTTACATTTTTAAAGCTTTTGAGTGTTTAATAGAGCTAAAATTGGATGAGTAGTAAACATGTGAACCTTATTACTTGGACTCACTGTTTGTAAAGAAATCTCACTTACTACAATTTACTGTACGGCTTTTAAGTTTTCCTCTGAGGATTTCTGATCACCACTGTTTCTGAACAACGCATACTTCCCCCACTGAATCATGTGTTTGGCTCCAGCCTAGATGACTGTGTTCACGTGAGTTTTGACCATGCTAGCTCTCCCTCCCTGCATGGGATCTTTTGTGGTTTTGTGGTTTTTAGCAGAAGAAATTGTTGGAGTCCCTCTCAAACCAGATGGCCTGTCTTTTTCCTTTTTCCCATATCAGCTTCAGGCCCAGCAATGGCAACACATGAGAGCTGCTAATGACATGCGGACAGACGTGGAAGAAGCAGGAATGTGTTTTCGCTGCCATTATTTATATGTAAAACAGATCTGTTTATGGCCACATCCTTTTAGTATTTTGATAACTTTCTGGCTTTGAGTGAAAGTTTCATGAAACCTGAGGAATTGAACCGAGTCTGTTTTATTTCGGCAATAACAAAAAAAGACACCCAATCTAATTTTTTTTAACAGTACAGGTCTTAGACATGAAAATTACCTCTAGATGTAATTGCTGATCTGAAACTCTGCTTAAAAACTTTAAACTCCCCCACACTGTTCTACATGCACCGGAAAGTTGTAATACTGGAGAGTTTCAGCCAAAAACAACTTTTACAAGGCGTAGAACAAGTCCGTGTTAAAGAAAGGTGATGCATTTGATGTTTCACTTTTTACAATGTTTTACATGGGGCTGCTCACTTCTGCAGGGGTCACCCCTGCGAGCGAACTCACATTAAACATTGTTTTACACCGGATGCTCTTCTTGACACAGCCTGAGCTCAAACCTGCAGCCTCAGGATTACAAGAATGTGGCACTGACCACTGAGCTACCTATCCCTCTTCACAATATAAGAAGTATAAAATAGGCTGATGATGCACATACCTAATAATATGTAACATTACTTTTATTCCCAAAGTGTAGAGCCTCACACTGAGGGAGAGCTGCCTGGTTTACGCCCATAAACACATGTCATAAGACATTTTTGCATTTTAACGTCTGGGTTCAAACCAGGGTTCTGCAAATTTGCATTTGCTGTTATAACCTATTCCCAGCCTTGTTTCTGGAACTCACATATCTGGGGTTCTGTTCAGGCCAAGCTGCTATAGGTTTGACATCATCTCACTGTTTCAGCTGCCCATGAATTATATAGAGAACGAAAAATGTATCATGAGCTTGATGTCATCCATTGTTCTGTGCAAACAAAATGACATCACATAAATTGAATTGAATTGAATTGAAGAAACCCTTAAGATTTAAGATTTGTGCAGTTTTGATATTGGCTCTAGCAACTGATTCACCGTATTTCTGAACTATTCCRTCAAATTGTTTGCAACAGAACTTCTAAATAAGGTCCAGACTTATTAATTACAATTTCATCATCTTCATGCTCCTCTTGCTCTGGGTCAGACTCTGGCTCCAACATGTCAGGCTGGATGGACAAGTTTTCTCTTGTTGACATCTTTCAATTAATTTATGAATACAAGTTTCTCTGCTGCTATACAATTATATACTCCTCTATCAAACTAGAATGGACCCATCTGGAAGCTGGTGGGGTGTGAAGTGCCTTGTTTGGATTTAAAGAGGCAGCTTCAAAATGAGTTGATCTGAGATACACCTAACAAAACCAGTGAAAGAGGGGCTTGTTGAGTTACAATAAGGAGGAATTCAGACCACAGCATTGCAGTTAAACTTTATATAGACCCAAATGAAGGATGTAAAAGTGTATGTCTTCTTTACAAGGGGACTCACAATGCTCTTCATCAAATTACAGCATTGCAAAGAAAAACTAAAAACAGTCAGATGGGTTGAAGTTGAGACAATGAAAAGTTTTAAGTTCCTTCATTAACATCTCATAATACCACCCAGCTGCTCATGGATTTATTTTATTTATTTTTTTACAACCCATCAATTCCTGTTCTTTCTAGAACATTCACTCTCCTTAAGGTTTTCATCCTCAAAATTCTGTTTTTACTAATTGCAAAAAAAATAAGAACAAACTGAAACCAAAAAGTGGTAATGTTTAAGCAAACATGTTTCTTTCTGCTTCAGCCTGACTTAGCAGCGACATGAGCTCACAAATCTTGCAATAGTTATTGTACTTGCTGTGATTTATGTCAGCGTAGTACCAGTTCAACGAGACACTTTGTATTTGCAGTGGATAAGAGAAATTACGTGTCACTTCCTATGAGGCATCATGGATTACGCAGTCTGATAGTTTCAAGGTGCAGGCTGTGCAGTGTGGTGCATGAACACTTTTAAACGTGCGTGCATTTGAATGACATTGATTTCTCTTGGATCTCTGAACTTAAAGCTTTTTTATGTGTATCCTGCCGTTCATCCAATAACTGCTAGAGGTGGAGACCAGCTTCTCCACGACGCTGCATTAAAAAAGGATGTATGACTGGACGGACGTACTTTTAGTGCCAGGGAGTGCCGCTTCCTCCAAGATCTAAAGTGTCTATCCAGAACCTACAAATAGGAGGCAGGAAAGAGGAAATGAATAGAGCCACAAATGAGGAATAAAGAAACTTGGAAAAAATATTCCACTCATATACCATCTCCCTGAACAAAAACTGCAAAAAGACAGAGGTTGCCTTTTATTTATGTGAACGAAAGTTTTGTAAGTTCAAGTGTTTACATAAATTCTTGATTTAAAATTTCTTGTCTTAATGAGATGCTTTTTAAGTTACAAGAATAACAGAGAGGAGCTTTATTTTTTCACAGTATAAAATACRAGACATGAGCACATAGAATAGAAGAAAACTGATGTAGAGGCTCAAAGGGAGCAGAATACAAAAATTACACCATAGAATTATGCCTAAAGGTTCACTTGAAATAAAAGTTAAACATCTGATCACACAGGATATAAATTCAGCTTTAACCTCTGAAATGAACTTTTGTGCTCTTGTTGTGCAACACTGAAGCTGGGAGTGCAGCTCCAGCAGCTCAGTCTGGTCGTGGCAGGTGGGTGTGTGAATGTAAAAAGGTTATTGAGCATACGTTGGCTGCTGCTTCGGTTCAATCTGAGGTGCTACATCCACTTGTTTTTCTTTGAACTTCGATGAAATATGTGTTGGCTGCGGAATCTAAGAGTGTGGAATACAGCAGCTTCAACACTTTTAAAGCCAACCCAACCATCARTGTGTGCGCACACACACTGCTTTCAGTCATCGCGGCACGCATACAGTGTGGCTGAATGAAGGAAAACCCAATGTGTCACAGCCAGAAGCATWCTGTAATTACAAAACAGCRAAACCAAGTGTGCAGCCCTGATCAAAGCCACATTATGAATCAGCTGCAGTTGGGAAGAGTTATGGAGCAGCCTGTCATTTTAACGTAGATGGCGCAGACATGTTCTGGTAGCTGAATGTGCACTGATCCTTGACTCAATTACAAAAGACAAGATCTTGAATGTTAAAACTGCTCAACCTTTTTGCATGCATGGGTCAAGAAATATGCTACCATTACTGAGAAATCAGAAAATATTTCAGCATGTTGACCTTTGGTTGTCGCATACTAAAAAAATGATAATGTAAAAAAGATGATTCAATTCTACAGATAAAAAGTGATTACACTTGTTATAACAAATAACATTTGACAGAACAAAATGGTTGATGTTGTGAAAGGTGCATTTTTTTCAAAGAATATTGTGCCTTTAATTATARCGGGACTGTTTAAAACTGTATCAAATGCATGCATTTGATACATATGTTGCACCAAGTTTGCAAAGTGTTTTTTTGTACACGATCAGCTGTGCATTATATCTGATGGTAGGTTTTAACATTGTCATAATTGTCATTCATTTGCCGAAAATAAGTGTGTAATATCATTGTGGATAGATGCGTAGCTGCTTTGTTGGTGGTCTCATAAGAAACTTTGATGTAATAAAAGTTTTTACTCTTAAAATATGCATTTTTTCCCCCTGGGAGTCTTTGAGCTAGTGAACTGAAATCATCCACTTTCCACCACTTTGTACGAATTGTTCCGCTCCAAGTGGAGACTTAGCAAACAGGTCTCGACATCTTCACTGAAACCTTCATGTCTCTGATGGATTATTTTTCAAGGCAAGAGAAGAAACATAACTTATTGAAAGGAGGAACAGGAGGTGGGATTCAGAGGAAAGTTTAGTGATGCAAAGATTCTTGAGATCACATGGAGCTGTAATCAGCAGTTGCATGTGTGAAAGGGCTCTTTGTCTGGAGCCCAGGTTCTTGGGTTCAGCATATCAAATGGATTGGAGTCGGCTTTGAAAATCCACCCATTGGAACTGGCCGTCCGCACAAAAACAAACACACAGTAGTGACTGCAGCTGTCCTCTTYAAAGATGGTGTCTGTTTGTGTTTTTGCCTGTGTTGGTATGTCTCTGCATACCAGGGCATTGGACAGTTGACTCTTTGTGCTCTGGTTTCCTGGTGTGAACTGTCAGTGGACTTTTTGCTCATCGAGTGTTGATTAATGACGTCTTTTTTTAAATTATGACAAAGCTCACTSTTYACGCGTTGTTTTTACTYTGAGCTCAGCACCAGTGTGTGACCWTATTACATTAAAAAGTCACRTGTCTTCTGTACCTGCTGATAGTTTAAAAGTGCATCTTTTTTGCCAGATGGAAAAATGCACAACTCATTTAATCATTTACCAGCCATAACATGAGCAGTGTTGTTTTTCACTCAGTCATGACAAATGTGTTCCTGCTGATCAGAGTTATTATAGTTAACTAAAACTAACTAAATAATGAAAACTGAAATTGAGAAAAATATTTTAGTTAAATGAAATGAATAAAAACTGTAATAAAATAAAAAAAACAGTAACTCACTAAAACTGTATAATCTCTTTACAAAACTAACTAAAATTAACTGAAATAATAGATAGAATGGGCTGCATGCAAGAACGTGTTCGTATTCTTATCCTAAATTTCTCTTACTKTTGTTTGTACGAAGGGTTYGTACGAACATGTCACGTCAGATTCAACAAACTCTTCTTTCTTCAGGAAAAGTGTGTAAATGAGGAGCGTAAACTGATGAATGCGTATCAGGTGCTCGTGCATGAGGAGAGGTGATTTACATAATTACCACCCCAAAAAACACCAAATAAGGATATACGTTTCCTGTCACACATACCAGGAAGTGTCCAAWCATAAGTGACATCGCAAAGTAAAAAAGAAGTGTTCGGAGATTGAAGTTCTGCTTTSGGATATCCACAAAAAATGTCAATTTTAGCAGCGTCAGCTGTGGAATTAAAGGATCTGCTTTAAAGCCGAGAAATGAAATGACGACTGCTGTTAATGCCATGTCTCCCRTGGGTCGTACAGTCACAGAAATAAAAAATCTAAATCATATTTATCTCTCTCTGTAGTCCTGCTCTGGTTTTTCTTTGGTCAAATATTTTTTAATTTCAGYGTAAACAACTGTGTTACCTATTTTACTTATTCAGAAGAGCAGCCGCGCACTGCAACCCCCCGCCCCCGACCATCAAGTTTCAGATGCGTATCTGAAAAAAAAGCATTTTAAAATGTCTCAAAACTTCAATTATCTTCATATTAATATTGTAGTGCTTTACAACAAAATTAATAGCCAATTTATTTTAATTTAACCAATGTTGTTAGTCTACATTATGTAGACATGATGTTTATTTGTTCAACCACAGAGTTAACCTTGACTGGCACCTGGCAATCTTTATCTTTCTTTCTCTGACTCTTCTCTAAGCCTGAGGGCGGAACCAAAGTTCGTCCRTCTCCAATATGTAAGGATCTGGCTCAGGATAAAATAAGCCTTTCCCACATTTCTCATACACAAGGTTATGAGGAAATATTTACCAAGGGATTTCTCATTCTTCGTTAATATCTTGACTGTGCGAAGTGAAAATGACGCACAGTAAGTGGAACCCTCAGATGAGTTCAATATGATCCATAATGACTTTGCAATCATTTATTTACATAAATTAAACAAATCATGAGCTGCAACTTAATTGTGGGTAGTCAGTTTCCTATAACAAGCTTTCAGAATTAATGAGATAAAAATCCGCGTCCGAATTCAATCCACATCATCTCAAATTACTTATAATATAACAGTAAAATGTCAGTTCTGATATTAAATAAACCAAACATTTACCGGCACATTAGCTTGAGTTCTGGCAAATAGTAACAACAAACAGGAGGAAAAGTAAGGTTAGTATTTCTGATTCTTTTACTTTTAACAAAATGTGAGTCAATCGGAACTGTATGTCTTTTCTGGGCTCAGTTTCCACCGGACACGTCATCACAAACACTTCAGCCTTTTACCTGATGATGACTTCTTAAGACACCTTCTGAGTAGAAAGGATGGCTCGCCTCAGATCAGTCAGTAAACTGTTGTCGGCWCGCTCACCGGTCATTGGCAAAACGTGTGATATTTCTCTGGTAACCTTAGCATTTGGTTCACTCCAAGCTAGAAAAATTTGAGCTGCATCCGGTTTCTCCTTCAAAATAAATCGCCTTCAATCATCAGAAGGTAAAACAAATGCTTTGGAGGTTTTGAAGCCTCGTGTGGGATTCCAACAGGCTTGTCGAATCCCTGGCTGTAAAATTCCACCCTTTGGCGCGTGGGTCAGATTTTCAGTCCAGAGCTGAGTTCCTCCGGAAAGGATAAACAGCCGTCTTCCTTGTTTGAATTAGGAAGTCAGAGTGTGCTCAAAGCCATCCAGGTTAGTAATAAGAACGGACAAACTTTGGTTCCGGCCTCAGGCTTGGAGATGAGTCAGAGAAAGAAAGACAAAGATTGCTAGGCGCTAGTCAAGGTTAACTCTGTGGTTGAACAAACAAACATCATGATAACCTCTTTTTAGCTTCCTTCTGATAGACTCTAAATAAAAATCACCGCAAAACATTTATAATGATTAACTGTGACATTTCTGTTTATAATCAACTCTGAACCGTTCTGTTAGTCCAGATAAATGAAAGATTTTCTCAGGAAAAATCTACAAT
>NW_013952405.1:2093192-2132375 GCF_001266775.1 Austrofundulus limnaeus
ATCATGAACAGAGGAGATTGTTCTGTCCATTATCTGATTTAGAGAACTGAGCGGTTCTCTTCCACGGTTAGAATGACCTGTCCTGAGCCTGGCCTAAATAGAGTTCAGTTTGTAACAGAGTTCCTGTTCTCTTGTCAGGCCTGTCCGAGGCCTGCTTAGAGGCAGAAAATCTTGTTTCTTCACTCGAGGTGACCCCTACAGCCTTTTAAAGCAAATCTGTGTCCTGATGGTAAAAACAAAAATCTTTGGGTGGTTAGGCTCAGCTAAAACTCCCTGAGTTTTCCTGATGGATCAGTTTTTGTGGACRGTAGAATTGTTGATTAGGGAGACACTGGCAATTTTGCTGCAAAGATAGAGAATGTGATTGGTATTTTTCTGTGAAAGCAACCCATACCAGCAAATAAGAACAGGTTAAAACATTCTCATAAAACTACTGTCCATGTTAGAATTCCTTAATTTACTATAAAAGTGCATACGTTGGTGAGCTTTCCTTCATGCAGTGTCCTCGTGGTTGTCAAAAGGGAGTCTATTKTCAATTATGGTACCCAGAAATATTTGTGGGTATATACCTTGGGAAAAGTCTTGGGGAAAATTTTCCACATTCTGAAAAAAATTGGAAACTTTGGAAAACAGTGTCAGACAGTAGAAGGGCTGTGGCTTATCAGWGAGGATGCAGATATTTTACACTGCTCAAGATCCTCAGGATTGATTACTCATTTCTCCCAAAACCAGGAAACACCAGGACTTTCCACTCAGTCTACTCCATATGAATGGACAAGAGTGTTTGTATTTTCCCTCTGCTCTATTGAAAAGTTTCCACTGAGTGTTTGCATAAGAGAAAGGAGGGTCACAATGTCCAGAACTCAACTTACTTTTGTCTTTCTGTCTTGGAATTTAAGATTTGTCTCTCTGTTTGATTTAAACTTCTGTGGTTTCAACAGACATGGACGCCAACGAAAGCGCATGGAGTATGAGTATGAGTGAGCTGACTGCCAAGAAGCAATAGAGGTTAGAGGTCTCATGACACACTGATAATATGGAAAATGGGCATTRTCATCCAATTTATTCACAGAATAACACACCAGTGACACAAATCTCTTCAGTATACCCTACTTTCTWAAACCGAAATGAAACCAAGATAAGAGTAGACAGTCTTTAGAAATGTGATTTTTATATTAAGGACMAACTACTTTATCAGCACAGTTGTCTTTTTCAATGGTTAAAGGAAAGGGTCTGCTGACTGAGATCATCCCAACTTTGATGTTTTGAGTTTTGTGAAACAAGCTATTGTAATTCAGAGATKTTTACCACATTTATTTGAAAGATATTATGCAAGACTGTGATGATAAAACTCAACAGATAGCACAGGATACTCATGTTTGTCATTTGTTTCACTTTCTTTCAATGTTATTGCAACAGGAAACGTGTCACTCTGTCCTGCACTGCATAGAAAAAACATCAAAGCCATCAGAACTGTTTCAACCAGTCATGTTCAGGATTGCTGGGGGGCTTGTGACTGTCTCCTGCCATCAACAGACTGGTTGGCTGCACCATGAACATAGATACAAATAGAGCACACTTATACCTACACATGTTCAATAGAATCTCTAATTACCGTATTGATTTGCATTTAACACAAGAAATTCAGCAAAGGCTGAAAAATCCTGAAGTCTCTGAAGCTCATAACATGATGATTAGATTTTTAGGCTTTTAAACCTCAAACRATGATCKTATTATACTCGATTGTTTTATACATGAAAATATACGGTAAGCTCACATGTATGTACAGTATATACTGTGGGGTGAAGCAGAAAAAAATGCATGAATGGAAAAAAACGTGATGGACTTGCGACCTGTCCAGGGTGTACCCCACCCCTCACACTGTGACTGCTGGATGTGGACACCAGTCACCCACGTGACCCTGAAAGGAAGAAGCATGTACAGAAAATGGATGGGATGGATGGATGGAAAAAAAAAACATGTAAATTCTACATAAAAAGGCTCCAGGTGAGATTTGAATGAGTTGCCTTCTTGTAATACAGTAAGTCAGAACTAACCTCACGCACAAGTGGATTTAATCTGATCCTCACATCTCATTTATTTCTTATTTGTCTCAATTTATTTTTGTTCTGCCCCAAAGCCTTTAGTTATCTTTGGCTTTGCCCTCAGTCTGTTTCATCAGAGATGTCGCTCGTCAAATGAATGTTCGGAAATGATGCTGCTTCTGTCATTATTTCAACCAAACGATACCACAAACTCTGTTCTGCAGCTCTGCCGCCCCAGTGGCTTCCAGGTYTCTGCTGTATCCAGCTGACACGGCTGCGGAGTTGGAGCTGTTAAGATCGTTGACCTTTCAGATTACAGCAACCTTGCAGCAACAAAAAGTTTTCCACTTCAAAGCTCATAAAAAAAGCTCTCCAGTTTTACTGTCAACACTCCAATCGTTGTTTCATACTTGGATGTAAAACAGAACTGTTCTCAATCCTTGACGTTTTATAACTGCCTCCACTAAGTGAGTGTTTAGGTTATATCACTCTTTCTGTTTTTGAACTTCTTAAATGCCCTTAAATGTGAAAGAATCGTTATTCCTGATATCCAGTAGGAAAACGTTAAGAATGAGAGAACGTTTTGGCATGAAGGATAAGTATTCTCTGCGGCRATGGTTCCCTCTTCTACTAATGCAAGAATAGCAATAGTCAGAATCATGAATGCCAGACCACAACCTCTCATGGCCATAGTTACTGGGGCTTCAATGATTCTGGTGTTAGAACAAGTTCTAATGCAAAAARAGTTTTAGTTGTAGATGTTTCATATCTGTTTTGGGATGATGAGGGAACTGGATGAGCGTAATCAGACCAAGAATTGTGATTTTAACTACTTTATTGTAGGGGTCACCTCGAGTGAAATAATCAAGGAAACTGTCTTGGACCTCAGACCTTTTTATCCCTTTAAAGGCCCATCAGAGGTCTGAGGTCCAAGACAGTTTCCTTGATTATTTCACTTGAGGTGACCCCTACATTATACTATTGTTCTGTTTCTGTGCATCCTATAGAATACTAACTGTATGTTCATCAAGTTTGGACAAATGCCCTGTTTTGTCCTCATTGACACAGTTGGGCAGAGGACACAGTTTCATTGACCTCAGGGCCCCAGTTTGGCATTGCTATGGGACCTTCCTGTGCAGACTAATAGACCCCTGCTTTTGTTGTGGGTTGTTCTSTGAAAAAGCCTAACAGTCAGGGTTTGAATGTTGACCCTATGCGCTGACCGTAAACACCAGCCAAATGCCTCCTAAACAAAAGGGAAATAAGCAAAGAGCATCCATCTATCTCTGTAATGAGGCTCTTTTACTCAGTCTCCCTTTTTCCTTGCTTATTCCAGCTTCGTGTGCTCCCTGGAAAGCCTCACCAGTTAGTTTGCTAATTTAACATMGGAACATGAGGCGAGAGGCCAGCACCAGCAGCAGCTCAGAGTTCATTCAGATCACTGATGGAAACCTGCTTTAGCTTTGTTTACATACGTATACGTTCAGGATCACTTGGCTCCAAACCATTTGGGTTTTGTTCACCMTTTTCCTTTCATTTATTGTATTTCRGAGACCATTGAGAAAGTTTTGGATCGAAGCCCAAGTCTTCACATTTTGCTCTTTTATACACTCTGAAGCACATCATTTACTCACAAATGTATATAAGAACAGTTCCACGGGCCCCAACACAATCACTATATTTCAACTTCTCATATCTTTGCATAAACAGAAAATTAATCCAGTGTTGTAACTAAACTAAATCTTGGTTATGAAGTAGTTGATGGTGATACTTTGTTAGCTTTACCCTAAATGGATCCACTGTGTTTCAGCTCTGACCAGAAACAAACCTCCAGATCTGTTAACAGRCTCTTGACTTGTGGATTTGCTCTGATTGTCCAGAGTAACGACCTCTCTTCTCACATTCCAGAGTTTCCCTGCAACCGAGACTAATCCTGTAAGCCCTAATAGATATTATCACTTTACTCTGAAAACCACACACCGCTTAATTAAACCCAGCTGCTCCGATCCACCAGCCAAGCTGCAGTGTGTTCAAGATCAATGCCAGGTCAGTTTGCAGAAACAAACCTACAGGTGTTAATAAAAGTATTAATTCATTATTAATCATAACTAAGCATACAGATCAACTCATTTGCATGGTAACCTGCACACTGACCTTCGAAAACCCATAATTTTCACAAAAAATCTGTAGTACTCTCACTTATTTCATAATATACAAGTGGGGTGTGTGTGTATGTGTGTGTGTGTTATCAGTGTGGCATGACACTGCCAACCCCTTCCTCCTACTCACGGAAAGGACCAGCTGAGGACACAGTCAAACTCAGATTTTGAGTCACGACAACATCCTACAGGCTCTGAGGTGTAAAATTAATTTGGTGCCGAGTTTTCAAAAAAATAAAAATAAAAATCGGTGAGGTTTTTCTATGTGTTGGTTTACCTGGAAAATGGGAGAAAATTTGTGTAATTTATGGACAATATGTAWAAGTTGACACGAATGACTAAATAGCAGTGAACAATAATTGTTTGTTGTCTATTAATGGGAGGGGGTATTATGTATTTTCCAGGCACACAGTTCCATATAAACCAATCAAGTAACTGTTACCTTCAGTTGTTATGAAAATGTTGTATATAWAAATACAAAATTTGACATAACCTATCTATACACCTTGACAATGGCCTCTGTCTCTTTAAGAAACTCCTACCATTTCTGACACCTCCACTTCAGCATGGCTGGGGCCTTAGGGCCAGGGAGGAGCTTTGTGCAAATAGGTGGTGCTTTGTACCAGCAAGCGTTTAGACTGCTCCACGTGGCTACCTCAGGAGATTCAAGGATTTCTCAAACATACATGAATGAACCAAAGCAACACTCTGGGTATGATTTTGATGAAGGAAAGAAATTATAACATAAAGCTCAAAAAAGTTGATTTGGCATAATACTCCCTTTAAGAACTTTGAACAGGTTCTTGTTTTTCCGTTGTCCAGAGTTTACCTGCAGATGACTTCGCCTGCTGTTTCAGAGCTTTATGAGACTAACTGAAAATTCCTGAGTGTGTTGTCTCTCAGTAGACATTGTCCACTTTTTGCTTTTCTTGTCTGATTTAGGCTTCCTTCTGCCTAACAGCCTGGAAAACACTTACACTGTCACTCCCTTTGCACTTTGTATAAAGCTTGTCAAAATGCCGAGCAATAATAAAAGGTGATAATTATTCAGCACACCTACAACAGATGCACTGGTTATAGGAAATGATGCCTACTGTGAACTTCCCATAGAAGTTGCTTGGCTTGGTGAGCGCACACGGACAACATGTTTTACAGACTCACTGGAAAAACAATGTTTGCAAACAGTCAGTTCTTTCTCTTCTCCAGTAATGTCTCACTTAGAAATATTAAAGAATTGCCATACGGTAATTAAATCAGCAGAAAAATATCTGAGCAGTCAGGAAAAAGTTGCTCATGTGATTATTGCTTTGCTAGAAGGGGATAACCTCTTTTATAGGAGCAAAGGAGTACAGCAGGAAAATAAATGAGTTTGCAAGTTTTTCTGCAAATGTGTGTTATTCTTCTGTGAGTATCTGCATGTTTGTGGCTTGAAGCGTTTCAGCACGTGAGCTAAAGAAGTGAAGAGGGATTGCGAGGCAYGGTGACTGAGAAGAGTGAATCATATTTTGAGGTAGAGGAGCGTGTTTGTGATGTGTTGGCCAAAGAAGSCTTTTTAGACATCTGTTAATGATTTTGCAGCCTTGTTTTGTGGACATAGAAGGGCGAGTTTTGCTGTAACAACAGAAGCTGCATTGTTCTTCATCTAAATTAGGTTCATTATGCTGTTTTTTTCGTGACGCAGGAGAAAGCCTGGTTCCCAGTGCTCCCTGAATGGTTACCATCATTCAGAGTTAAATGTCAGCGCACTTATGTCAGGGTATGAGCTTGTGTGCACGTGTATGTGACTTGTTCTGTGAACGCACTTTGAAAAAGTGATCCCTCATAGAGTAGAAATGCGAGTGACGCCTCGATAGTGTGCTTTGAACTTGCATCTGTGGGTTACAAGTCGAAGGTCAGAGCATAACAGAAGTATATAACAACCTTGGTTGAACCTTGAAAATCTGCAGCAGACATGGGACATATCTGAGGAGTGAAATGGGTGGACCTTGAAGGAACAGAGTCAAATCTAATTATCTCCAATTTTAGCAATGGAAATATCATCTACAGTATTCCCTTTTCAGACATTGAATGGGGCAATACTGGAGTACCACCTCACTTCAAAGACAAAGACTAAATTCTGCTCCCTAACCAGTACATATGAGGCTCCCTGACTGTGTTAGACACACATGCAACATGAAGATCTTACAGGCTTTAGTTCTTTCCTCTTTTCTTTTAACTTTGTATTCTGGACGTTAGCTGGTGTTTCTCTGTTTTCCATGTGCTTTGTTTTCTTTCTAGTGCTTCTTTATTCCCTGGGTCAGTTTAGTTCTACCATTTGTCTCTGATCTGGCCCCTCCCACACTCACGTGTTTCATGTCTCTCCCCAGGTGTTTCTTGTTTACGGTCGTTATTGTCCCTATATATTCGCTGTCTTGTCTCCATTTCCACGAATGAAGTTGTGCTTCTTTCAGCCAGTCTCATTGTTCTCCTTTTTTCCTTGTGAATGTGTTTACTTCTGCCAAGTCAACAATTTCAGTTTTGTTAATAAATAATTTTATTTGTTCTCGTTTACTGCCAAGCTTTTCTGCATGATCCCTGGATTCTTTGTTAACAACAACAACAACAACAACAACAACAACAACAACAACAACAACAACAACAAAAATCATTGTCAAAAGTTCTCCATCAATACTGATATTATTTGTATAAAACAGGAATTTACTAATAAAGAGGTGGACTGATTGGTCAATTTGCCAATTAATTTGGCTGACCAGTTTTTGTATTTTTAATGTTTGGTATTGTGCATCTGAGCATACGCCAGATGGCCCAGTGTCATTACACTTGATGTTACACCCTTGTGATTACGTGCTTCTCATGACAGTTCCTGTCAAAATAAAATAAGGTCTCAATAGTCCAATGAAGTTCATTGTGTTTATACATCTGATAAATCTTAAAAAAAAAAACCTTTTCTTTATTAGACAAAAAAAAAAAAAAACCTTTTCTTTATTAGACACTGTTATTTTATGTCTCTTCAGACATACCTGACATGTTCCGTCTTCATCAGAGGTGCCACAGCTGATGAAGACAGAAGTAATACGTCAAAACATGTCATGTGGAATGACACAACTGTTGAGAAAATGGGTTATTTAACAAAAAGAAAAGCTATCTTCTACTCTAGCAATGTAGATTTTGCCATTGATTTGCTAAACACTAACCAATCTAAGCTGTGATCATCACAGAGCTGCATGATGGTGCAGTGGTTAGAACAAAGATCTCTGATTTGAATCCTGGCTGTGCTGATTTTTTTTTTTTGCAGGATTTGCATGCACTTTCTGTGGGTTTTTGGTGTACGATGGTTTCTTCCAACAGTACAGAAACATGCATGCTTTTGCCATGATGATATAATTGTTTTTAATCTAGTGCATGGCCATCAGATGATCTGTCAGGGTACACACTGTCTCTTGCCCATTGACTGCTTATACAGGTGCTGGTCATAAAATTAGAATATCATGAAAAAATACATTTATTTCAGTAATTCCATTTAAAAAGTGAAACTTGTATATTATATTCATACATTACATACAAACTCATATATTTCAAATGTTTATTTCGTTTAATTTTGATGATTACAAATGACAACAAATGAAAATCTCAAATTCAGCATATCAGAAAATTAGAATCTTGTGAAAAGGTTCAAAATGGATGGCACCTGGTACCATACTCTAATCAGCTAATTAACTCAAACCACCTGCAAAGGCCTTTAAATGGTCTTTCAGTCTAGTTCTATAGGCTACACAATCATGGGGAAGACTGCTGACTTGACAGTTGTCCAAAAGACGACCATCGACACCTTGCACAAGGAGGGCAAGACACAAAAGGTCATCGCTAAAGAGGCTGGCTGTTCACAGAGCTCTGTGTCCAAGCACATTAATAGAGAGGBGAAGGGAAGGAAAAGATGTGGTTCAAAAAAATGTACAAGCAAGAGAGATAACCGCACCCTGGAGAGGATTGTGAAACAAAACCCATTCAAAAATGTGGGGGAGATTCACAAAGAGTGGACTGCAGCTGGAGTGAGTGCTTCAAGAACCACCACACACAGACGTATGAAAGACATGGGTTTCTGCTGTCGCATTCCTTGTGTCAAGCCACTCTTGAACCACAGACAGCGTCAGAAGCGTCTTGCCTGGGCTACAGAGAAACAGGACTGGACTGCTGGTGAGTGGTCCAAAGTCATGTTCTCTGATGAAAGTAAATTTTGCATTTCCTTTGGAAATCAAGGTCCCAGAGTCTGGAGGAAAAGAAGAGAGGCACTTCATCCACGTTGCTTGAAGTCCAGTGTAAAGTTTCCACAGTCAATGATGGTTTGGGGTGCCATGTCATCTGCTGGTGTTGGTCCATTGTGTTTTCTGAGGTCCAGGGTCAACGCAGCCACATACCAGGAAGTTTTAGAGCACTTCATGCTTCCTGCTGCTGACCAACTTTTTGGAGATGCAGATTTCATTTTCCAACAGGACTTGGCACCTGCACACAGTGCCAAAGCTACCAGTACCTGGTTGAAGGACCATGGTATCCCTGTTCTTAATTGGCCAGCAAACTCTCCTGACCTTAACCCCATAGAAAATCTATGGGGTATTGTGAAGAAGAAGATGCAATACACCAGACCCAACAATTCAGAAGAGCTAAAAGCCACTATTAGAGCAACCTGGGCTATCATAACACCTGAGCAGTGCCACAGACTGATCGACTCCATGCCACGCCGCATTGCTGCAGTAATACAGGCCAAAGGAGCCCCAACTAAATACTGAGTGCTGTACATGCTCATACTTTTCATGTTCATACTTTTCAGTTGGCCAACATTTCTATAAATCCTTTGTTTTTATTGGTCTTCAGTAATATTCTAATTTTCTGATATGATGAATTTGAGATTTTCATTTGTTGTCATTTGTAATCATCAAAATTAAACGAAATAAACATTTGAAATATATGAGTTTGTATGTAATGTRTGAATATAATATACAAGTTTCACTTTTTAAATGGAATTACTGAAATAAATCTACTTTTTCATGATATTCTAATTTTATGACCAGCACCTGTAGAACAGAAAGAAAAATCATGACTGACAGACAAACAGAGAGTAGGAATGAAGGTGACATATTCTCATAGACAGAGATGGCAGTATGAGGGGACAAGAGGCTTTGTAGGGCAATAGGATGGAGTGGTTGTTGGGTTTGGATCTGATGGCTCGATGTGCATCGCTAATCCCAGTCCACTTTTAGCCCACACAAACCCACTCTTCTATTCTGACACTGGCATTCAGAAGCACTTTCCCACTGGGAAGGTCGGAGCCCCATTAAAAGAGCATTTTGTTACTATATTTTGTTTGTTGTGTGGAGAGTGGGCTGAAAGGGAAGCCTGGTAACAGAAAGAATTTTGTTTGCACTTGACAGCAGGACACGTTCTAAAATGGGTTGTCTATGATGCCACATTGACTTTATTCACCACCTCAGCAGTAATGTCTGAGAAAGATGAATTTACCAAGATCCCACTCGTCTAATTATTTCTAAATAAAAACTAAAATCCTTTTACAAGTGTGTTTGTATCCTTGTACAATTCGACTGATGTGTGTGTAAAAATTAACTACCTGTGTGTTTTGTGTTTTGCACTATGTGTAGCACATGTATTGTGGTGTGTAATCCTGGACTTTGAGCCTAATAGACCACAAATTTGATATAAAAAGGAGAGCTTCTAATAAAAGAGAAGATAAACACAAATCCAAGTTACAGTGAATGTTTTGCTAACACTAGATGAGGTTTGCACATTTTACTTGTGATTGAACCTTGAATCTCACCTGTTCCTATAGAAACCACAGATCCAGCTAACCTGACCTAACTTGTGTTCTATCCACCTATTAGGACAGTAATACATGTTTTACCCTCAAGCTGTGAAACTACATACTGTATTTAGCTTTCATTTTTGAAGTTTTACCCATGCAATGTGGTGGGGCTGCTCAGTGGAGCTGTTGGTTAGCACACGTTTTTGTAGCAAGAATGTGACAAGTTTTTCTCCTGGCTAAGGTTTTCTTTTGCATGTTCTCYGTGTGCCTGTGTGGGTTTTCTCTGAGTACTCTTATTTCGTCCCACAGACCAAAAACATTCATATTAGGTTAATGGGCCACTCTGAACTGTCTAGCCATGAGTGAATAGGTTGCCCATCTCGTTTGTCTCCCTGTGATGGATTGTCTCCCAGGGTGTCCCCAGCCTCTCTTTCCAATTGCCGTTGAAAATAGGCAGCAGCACCTTACCACCTTTTACCAAGAACAACCAGATAAGGAAGATGGATGAGTGGATTATGAAAGGTAACAGATGCAGCAGTTGGATTTGTTTGGGGTACAAGTTGGCTGAAAAGCTTGAGAGCTGTGGTTATTTTTTTATTTTTTTAAGTCTGGAGTCCAGAAAACCCTGAATGCTTTAAAAGTCCGTTCAAATTCTGAAATATGTTTGCAATCAAAGACACATAAAACTGA
The DNA here is from genome assembly GCF_001266775.1 of Austrofundulus limnaeus. Taxonomy (NCBI): domain Eukaryota; kingdom Metazoa; phylum Chordata; class Actinopteri; order Cyprinodontiformes; family Rivulidae; genus Austrofundulus; species Austrofundulus limnaeus. The sequence goes on from NW_013952405.1 coordinate 2,103,899, forward strand.
GATTTTCTTTCCAGAATGTCAGTATTTATAGTACACTTCTTGTATATCTCATAAAAGTCCATATGAGGTTTGAAAAATTTGCGTTGATCTCTTCTCACATGGTGACTGGCATTAGTAAATGACTGAGCAGAAAGCCACTATTTTCATTTTTAGTTTGTGTTAAGAAGTATTATTCAAATACATTAACTTAAATGAAGCAAAGTCAAGAAATACKGTCCGGTGAAGTCATAAATCTGCCCAATACACTGTCTTTGTTTGTTTGATGGTGCCGATMCAAGGATAACATCCCCAGAATATAYGAGCTAGAACTTTTGATTGCGTTCAGAACTCAGCCTGAAATTTTTGTTTTTCTGTGGTCGTTTCAAGTAAGAGCTCTGTAACTGAAGCCACATCATTTACTAGAAAACAATGACGCAATCCCAAAAGAGCCACCGCTTGAGTTTTTTTCAGTCATCCTTTTTTCATGCTTTCTTTCACCCTCCATCTGTAAAGAGGTTGCTTTGTGGGAAAGTTTAACATAGCAATGGTTGCAGGCACCAGCCAGTGTGGCCTTTACTAGGTTTCCTGGTTTTCTTTTATACCTAATTGCTCACCACATATGTGACAAATGATGCCAGATGGCAGAGTGAAGAAAAACCCAACTCTCTGAGATTTATGAGCTCCAGTTGGCCTTATTTATAGAAGCTTTTTTACTAGACTTGGCCCCGGGAGAGCAGAAAGTGACTGAACCAAGTTGCAAATTAAACTGTGGCACGTGTGATCCATTAAGGTTTGCTGAGGGTTTTGAGTCAGGTATGTTTGAATGGGTTTGGTTGTGTAAAAAAAAGAAAAAAAAGAAGGAATAAAAACCAAATTACTCAATATGTGGTAGCTACATGAAAAATATACAAATATTATTGCTTTAAAATTGAGAATACAGCTGTTCTTTGGTAAAAGTAAAATTTTAAGTGTGATTGTTTCGAATGATTTTCATCTATCACTTTAGTTATGCTGCTACAACCTCAGACTACTGGAGGACAACTCGTAACGTATTGCTCTTTCATTTGCATTTTATTGTCTTTATATTATCTGGTATTGTTGCTGATGCTAACCTCCTGTTTTTCTTCCATCATCTTTAAGCAGGTGTTCCTAGTCTGGTTGATTTGTGCTCATTTGAGTTTGTCTCCTGCGTTCACCATCCSTCAGTTGCTTGGAGCAAATGGTCACCCTTCCTAATTCTGGTTGTTTTGGTGGTCTCTGTGTTAAAAAGAGCTCCACCATTTGTTATAGTGCATGGTACTATGGTGTATKCCACAATCTGCAGCGGTCGAAACCAAAGTGCAAGCAGAAGGCAAGAGGCATGGATGAAAGAAAACTTATTTATTCAAATAAGGAAAACAAAAGTGCTGACAAGGCAGACAAAAATTCTACTTACGAAGAGAACTCAGGGTCACAGGCAGAACTGAGCCAGAGTAGGAAGTACACTTAATGGTCCACTACCAGAGGCACAAAGGAGACAAACTTTTAAAGGGGAACACTGATGAACTGAAAGACAAACACCTGGGGAGAGACAACGAGGCACAGGTTGGGAAGCARAGCTACATCGACAAAGAGTTACTGAGGAGCTGATCACACAGGAGGGTGAAGTAAAGTATGAACACGTGTATCACAAAGACACAAACAGATTCTCACAGTGGTTTGTTGAAGTGATTTCAACAAAACACAGTGGTTTGTTGAAGTTTCCTTGGCTTCTGAGTTCATGTTTTGTATTCAATATAGTCAGTTTTTTGTCTGGGTTTTGTTTTGTTCATGGGTTTCAAGATTTCAAACTTCATTGGTCTGAGTTTTACTGGTGACCAGTCCATGCCCTCATAGCAGACAGGTGTGGGCCAGATCTGGTATTAAGTTAGCACTGCTGGCACGGCAAGTGGTTTGTCAAAAGGATGTAAGTCAGGTCTGGGAACGCTGGCACTGAGGTGGCAAACCACGACTGTCCCAGTTGTGGTTTAGTTTATGTGGTGCTGGCCTGTGTTATTTATGGCACCTGGTCTGAGTGGGCCAGAACTGGGCCAGACAGACTTTACTATGTGGGTGGTCTACCTAATCTCATGTTCAATGACTGCTGGAGTTAGGCAACAGCTTCCAATAATCCTGACGAGTATCAATCAGGTTTAAAAAATAACTGGAGTTAATTTGGAGTAATGAACAACTTCATTAATTGTCTGTTTGGGTTTTGTTTAATAATCATCTCAGTTATTTTAGATTTTTTGTTTTTTTTAGTCTCTTCTTTGCCAGAACCTTTTCGTTCTAAGTGCTCACTATTAATGCAATTAAATCTCTCATCAATTACTACCATCACTATGATTTGGTTATTTCATACTTTTGATAACCTGAATACTAAACCAAAGGAGAAAAATTTTGGGTTCTATGGCCTCATATATGCTTCTGTTTTAAATGTGCTGAGTTTATGATTTATAAACAACTCTTAAGRGGACAAAAAAAGAGAAGTGTTAGCCAGACGCTTCAAGCCAAAAAGGGGCCATTATGTTGAGGACAGTAATGAATGCTTTTATTACTTAGGAATTGGCATAGGTTTTAATCCATTTCATTTGACCCTCACCACATGCAGCGCACTCAGAACATACACATACAAGTTTGTGATGAAAAGACAATACAGCAGCACAGTTGTCAGAAGCTTTTATAATCGTTTTGAATTATTTTTGTAGTACTGAAAGGAAAATAAAAGACCGTTTATTTTCTGAGACCTCTTATGCGAGTCCTAATTAAATATAAAGTGACAAATCTATTAAATAACRTCAGCAGTCATCACGTATCTGTTTATGTTCTTTTACAACATAAATACAAGCTCAATCAACAGAAGTCTTGAGTTTAACTCTTGTTTAATTTCCCATGAGCCGAGTACATTTTAGCAGGACTCATCTGGGCTCCAGTCGAACGCAGCGAATGCCAATAACCCCTGGCCTGCATACCTAAGTGAACAGAAACAGGACAGAGGAGTCAGCAGCATCGAACACGCCACCACTCAGTACAAACACTAAAAATCTGTGGAAAATGACCTTCCTTAGAGTAGGAAAACTCACAATTTGTTGTAAATTGAATAAAAATTCAAAGTAAACATTTTTTCCTTAAGACTAACCCCCCCACCCCACACACACACACCCACACACACCCCTTAGCAAGCATAGGAAAACAGGTAATAGAGGAGGAGGGTGGGAATGAGGCACGAATGCAGGCAAAAGCTAAAGTGTCCATCCATAAATCCATTAATTTTATTTCTCATGACAGCTGAACTGAAACAGTCTGAACAAAAAATATGCAATAAACATAAAATTGATGAGGATCTACTTGGATAAAACACCGTAAAGTAACAAAAAAGTGGTGAAAATCCAACATTTTACATAACCAGCATTGAGGCACCTGGCAAGCACCTGGTTTGTACCAATGTGAGCCAAGAGACTGACAACCAGTACTGTCTAGATTGCACAGATTTGTTTAAGTTTTAAAAATAAGCACTTGGTTAAAACAAGTAAAGAATATTAATTCAAACATTATTAAAACTGCATCTAACAAAAATGTAGGCATGATACAAAACCATCGTTCCTCAAAGGAGTGCCCCACCAACCCGCAAGTCAATTTTTTTAAGAAACATTATGTGACTTGAGCTCAGAGTATTTGTTGAGGATGAGTCTCAGCTACTAACATGCCATATTTGTGCCTAATGTCTACAAAATGAACTCTTGAACTGAACTGATGCAAAGGTTTATGAGTTGTAGATATTTACTTTGACTAAAAAGAAAATGAGCTAAAAAAAATCAAACCTGGCTGCTTCATAACTAAGGATACTGTAGAACAAAGATATGAAATGTTAAAGACCGTGTAAAGTAAAATGTAACATTTTTTTAAACGTAAATATCATAAATTGATTGTTGTAAATGAGTACAAATTCTTTCAACTGTAGATATTTGAATAGTGGAGATATGATTCAATTTGTATAACAAGGTGTCTGTGTTTCAGGATTTTTTTGGGCGTGTCTTAAAGGGCAGACCCGTGATGTCACACAGCTGCCTTCAGTATAACCCCGCCCCCTGTTGCTCTAATAGAAAAGAAAACATTGTTTCTTCAGTCACAAGAATGTTCAGGGTTGTGGGYGTGGTTTGAGCTCCTCCAGAGGACACGCCCACAGTTAATTGATATTTTTTCATTACTTTTAACACATAATTTTATAAGGTTAACAGTATTTTTAATTGTTCAAACTTGGCTGGGTGATTTTTAACACATATTTCTGTGGTGTGACAACCTCAGAACACACATTTATTTTTATTTTACATGGTCTTTAAAATAAACAATTATTTAAGCAACACATTTATGGAGAGTTTAAACTGGAGAATCTTTGCCACAGAAACTTTATTTTACTTTAGTCTATCAAAAATTAACTTAGGTCCAGTCCCAATACTCACACTTCCACCCTTGTGTCCTTCAAATGTGTCCCACTAAAAGGTTAAAGCGCATAGTGTGTCCAAAATTTTCGGAGTGGTCTTTTGCCCCGCCCCCTTTGTGCCCTTGAGCCACACTTTGGCTAAGCCCACATCCAAGTGAACTTCAGCGACGTGTATTAACCATACTCATTGCTGTATGTGATGTTTTAAAAGGCAGAAATATGACAATGTCCACCGAGCACCTTCTAGTCTAGTGGTGGCGTTAATGCACTWAMATKTGTCTAACTGCCGATAAAATCCAAATAACTTTGTTTCTCCAAGCATTAGAAAATCTTGCAACAATCTGTTGTCCCTGTCTGTGGTTTTCAGAAGCTTTTTCCAGTCCATCCAAAGGTTTGTTTTTACAGAATTATGTCAGTTTTTATTGCATTACTGCCTGTAAGACAATTCACAGCCATGGGCGTTCAACACTGGCTTCATATTCTGATGTACTCTTGAATTGTTTTGATGTTTCATCCAGAAGAGTGGCCCTGATCAGCACTCCCACTCAGGATTCCCTTCTACTGGTTGGTGTGCAGTCCAAGGTAAAAGCTGACATCACTCACATATAAATGATAATTTACCATCTGTTTCCAGTAAAGTCAACACAATAATGACTGTAAATTCATGCAGGGTTTCTGTCACTCATCCAACTTCATCATCATCGTAAAGCTGTTAATATAGAGAGCCTCAAGCAGCCGCATACAGGGCACTCCTTCTGCGATGTGAAGGGTTTTCCTTCTGGCAACTTTCAATTGTGTGTGTGTGCGTGTGCGTGTGCGTGTGCGTGTGTGTGTAAGCCCGTCACTCAGTGTTTGGCTGGGCAAACCTGGAAGACTGCGTCACGTGCGAAGAGAAAAGAGCAGTCCTCACCCGTAAACTGGTCTTTAATTGCATTGCAAGTGAGAACACACTGCTGTGGAAACAAGGGGCTCATTGTGAGCCCATAGTCATCTCCACACACCTCATATTTTTTTTCTGCAGACCACTGACCCTCACCAGCATTCACAATAAAACACAAAGCCAGCATACCTAAGTGAACGGAAACAGGACAGAGGAAAAACATGTTAAAAACGTGTGTTAAAACGTTGGCATGCAGACACGTTTGAAGCGCGTCTGACTTCCACGTGGAAGTTTTGACCAACAGTAGGTCAAGAAGCTACATGTAAAGTAAAACTGGTTTGCTTGCTTGACGATGCTCAACGCTTCTGTGCTTCACTCTAAAAGCCACACATGATGCAGTTAATAAAATGAGTGATATAGAGATGTGCGTGTGTGCGTGTTGCATGATAGATCTGAGTGGTGGTGGTGGTCTGCCTATGATGTAAACCAGATGTGGTCTGGTTGCAGACTTTCGTACCCGCTCGAGAGAGAATGAGCTCTGTGTGTGCAAGTGTATATATAGGTACACAGCAGAGTGCTTGCATTGATTACAAATCCAATGTAATTTTGCACACTACCAACCACATTTGGCAGACGGTGGATGCTGAAATGAGCTCATGCTTCGTGTTGGTGACCCATAAATCACACAGAGTTTTATAAAACTGCAACTGCGACAGATTCTGAGGACCTCTAATTGCTAAATTTAATCTGTAAACACAAAGGCCTTCATTTACTGTTTTACAGCTGATAGATTAACTGCATAAATTCAAATTTCATTATCTAATTTTATTTTATTTTGCTTTACCTGAAAATGCCTCCTGAATGGAATTTCATAGCAAGGCCAACTGTAATGACTCCCTTTTTACAATTAATAAACCATATCTGCTTGACTAACTGTACTCATCTGCTGAACATTTTGACAGCGCAGACCAGCGTGTGTGTTTGTGTGTGTATGTGTGTGTGCAATGTATACTATGTTTGCAACAGTCCAGCTGTCGTTTTCCTTCAACCTCCTGTCCTCTCCTAGTTAGCCTTTTAGGACGCAGCATTGGAAGATAAAGAATAGACTTGTTCAAGTGGTCATATGTTTCCAGCTGATGAAACCGTGCAGGCGGGGGGGTGGGGGTGACATGAATAAATTGGCAGTGAGAGCATCTGCTCAGTGGATGCACAGCTTTAATTTAAAGTCTGCGCTCTGACCTCATTGCTCTCAGCGAGAACATGCCATCTAAATCTTTTCTGTTAGACTGGACAATGCAACAGCTATTTCCTCCACTGGGCAACCGCTGAAGGAGAAATAATGTGTGTAGAGTAGCAATCAGCTGTTAATTATTAACCGATGCAGTAGACCTGATGATGATGGTGAGCTTTTTTTTTCATTTTTGACAGTTTTTTTTTGCATTTGATGTCTTTGAGTTCAGGCCAAAAAAAGAAAAAAAAATAAGTTTATGGAGCAAATTTATCTCYCCCTTTCAAAAGTTGATAAGTTTGTCTAAACTGGATCGCTCCGAGCAGTATTTATATAACTTGGCCGCTATATGCTACCGTGATGTTTACACTGCAATTTGCAAAAATACAAAGTTTTATTTCGCAAGAGCATTGTGTGTCACGAGCATTTAGCCAGTGCACGTAAATATTAGCATTCACATTTCACCACATCAGGAATAACAAGTTTGAAAGTGTTACAATGGATCATGAGGCACCCGTCAAACAACAACCAGAAGAAAAATGCGTTCAGCCGCTAACAGGAACATGCTGCAAATAAAAACCTGTCTAGACTTCTGGCATGGATCAGCACCCTACTCTTTGTTTTATTTTTTTTCTCTGTTTAAAGTTTTTTGGTCTTTTCAGTGGCTCTAGTAATAAAATATTAATTTATAACCATTGCAAATAAAAAAAACTAACTAAATCAGTAGAAACACATGAACTTTACTACATGATCCGAATGGCCATTCAGAAGAAGAGAAAATAAAACATAGTAATAGATAAATAAATTAATAATAATAATAATAATAATAATAATAAAGTTGATTACTGGGTTTTGAAGGACATTAAAAATGTCTCCCACTCTTCAAACAATAGCAAAAACTGAAATAAAATATGATCATTTTTCACACGTTGTGCCAGTTTGCTTATGTTCACATTTTCTATAAGAATCAAACAACACTGAATCAAGCAAAGCCCTAAAACTGCTGCCTCATGTCGTGTTTTAATATGGCAATGCAACAGATCATCATCATGCCATTGCTCACCATAACTCAGTCCCACTTCTGTGACCACTTCCCCATGCACACTTGAGCCCTATTTGCAAACTAAATTTGATACCATGAAGACTCCTTACTATTATTTCTTTTTCCAGTTACCCATTTTGTTTATTGAACATTTGTCAAATGTTCCATTTTTGGCACTTTGGTCAGTTTGTAATGTCGAGGAGTCCTGTGTTTTACAGATGGTCCTAAAAAGGCACAGATGTCAGCAGACAACCAACTTTCTCAGCTTTACAGAGGAAACCTTTATGACTTTATGAGCCACACAGCTCACACTGACAGTGGCACTGATAAACGACATGCTCTGGATTCTGCAGTTCGACTTAGATACCATTCAGTTTCAAACATATGGCTTTTTCCTGTTTACTCAAGTTCTTTCTTGTCTGAAGACCAGCAGCACATACTATGAAGTATCAGCAACATGAAGACGTGTTGTGGTAGATTTTGGATAYGAAGTAAAGGGGAAAGACTCTGTGTTGTATGTTAGTCATATGTGAAATGCCGTTCCATTCCTGTGCCTGTATCTTTATGACTTTATATCCTTAAGGACCTGTTGTGGAAAAATAAACTGTTTTCATCCCAGGAAAACCCCTTTGACCTCAATGAAAAGAATGATTTTACTCCTCAAAAGGTGATACTTGTGAAGTTTCTGATTTTTGGTGCAACACAGATAGAAACTCACACCTTCACCCAATTTTTGAGGCTGAAAAGTATGCCGAAGCAAAAAAGAAAAAAGTCAAATCATTAATATAAAACTGTATGTTTGATCAAAACAACAAATGTTTTATAATATTTAAGAATTAAATGCAAGCATATGCTSAAATATGTACTATTTTCTATTTTTTCTTGCAATAAATGCTAACATTAAAGCGTTTATTTAACCTCATCATTACTTAATTTACCCTTCATTTTTTTTTCCTATATTGTATTTTAAATTGCATGTAAAACAAAGTTACCATAAAAGTTGTAACTTTTTCTTTCTAAGAATGAGAAAATAAATTTAAACTCAAAAATGCATTTTACCTGTAGTGAGGCTGGCAAATATATACAGTATAAGAAAATGATAAATAAAAAAACATGATGTGATGAAGTTACCTGGAAAATAAAAATGTATGCTTTAGCTGTCGTCACAACAGTTGGCAATGAGGTGCTTTCCCAATTATTTTCCCCATTTAAGTGCTTTGACAGTGTGAAAGAGAGGCGTTATTTATTTCATTTGCAGTTTTGTTCCCAGCACGGCTGCTCCATCTGCTCACCTAGAACCTGCAGCAACACTGCAGCTCAGGCTGTGCTGTGGATCTCCTTGGTTGCACACATGATAAACAAAGCCATCTATTGTCAGTCATGAAGTTCAATAATAAACAGTCCCCCCATTAAAAAATGTCTAAAACAACTGGGAAGAACTTGGCCAAAATAAATTAGAAKCTGCCCTTGAAACCTTTGGAGTACATGCAAAAGCTAGCAAAGCTCTCTCTTTGTAAAGGTAACACACAGTCAACATCATTGTAACAATAACTAATGTGTAGTCAGGAGACCATGGATAGACCTAGTTGGTCAAAGAGGTGTCAATCAAAAGGGGAGGGCCTACACAGCCATTCTGACATTGTGATGTTTACATTTGAAACCACTAACGGGATCTCAGACTCTGATATCAAATCTCAATCAATAAGGCCCACCTCTGCCTGTTAAGATGTTAATTTAAACAAAGATAAGAAATTTTTTGTCTTATCTTTGTTTAAGTTGAATAAATTGACTAAAATTTGCTCAGGAATGAGCACTTAATGTGCTACATTGTAATTTTATGCCTCTTTCCTAAATTGAGAAATCAATAACAAACCTTCTGGTCCTAATTKCTTTAAAAACAGATGATTGCTCCTTAAATCACCACAGCAAGAAAACTGCCATAAAAAATGAAAGTCACTGCTAAGTGGCTGGGATATCATTTAACTAAATTCTCTCCATTTTCCAAACCTCTTTGTTACTTTGGTWTGCATGTGCTTTTCAGTCCAAATCAAACGACTGCGTTGTGTAAAAGTTCTGAAGAGGGCTCATGGAAAACCATGGGGATGGTTCAACTAAGGGTCAGAGAAATTACACTAATTAAGTGATGTCCTGTTTCGCTCATGTGGATTCATTAACTTTGTCTCTTACCACTGCAAAACTGTGCACAACARCTATGTAAAGAACCGATGTTTGATTCAGAAACTGTGGGCTAAAAGGGAAAGAAAAGCAGTCTGTACCACCCATCAGAAAACCATAAAAAAGAGGAACATGTACATTGCATTCCATTAATATAGAATGCAATGTTCAGGTCTATTATTCACCAGTGTTTCAAAGGAACGGAGCAGTTGCATACATTTGTTGTCATACTGTTGTCATACAAAGTTAAACTAAGGTTGTTCAAAGATCCATCTGCATCAGGTAAGATATTAATTGTTCATGACCTTCCCAGAGAACCTCGCTTCAAAAGATCTGAATTGGAAACTAATATTAGCTGCAGATGTTGTACAGCAGATATTTATTATAGATTGGCAGACTGACATATTAACCATAAAAACAAGAAAACCATAAAAGAGAAAGGAAATAAATGCAACACATCTGGGCTTACAGTCAACAAACCTGTTTTTGTTCAGTAAGTCACAAATCTCTTTTTTTATCATTATTACTGGAATACAGTTTTAGTTTTGCTGACTCTATTTTACACATTTGTTCTCAACATGAAATATCACTGTTTGGTTTTCCAAAAGCGCTTCAAATTCCTTGACATACAACAAGTACCATCTGATACACAGATACCATATAGAGAGATAAATTCCACCTTTTCCTTTTTATTTGAACAGTCAGACAGTTTATTAACATTTTTTCCAGCAATTTCTTTGAAAAATGGTATTTTAGTGCACCGGTGTCTGCCAAAACAGACAGATTTTGAATAGTTTCCTCCTTACTGTCTCCTTGCTTTTGTGAAATGACAGTCTCTGGAGTGATGAGATGAGCCTTCCAAAAATACAGCAGCGTTATAAAGAAATGAGCAGCACACACAGCTGAAAATAACCGGCATGCAAGTTCACATTAAAGTACACACCTTGGAGTAAGATGAAAAGGATTCAGGGGCTATAAAATACAGCTGCCTTTAAAGCTTTTTGTTCATCCTTTTCATCAGCCAGTGAGACGGTATTATTTGATGGGGCAACTCCATGGCTGGGTGGATCTTCCACATGTTTAGGAACTATTCCACATAAGTGACGTGTCTCTTTGCAAACTGTGAAACTGGGGGTGGGGGGGGTGGATTCTTCCACATTGACGTGTTAATGAAGGGTCAATAGAGCTGGTTCAATGGTGCGCAGTTAACACAAATGTGAGAAAAGATGCTACAAACCACTTACTCTGACTTGTTTCTTTTTAGTGTCACGTTCTTAAATAAACAAATATTCATTAAAAGAATGCATATCACCCACAGACTTGCATGCTAACGTTTTAAAACTGTACAAGCAATCTGTTAGTTGCACTGTGGTGTGGAGATGATCCTCCAGAGGAAATTTTAGCTCGTTAGCGCAGCTGTCTGATTTGTAGTCAGTTTTTGCGTTTGCTATTTGTTCACTCAGCTGTGGTTTTAACAGTTGTAGAGATACCTCCAGTGATTACTTTTTAAGTTTCGTTAAACTTCATCCTCTGGTTTATGAGATTGTTTTGCTAACAGACAGATGAGGGTGACTGATAGTTAAAGCTAAAGTTTTAAACAAAGAACTTGTGAAATCTGTCAGAGCTCAGCTTTTAGGATGATTTCCTGCCACAACCACACCAAGTGACTTTAACATCTACAAACTCACTGAGTTACAGCGAGGTTAGAGGTAAACTTTATGTAACTGTAGTGGCCAATTTTGAATCAAATTGATGTCAGAAGTTAATTAGTTGTAGAGGTGCATCCAATAACTTTCTGAGAGTTTAAAGGTGATATATCATGCAAAATCTACCTTTTTAACCTTTAAATACATTTTGGTGTGTACTTGGAGTCTCTGGGAGTGCAGAAAAGTTTGGTTTTTCTCCTGGTGCTGCGTAGATATCTTTATATTCTGTTTGGGTCATATTTTTCAACTCATTGAGTTTTCTCTATTTTCTATAATCTTTTCTAAACTACAACATCAAATTACTTGTAGCAGAATTTCTAAATAAGGTCTGAACTTGCAAACTACAATTATATTGTCTTCATTCTTATCTGGCTCCAACATGTAAGGCTGGATGGACAACTCTTCTGTTGTTGGCATCTTTTAATTAATTTGTAAATAAAAAGTTTCTGTGCTGCTATATAGTCGTAAATCCCTCTATCAAACTGAAGTGGACCAGTCTGGAAGATGGAGGAGGGCGGGGTGTGAAGCACCTTGTTTGGATTTAAAGAAACAGCCTCAAAACGAGTTGATCTGAGACGCACCTCGGGAAAGGGGTGAAAGARGGGCTTGTGGAGTTAAAATAAGGAGAAATTAAGACGAAAGAAACAGTTCCACTTTATATAGACTCCAACTGAAAGATTAGTGTGTGGAAAAGCAAGGGTTAAAAACATGTCTCCTTTAATCATCAATCCAGTAGTTTGTGAGATATTTTGCTAACAGACAGATAAACACAAGTACATGATCAACCTCCTAGTGGTGAGGAAAAACACTTATAAGAGCATAAAAATACAAACTTTTGTTTTATTTTCATCAAAGCCTTCAAAATATGTGATGCCATAAACTTTTTCCAACAATGCATCAAACAAGTCAAGTGTTTAAAAGCTCAAACTGTAAGGAAGAACACTTATGCAACACATTRCATTCATTTTATTTTGTCAGTAGGTTTCATATCTTACTTTATGTGATTGGAAAAAAAAAAGCAATTACTTAAAATTAATATCAATATTTTCATCCTACACTCTCAGTCACGGATTCTCACTTATTTTGGAAACTGATCTTATAATTTTCATAAAAAAATCATGAAATGCACAGGAGGCAGTATGGCATGAATCCAAAAACACCCAACCAGAGGAGCAATGAAAATGTTAGCGGGAGGTCTGGGTGTGGATATTGACTGAAGCTCTTGTTGGGATATTTAATGACTAACCGCAGAGTAGAATAGAGGAGGTCCATTATGTCCGGCCTGGCAGCATTTTGGCTGTCCTCAGCTCCGCACATGGCGTTGCACACCAGGGTGTTGCTTTGATGTACAGCTGCTCATGGAAAGGAGATTTTTTTGGAGCATAAAACTTGTATGAATTAGGGAACTAACAAACAAAAGAGCAACGGAAAGGACAATGGAATCTGAAGTTGTAAATCTGAAAAGTTCTTGAAAAGTAAAAGAATCCTGAAATGATAAAATGAGCCCGTCCCCTCAACGTGCGGAGAAGCCGGGCTAGAGTTGGGGTGGGATATGCAAATAGAGGCTCTCTGCCTGCCCCTTCAGAGGCAGCAGAGCAGCACGCTGCTTCTTGCACACACACACACACACACACACACACACACACACACACACACACACACACACACACACACACAAACAACACACACCCTAACTCATACAGAGCGCACATTACTTGGAGGGTTGAGCGTCGTCTGCAGGTCGTGTGTGTGTGTGTGTGTGTGTGTTCATGAAGCTTAAAACTTTCGAGGCACTCACACTCTCTACCCTCATTCTCTTCTTTCTGCTGCTCTCCTCTTTCTCCTCTCCCCTCCTCCACAACACCTTTGGGTTGTTTTCTTTCCCTTCATTCTTCCCCCTTCCGTCTCCCTGCTCACAGTCTTTCTTGCTTTTCTGTCTTGTAAGCTCAATTTTTTTTACATTTTTTTTATTTTTGTGTGTCTGTGTCAGTGTGAAAACTGAATGGGGGACAGGTCAAGATGCTGCTGATGATGCTATAGCCGTCTGGGCTTCCATGTCTTTAGTTGTATTTGGGGACATCCTCAAACCCTGAGGAACCCTACATTTTTGACATCATCACGGGGTTCTTGCACGTCTGAGACTCTGGAACTAATCAAGACTTTTCAAGACTGACATTAAAAACAGCAACAATGTGGACCAGGCTGTGCCAACTCACTGCACAAATCTTTCTCCTGGGACTGTTGCTCTCTGCGGTGGACAGTAAAGGAACCCTGTATGGAGGCCACATCAACCCTTTCTATGGAAACAGATACCACCTCTACAAAGCCGGACTCAGCCCTCACTACCCACCAAACAAGCCCATGACTCGTCACAAGTAAGTSCTGTCTTTTTGGTCGTGGCAAAAATTCCTACTGCACCATTTAGWTCCCGTTCCCAAGCTGAGTGACAGGGTTAACWGCTCTACCCACCTCATGCTACATGCATTCTTTAGAAACCCAGCACCTTTCTGAAATATGCTTTCGGTTATTGAATAAATATGGCAACAGATCCATAAATTGATGCTGTGTTTCTGTTTCACGCAAAATCAGCCCTCTCCTGCAGCTCACATTAAGGAAAAGGATAAATAAAAACCATCTGTGGCTGAGGATAAACATTACAGGGTAACAATCACACGCTGCGATTCCAAACCCAAGCCACTGTTATGGTTTTTATGGTGCAGYGGAGCGAGCTGCATGTGCTGGGATCCCTCGGAGCTACGGGGAACTGTAAGCGGTGGGAGGAGGGCTGAAGTTAAAGACACAAAGAAGCAAGAGGTGATGCTCTGCAAACCTTGTGTGGATGATGATAAAAGACGTGGATGTTTGTTTGCTTGGTTGGAGGTAAATGTTTGACCTTTGGAGCTCTCTTAGTTTTTTTTTTCTTCCACTTTCCTCCTCCTCCTCTCTTTTGCTTGGCTTCCCATGAGAGCTGCTATGTTTTTGGACAGCTCCCCTGCTACCTGCTGCTCCCCTCAAGCTGCTGCAGGAGGCTGCTGATTGCCCAGTCCTAAATAATCTGCCACATACACTCATCTTCACTAAACAGACTGTTCAGCATCCCTCACTCTCAATGCAAAAAATCACTTTCACTTTCTCTTTTTTTTTTGAGATTGGAGTAGTTTTAACATAGCAACAGCTGACTCGTTCAGGATTTTTTTTTCTTTCTCCAACCTGAGKCTGTTCTAAGAGTTATCTATGAGCTCTTTCACAAATAAGTTTACAATGTGGCCACAAAAAGTAAATCCCTCTTTAGGCTGCCTTTTGAACGCTCATAAATCATCAGCTGAGCCACTCATGACCTGCAAAGATGTGCACATTCATTACTGAAGCGGGCCAGAAAGACCTGGAGTCTGACCCTGTGGTGTTGACGTGGAACGCCACACATAAGCTCCRTGTCGGACCTTTCTAAATCCTGCTGTCAGCTGAGCACACAGGCCGTCTGTTATCACCGGATCACACTGTGGAGCCATGGATCCAGCTTCTTCTTCCATGTCATAGGGCTATTACTGCTTTTGTTTTTTTGGCAATTGAATGTACTTCATTGGCAGGCTGATTTTAATTCCCCGTGCTGCTTTTGTCAAGTTCACACCAAAGCAGTCAAAAGGTGTCTCAGTCTCGGTAGTTTTTTTTTTCTTTTGCAAAAGAAGCTTTTAACAGGTGAAATAATKCATTACTTTTACACAAAACTCAACTTGAAAAGATTTGAACAGTTGCTTTATTTACCAATCACATAGGCACCACTGGTGCTTCAAGGAAAGTCTTAACAGAAAATACTCGCTGGAACAATGAATTAATATAAACTGCATTAACAACAATTTACAGAAGCTTTTGAGCAGGCTTACATCAACATGTAATACATGCAGAAAAGGATCATTATGCAAATGTTCAGCTTATGTTTGGTGGCCGACGTTTAGCTTCTCAGAAATCAGTGTAAGCTGTGATAAAGCCGTGTGGTTCACAAAGTGTTTGATAACTCTGCTACACTGTGAGGGACAACAGTTCGCAGGTCAGAATTGAAAACACTGAACTTGTGAAATATTTCAGGGATTCAAAACTGTAATGTAATTATCAAAGTTTTATTTATGCTATGTGGGTGCTAAAAACTACTGGATGGATGGATGGATGGATGGATGGATGGATGGATGGATGGATGGATGGATGGATGGATGGATGGATGGATGGATGGATGGATGGATCATGCAGTCAAACTGTTAAATGGACTGAATGAATTATCAGGACAAAGTACCTTATGATGTCAACATCAATATAATGAAGAGTACCTAATTTATAATATATGGGATTATTATAAAATAAACTGCAAATATTTAATTAAATGGTTTACTCTTGATGCATTTATTTAATTCTAGTGTTAACAGTGTTTGATCAGTGTTGCAGCACCAGATTACTCCATTTTAACTGACAGGACGTTCTTAAGTGGATCCTCATCACTTCCCAGCATGGTGATGTCAAAGGACTGTGGGTTTCATTCGTTTTAAATGCAGTCTTAGAAACAAATTTATGYGTTTCTTTTGTAACAGTTTCCATGCTTGAATCCCATGACTGTAGATCACCCAGATGCTTCATTTAGTCCTGTTCAAAGTGAACTGAGTGATCCCAGACTGTCAGTAATTCATTGTTGCTTGTGGCTGATATTATTGCTCAACATGTGTCTTTGAGTTCCACTCCAGTGTTTGAACGAGAGCTGGTGACCTTTGTCGGACACAACAGGCCTCGGGGGGGGTGTTTAGGTGTCGGTCGGACCACCTCGACAGTTATATGAGCTGAGTTGCTKTCAGTCTGACTGGTCAGAGAAAATAGACAGTTAAAAATAACATACTGTGTGTCTGTGTCTGTGTTTTATTTCTTTATTTTTTAAGGATTTTGTTCAGTTCAAAATGTTGTTTCTCACCAAATATTGTGTCAAATTTTTTTCAGAACACTTGCTATGGGGAAGAATTTCAAAATTCTCTGTGCCTGCTGTACCACAGACATTTTGACGTCATGTTGAGTTATTATCTATGTTTTGGCAGCAAAGCGAGTGATTTAATTTCACAGTCAGTTCTTTCATTCAATGCAAGCACTGTAATCACTGACAGTGGCATCTTAGACAATAATGGCACTGTACCTGTCACAGCTTTATCACAAATGGTTTTACATTTGCTTCCGGTCAAATTGTTTATTGTTTTATTAGTTTCATCAAAACGTATCTGAGTTGATTTAATTTAGGAGTTTAAATAACATCGCACAAGCACTTTTTATGTTGCACCACAGTGAAACAGATTGCTGGATCCAGGAACCATCATTGGGAAACTTTGTTTTTAAGTCAACGTGAAGCCCAGCATGAGTCTCATGTCACCACTGATGAGCTTTGTTGTATCTTGTTGCTCTCCTGTGATGTATGGGGTGAAGAGCAAGGGGTAAAGGTCAACTGGTTGATAGGGGTCAAAGGTTATGGGTTGTTCTTGTAAGCTTAGGTTGATTGTCCAGTGGAGAACAGAAACAGAGACCGTCTACTGCGAAGGCCTGTGTCACACCAAAAGATAATCATGCCGATTTTTGCCCTTYCGACAATCTTAAAGGGGCAATATCATGTAAAATCAACTATCGTGGTAATATTTATTAAAAGACAGAAACACATAGAATAAGACAAATGTCTGCGTGAATGGCCGTCACAATGATTTAATAAGAATAGCAGAGAGCAACAACAAGGCAGACTTGATCAGGAAAATCTGTCAAGCTGTGGCTGAGTTTTATACCATGTTATAATGTTATACTCTCATAAAAACATGCCCAAAAGCCTTGCTTTGACTTGAGAAATCCTGCAGCATGCTGAGGAGCAAATCGACAGGTGGGGACCAGAAACGCCTTTTGGGACCAGAAACGCCCCTGGGACGTGTCTTTAAGCCAAGCTTCCTCACGGCGGAGGTCACCCACCTCTCCACACACCCCGCCCATGACTCCTGCAGGCTCTCGGGTGAAAGTGAAAGTGAAACTTAAACTGTCTGCGGAGCTCCTAACATTAGTTGGCACTCAGTGAAGCTCTTTTCGCATTAAAAATACCTTTGAGGAAATGTATTTTCAGATGCCAAGTAAATTGCATCATGCCCCCCCTCCACCGCACCGAAATGGGAGAGACAGAAGCGGAAGGTGACTCTTAAAGAGACAGAGACCAATTTCAAGGTGTTTAGAAGAGGAAGTGATGAGAAGATAAGTTTATTTTCTATTTAAACATAAAAACAGCATTTTAATAACAACTAAAGGTGACATAGATACTTTATTATGGTATAGTATTTAAATATATGCCTGAGAAACACATAATATTGCCCCTTTAAGGAAGTCCAGATTATCATGGCTSTAAAGATAATCATAGCAGATATTCCTGTCGTGGATGGTGAGTTAAGAGTGATCTAGTCGGCTCAGAAGGATGTCGGGACCGCTCCAACCTCAAATTGGGGATATCACATTTGTGTGCAGTGTTCACCCGAGCTCTCAGCCTGTTGAACGAGAAGTGTAGCCAATCAGAAAGAGAGGTAACATAAATATGGAGGGGATTCCAAAATACAGAAGACAAAAAAACTGTCATGACTCACCAGAAAGTCTGCTGGATGTTAAAAGTCCTATGAAATTATTTTTTTCCTCTGGTAAAAATAGTCCACAAACGATCAACATTGTTTCTTCCTCGTCGCAAATGTTTATTTACTCTGAACTCACGTCTCTCTGGAGGTCACGTAAGATTTTTCCTTGGACATCTGAATTCTCGTGAGGTTTCAGGAAGTCTCGCGTGATTTAATATCTGACATCTGAATGTTCATGAATGAAATATCTTTTCGTGTGTGGTGTGTTGTCTCTTGGGTGTGGCTGTACACCACACACTGTAGGACCAAACCTGGTAGATCCATGATTTTTTTATCCTCATGTGTGGGCTCAATTAATCTTTGAAAATAGGCCGACTGTTTTAAAATCTTGTAGTGTGACTCAGCCTTAAGAGATACAGACTAAGCTGTAGACTCATAAGCTGCTTTACCTGAGTTATTATCAGACTTGTAGCTTCATCTGATATAACTGAAAGTGTCAGGACAATTTTTACTTTTCTTCTTGATGCCACGATAAATGTTCAGTTTATTGACTCCAAACAATGTGGTCAAATTGGTGATTTTTTTTATTAAATAAATAATTCCTCTTCCAGTCTTTTTTAAAATCTTTTTTTTTATTTTTGTTAATTTTTGGAAACCGCTGAKTCACTTTCTTGCTTCAGTTGCTGTCATTGTAAAGTATCAGTCTGCTCATTCAACCCCAATTCCAAAGAATTTGGGACATTGTGTAAAGCATAAACAAAAACAGAATACAATGATTTTCAATTATTTTCAATTCAATTGAATACACTACAAAGACAAGGCATTTAATGTTCAAACGGATAAACTTTAATTGATKTTTTTGAAAATATTCCCTTGTTTTGAGTTTGATGCCTGCAACAGGTTTTAAAAAAACTGGGACAGGGGCAAAAAATGGGTAAGTTGAGGAATGCTCAAAAAACACGTTTAGTTGCTCTTGGAAATTATGGACATCATTTCCTTTGGGCCAAAGAGGAAAATGACTTTCCGGATTGTTATCAGCACAAAGTTCAAAAGCCAGCCTCTCTGATGGTATGGGGGTGCGTTAGTGCACATGGCATTGGTTACTTGCACATCTTTGGAGGCACTATTAATGCTGAAAGGTGCATACTGTACAGGTTTTGGGGCAACACYGGCTGCCATCCAAGCCTCGTCTTTTTTCAGGGACATCCCTGCTTATTKYATTAAGACCATGCCAAGCCACATTTTCCTTGTGTTACAACAGCGTGGCTTCGTAGTAAAAGAGTTTGGGTACTAGACTGACCTGCCTTCAGTTCAGACCATTGTCTCCCACTGAAAATGTGTGGAGCATTGTGAAGTGTAAAATGCAACAACTTGAGGCTGCTCTGCTGCCTCAGAGACCCCAGACTGTTGAGCAACTGAAGTTGTTCATGAAGCAAGAATAGGAAATAATTCCACCTACAAAGCTTCAACAATTTGTGTCCTCAGTTCCCAAACACTTATTGAGTGTTGTTAAAAGGAAACGTGATGTAGCACAGGGGTAAAGATAACCCCTTTCACAGCTTTTTTGGAACGTGTTGCAGGCATCAACAAGGAGAAGCATTACAACCAAGGCTGAAGCCTCAACATGTGAAGAATTGCCATGTTGCGATGCTTCATATGAACCATTTGCACAATTTCTGGAAAGCCAGACTAGATTTGTCTGCAGGACCATTTCAGCCATGTAAACTGGGTAGGATAACTCCCTGACATGAAATGCTGCAGCATATTTAAGATTCAAGTTGTCTTCTTGACTGKGTTCATATTTTCGGGTTCACCTACCAATTTTTTCATCTGGAACAATGCTCAAACGTTGGGCATGATGCAGGCAGTGGCAGAATAAGTGTGTCTGAAATGCGCTGCCCTCACAGCAGCTCTAAAGATGGCATAGAGGAAGTTCRTTTTCATTTGCACAAACATAACATTAATACTGTACGGCAGAAACTGTGCAGACTCTGACCAGCTGCTCTTTCTCTTTTACAATGGGCGGCTTGAACTGAACTCAAAATGTCTCAAAAAAACTGGGATGGGACTGGTCTAGCAGAAACACAAACACGCATGACAGATGCTGTGACATCAGTTTTGGTGGGAGCTGCGATGCTGAGATTGGCAAGCATAACTGTTGCATTACTCACTGATAACTTTGTTTGTTGCTGCTTTGGCATCATCTCAAGATTTTATATAACCCTTTTTTTCTACAGAAAAATAAAAAGACCCACCTATAATAATAAAAAAATGTGGCAAACCTGAGCAAATTTAGYTTTTGGAGAAAAGTCAGCAGCACTGCTTCAGAAATTCAAAGTATCGCTTTAGCGCTGAACTCACATCTTTCTCTGATTTACTAATGAGAAAGACTTAATATTCAAATTACTGCACAGCACTGATGAACTGCACGTGTGCAAATATCTTGCAGGGTTTTTCTCTTGCACAGTATATTGTCAGGGGGCAAAGAGGGGTGGCATTACAGTGTTGCGAACAGATTTTATCCAGTAAATCAGCATCTCTGCAGTGTGTTGCTGTTGCTTTATGTGGCATCTATTGGCTGTTTTATACACATTTTTATTTGAAGAAATAATGTGTAAGACTAAAAAGTTATGTCAATAAAAATAACTTCATTGAATAAAAATGAAAGAAAGAGGAAGAAATTGTTCGGATTGTGGAGAATGAACTTTTATTTTATTTTGTGCTCACTCATCTAGTTATAGAAGTACTTATAACTAAATAACTAACTTTGAAGGAGCCAGATTACAATTTTATTTCTCAATGTTAGAGCAGCTGGTTGTTGACAACAAGAAAGACAAACTAAACCATTTCTTTAGCTTTAACTTGAAGATTAATGTGTATAGTTGCAAGCATGAAGGCCAGGACAAGTCTTTTTCTTTTCAAGTTCCAGTTTGATAACGTATGTTCCTCCCAGCACCTCCATTGTGTAGTTTGTATACTTTGAGTGTTCTTTAGGTTTTTTATTGAACACAGTAGCTGCAGTGAGTCTTGCTAATCTATTTCGAAAAACGTCAATTTCCAAAAGCACACAGAGGAAAGCAGATTAAGCGCTTTGGGAAATGCCTAGGGATAAGTATGAATGTTTTCTTTTTGTCATCGTTGTTTTTTTTATATTTTTCTTTAGTCTCTTTTTCCTCAACGTAATGAATCAAAAGCGTAGTTCAGTAAATTCAACAAATGATGTGACAAAAATTGGCATTGCTGTGATTTTCACTGAGCAAAACTTTGACAGCTCGACAGAAAAAAAATAAAAATTGAAGAGCATGGAACCAATGGTCTGCCTTTCAGCTATAAGAATAAAAGCTGGCTTGGCTGACCTTTTCTCTGAATACCAAAGGAATCCCCTATAGGTCTTGGAGCAGTGAGTATCTTAAACTCCAGTCATTATCCAAGAGTAACTTCAGTCAACCTAGAGCATGGAGCCTTAAGATATGCCAGCTGGCTAGAAATAGGCATCATTAAAAAGCATATAAGAAAAGAGATGGGAGGGGGGAGGGGGGAGGCTGGGCGAGCTTTGTCAGCCTATAGACACGGCTATTAAATGTCTTATAAAAGATTGAATGGATCGGCTATTTGTCCCACACCGGCCATAAATCTGTCCGAGTTGACAGCATTGGCCAGGGTTCAAACAGTCAGGGGCCCCCTGCAGGTGAGAGTGTGGTCATTAATGAGAAAGGTGAGCCACTTAGTGTCACTGTGTCAAAACAAGCGAAGCAGTGGAGAGAACAGTGGCGATGGGACGCACTGGGGCGGGGGGTAAAATATCAACAGAGGAAAGGGAAAATAAAATATTAGCAACGCAACCAGAAGCATGGCTGGTATGCCTGAATCATCAAACAGAGATTACCTGATTTCCACACGTCAAATTAAAACAGGAGGCAACGTTTTAAGAAGTGTCATCTGAAAGACGAGTTGTTTTGGGTCAGAAAAAAAAGTGGAGGTGTAAGGTTTGACTCTGCACATGAGAGAATCCGAGTTGGGAATTTAGCTTTTCCCCTGGGATGCTGTAAAACCGCCATCCTATACTGAAAATATTTACCATAGAACCAGGCTGGAGACCAAAAGAAATGCCATGCATGAACAAGATAATATTTTGAGGTATTAGGGTAAATATAGCATGACTTGTGTGGTTCTCAAGTCATTTATGTATTTTTCATATTTTGTATTTTCTTTAATTTTAAAGGGGTTACAACCTGAGAGCGTGTTAAAATATGCCAAGGCAAATTGTTTTGCATTTTTAAAATGTGCAAAATTAAATAATGCTCTGGACAGTCTGCTTTTTGCCTAACCATTGATGCTTCCTATTATTCAGTTGTTGCTTCTAATTTAAAATGTTCATAGTTCTGGTTAGCTTGTTTCAATTCTGCTGTTTAAGAAATAAAGTTCCTAGAATCGTCTGCCTACCAGCTTTGTCTCTGCCCATGTTTGGGGTCACCCTCCACTGCAGTTTTTGTTACACTATTCCCAAATGTGTCATAATTTTCTACGAAACAAAGCTGAAGAAAATCCCCACTTACTGTAAAACTGTGTGCAGCAGGCCTCTATTTATGACAAGAGACACATTTAATCAAGCTCAACTGGCTTCTTAATATATAAACACTGWAGAGCCATTTTAGAACATTTCAGTAACTTTTCTAAGATCTTTAAAAAAAACATCAGATTCAGTTTTTTATTACTTTAACCATAAACAGGGAGAACTAAGAGTTTGCAGTAAAGCTTTGTTGCCAAATACAGTATAAGGAGGCAGTCATTTGTAGTTGCAGATTTTATTAGATGTTCTTAAGAACTTGACTGAGTTTCTTTATGAAGTTCAGCAGGTGAAAATAGTGTGTGAATGAGACATGAAATATGAAAGCATTTAGCAACTTATGTAATTCTAAAAAAATATATGAGGACGCAATTGAATGGATTAAAAGTGTGTAACTGAGTTAACCCTGCAATAAATGACATTATCAAATGTTAGATTGTGGTAACAATAAAGATCAGTCAATAAAGTGTGATAGTAGTGTGATAAATGTAGCTGCCTTATCACTTCAAGTCTGATGTCAAAGCCTGTTAAAACAGTGAGGAAGAGTAAAACTTTAAGAGTGCAGTTGGTGGGCCAGGGTGGTAGGAGCAGTGGTAGAGCAGCAAACCTGCGACTGGAACGTCGTAGGTTCAGTTTTCCATCATRTTCTTGAGCAAGACACTGAACTGCTCCCTGGGAGCTCACTGCTCCWCTCGGGTGTATCTCATGTRTGATGGCTTAAATGCAGAGCACAAATTTATCCAATGTATGGGAATATACAATAATGACAATATACGATACATCCTTACTTAGTGACAACTCATAATAAATTTGCTATATGCAACGAAATAAATACTTCTCAATCCATGCATTATTTGAACCCACTTCTTCCTTTTTGGATCACGGGGGTCACTGGTGCCCAAATCCAGCTGTCACTGTGTGAGAGGCGCAGTTCACCCTGGACGGTCCAGGCTCCATCCCGGGGTCACGTAGAGACAAACAACCATTCACTCTCTCACTCACATCTACAATTTAGAGTTACCATTTAGTCAAATACAGTATGTATCTTTTTGGTCTATGTGAGAAAACTGGAGTACTTGAAGAAAACCCACGCATTCACAGAGAGAACATACAAATTCCACCCAGAAAGGTCCTTGGCCAAGGTTCGATCCAGCAACCTTCTTGCTGAGAGCAGCTCTACCAACAGAGCCACCGTGTAGCCTGTGGTTCTCAATATGAAGAAAAGGAAACTTTAACATGAAGTTCTTCAGCCAGTGTTTGGTTTGTATATTCTGAGTGATTATAGAACTTAGATGTGTATTTTGAATGACTTAAAGGAGATAAAAGCAATGCTCTTTAAGAACTTCTCAATTCTCAGTCATCCAGGACTTGGTGAAGAAAAATAAAATATAAGAATGATCATAAATTATAAATATATAAATAAATACATACATACACACATACATTATGTAGGTTTTTTTTAAACTCTTTTTTTAATTCTCAGAAGGCAATCAGGAAGTAGAGAGTGAAGCTTGTGGATAAGGACAGGAATGTTAATGTGTTCATCTCAGYATGTATTGTTGATTTGACCCCTGTATGTCTCACCATTCCTGCTTGTCACAAACAGTAAGTGTGCAGACAAACTCAAGACACTATTTGTGCTTCTCCTCGTGTCATTAGTTCAGGACTGAAGTTTAAGAAGTTCAGAATCCACTTACTCTGTTCTCTTATTTCATCCTTTCACTTTCTTTAATRTGATATAGATCAGCCTTTTTCTTCTTTTTTTCTTTAGAAAGACAAGATTAGCACTGACGTCTCCCAGCTGGAGTTCTTCCCACACTCACATGCAGCCAAAACAAGGTTCTCACCTAACCTCCAGCATGACTGAGACAATAACAAAAAAAAAAAAAAAAAAAAACCCTCAAGACAGCACTCACATATGACCACTCTGACATCCAGAAGTTGTATTCTTGGCACCGGGTTTGTCGTCTGCACAGCTTCAGACACTTATTCACCTTTCAAGTTGAAGCTGAACATTCCTGCTGGTAGAAATCTGTTTTTGCACAGCAGAGGAGCTGACCTGCTGCTGCCCTGAGTGACGCTGCAGAGCAGGAGGACAGGATTTATCCCAGCGCTCGGCCCCCCCATGTCTGCGAGACGCTCTCACTGAATGAAATACCACTCCTAAACGACACAGACAACTCTGTGAAAGCAGGCGCACGGAGTGTGTGAGAAACACAAACCYGTGTACAGAAGACTTTTTTCATCTTTTTTCTTTTCTTACGTGGATTCCTGCACTTTTCATTGATTGTGTGTTAGTTTTGAGGTTTCTGTCTGCCCCGCAGACGTGCACCTGACAAATGGATCGGTCAGCAAGGTCCTTTTTTTTAACTTCTCTGATCAGAGCTTTTGTTGTGCAAAGGGTCACACACTCACTGTGCTCCATTCACACGTGCACTAATCTGCTTTCTGTCAGCTGCCATAATGATGTTTGTATCTTTAAGAGACTTTTCCCCTTCAGTTTTACACACTTAAAAAGTGAAATAAAACAGAAAGCAGTAAATCTTTTCAGTCCATCTGATAAACCAGGATTCAGTTAGTACTGCTTCAGTACAGGAACATTAACTCCTGATTTAGCAAACAAACAAGTAGAAGATAAAAAGAAAATGTTTCAGGTTCTGTAAAATTTCTCYGAGGCCTAAGCTACAGACGACAGTATGGGAAGGGATCATAACTTTCTCAGAGGCAATAAAAAATAAATAAAAAGTCTGCAAGTGTGGTCCAGACAAGAAATGGCATTTAAACAAATTATTAGCAACACATGTCAAAATATTTTTAGAGAAATTAATGAGATGGGAAAAAGTGCCAGGAAGAATGCAGCATATRCTGTCACAATAAAGAGCAAGTTCCAATTTTTTTATGTTTGCTTATGTAGATAATCTGTGAACTATCAATATCTTACCTGTTGTAGATAGCTTTTAAAGGGGACATCTCGTTGATCAAAATCCACTTTTTTAGCCATTTGTTGTGTACTTGGAGTCTCTAGGAGTGCAAAAAATTCAAATTTAGTTTCTGCTGGTACTGCATAAATATCTATATATTCTGTTTGGGTCATATTTTTCAAGCCGTTCAGTTTTCTCTATTTTCTACAATATTTTCTGGACTCACCAGCTACAATTTCATTGTCTTCACTCACCTCTGGCTCTGTCAGATTTTGGCTCCAGCGTAAGGCTGGATGGAGTTTTCCCTTGTTGACATCTTTTAATTAATTTGTAAATAAAATGTTTCTGTGCAGCTAAATAGTCATAAACCCCTCTATCAAACTGGAATGGACCGGTCTGAAAGATGGAGGGGGGCATGGTGTGAAGCGCCTCATTTGGTTTTCAAGAGACGGCCTCAAACTGAGTTGATCTGAGACAAACCTCAGAAAAGGGGGCTTGTGGAGTTACAGTAAGGAGGAACTCAAACCAAAGCTTTGCAGTTCCACATTTTATAGACCCCAACTGAATGATTTAAAGGTGAAACGGGATTTAAAACCAGAATATGTCTCCTTAAATAAATTCAAGTAGCTGTAGAAATGTTTGTAAATACAATAAGTATGTTAAAAAACTGAGTGTAGAGTAAATGTTTTTAAAGTACTGTTTGCAAAACTCATTTTAAAATATGTTGATTTTTTTTGAGCAATTTACTTCAGTCTCATCCTTTAGAACTGATAATTTTCTGAACAGAGGTTCAGGTAAAACAATAACTGTTCATCAATTTTCCACAAAACCCCAAATGTCTGAACTTGTGTTTTCAGCGTGGCGTTTAGTATTATGGTAAACACCGTCATCATTCCAGTCAGATGAGCTTGTGTTTTGGTTTCGCTAAGAAAATCATCCGCAGCAAGCAGCTGCTGCACATGAGTTGAAAGCGCTTTAAGTGCTCCCATCATAGCACATCAGCGCAGGTTATAACTCCTTCTTCCTTTATAATGCTTGACCTGGCAGCAGGTTGTCATCTTGGTATGAAAGGAGCTCTGTCATTCCAGCTCCTGCCCTTTTCCTTCCGCCGCTATTAACATGTGTCAACACGGGCACAGCGGTGGCACACAAATGAACTCTGTCAGCACAGTCAGATGTTTGGAGCGAGCGGCAGCAGTTGCAGTGCTTTCTCACAGACTCCAACTGGCTGTCCTCGCTGTTAGCATCCTGAACCTGTTAACTTGACCCTCCCCAGGCCCCCGCGCCCCTCCCCTCGGTCCTTAACGCCACGATTTTCCCTGAAACAGCTGCGGAGCGATGTTAAGTACCGCATGATGTGCTGCTAAATGCTCCCCTCTGAATGTAAGAAATTCTTCACGTGTGAGGCTGAGGAGCTCCAATCATCATTTCCTGTGTTGCACAGAGGCCAGAGGAACATTTAACAGTTGCTATAGCTGCGCTGGCAGAGAAGAGTGTCAGGGAGACAGAGAGAGTCATAAAAAGTGATGCAATAAGCACCAGTGAAGCTATTATGTGTTTGATTCTGGGAGCATGTGCAGAGTCGAACACACTATCAGTGATATTTCTAAGTGCTGAGTTACCATTTCTGACTAAAAGCAAACACATTCCCTTTGCATGCAAACAGCTTACAAATGTATACTTATGGACTTTGCAGAATGTATTTGGCTCTTCTTTGCACAGTTTGTGGGCGTCTTTGACATCTGTGAAAAGACTTAACATTCTTACAGGTGGAGTTTAGCACATCTGATCAATCAAACAGGAAACACAGCACCTGTGTTAATACAACTGTCAACATAGAGCAGAAACACAAAACGAAAATACAGAAGAACCCATCTTTCTGCAGAACAAAAGCTTTTAAAAGACATTCATACGTGTGTGAAGACTGAAACTTTTGAAGGAAATAGCACATTCTCATWTTTGCTTTCAGGCAGGACTAAATARAAACACTGAATAAAACAAACAGTTTTATGAACTGAATTCTCTCCACGATAAACATCAATAGACAGATCAGTGTTTTACTTTGTGATGTAGAAACTTGGTAGTAAATCAGTAAGAAACRTAAACATATCGATATTTTCACCAGCTGAAGTGTGAAGAAACATGCAGCAACACGGTGCATGTTTGCAGCATTACAACTTCTCATATATGAGTTTGGTTAAAGTTAAATGTCCATGATGAATAATAAAATGCATACTTAACAGTTTTTTTTAATAATAAGGCTGTAATAACAGACTTTTCATATAACGACTTTTCTCAGCAATCAAGCACATGACTTGAATAACCTCACTTGTTAGGACATGCCAATTCTTTTTCACTTTTCACTTTTATTGTCTTTCATCCATCATAAAGACACATCTGTGAAAGTGATGGAATCAGCTGTGGTGCACACACAGTATTTGTTTTTAAATGAGGCGTTTAAAAGTCAAAATCGTCCTGGAGTCGCAAATTTTAAGTAAAAACAGATCTTTCTGTGAGCTGTGCATGTGGACAGCTTTACTGCATCAAACAGGTAGTTTAATGAGAGGCCAAACGWACGTTATGTGGACTTTTAACACAGAGAAACATTTGCAAATTTAAAGGAATCAATGACTTGTACGATTATTGGCATGGCAAGGTTGAAGCTTGCTCATTTTAAAATAACTGTTTAAGTCATTTTCCCTGCTTTTGCACCACCATGTAGTATTTATTTGAAGTCTTGGCAATACAACAGCACAGTGGTTAGCACTGATGCCTCACGGCAAGCAGGTCCTGGGTTTGATTCCCTTTTTGAACCAGAGGTATTTCTGTGCGGAGTTTGCATGTTCTCCTCGTGCTTTCATGGCTTTTCTCTGGTTATTCTGGTTTCCTGTCATAGACAATAAATA
>NW_013952405.1:2132476-2161646 GCF_001266775.1 Austrofundulus limnaeus
AAATAAATAAATAAATAAATAAATAAATAAATAAATAAATAAATAAATAAATAAATAAATAAAATCATGTTAGATTGCCTTCTAGTCCATAAGAAAAAAATGATCTCAATGGGTTCAATAAAAGGTAATTAATAAAAAAAATGATCTTTTGGGAGTGAAGTGGAGATGTTGAAAGAAACAGGGATTTGTGTAGGTTGGACTTTGAAGAGGGAAATAAAAATTCATTGATTGCAAAACAACTCTTCAAAACAATAAATGAAAGCAGGCAAATAAAATCACAGCAAAACATGCAATAAGTCATAAAAACCACCGACGTTTCACTTGTTATTGTTAGAAGTTCTTCATCATTAACTTTGATGAGTTTGTCAGGCACAGAGTGAAATGCTGAATCAGGTAAAACCTGTACATCTTCAACACAAACCCTATTTTATTCCCACAGAAACCACTGTGCCTACATGGTCCAGAAGAACGTCACATGCATCATGCAGGAAGGAGTGGAAACCTATGTGAATGCCGAATACACCACCAAGTGCATCTGGGGTCAGAAATGTCCCGTTGTCATGTGAGTCAGTCCATCGGAGTGGCATCATGTAAAGGCTGCAAAATCGTTTTATTGCCATACAAGTGAACACAGTTTAAAAAAACACAGAGATTCATTGTGGCATTTAAAATAATTTGTGTGTTGATGTCTTCACTTACACTAAACTGGATGCCAGAGCCAACTGTGTGTTCGTGCTGCCCTCTAGTGATGAGATGATAAACTGTTTTTATACTGGAGGTTGTGGTTTTCCTCACAGGTCTATAAAAAGACGCCACTGAAAGAAAAAATAAATATGTTTTCTTAACTAAATATAATCTAAAGTGAGTAACAATTACTTTTTTACATTAAAAAAGCTGAAATTTCAGCTGTAACATGGTCCTTTTTGTTTTTACCTGCTCTCCTGTTTGTGACTTTATAGAATGAATATCAAAGAAAGGTGTTGCATGTTTATTATATAAAATCACAAAAGTAGGAGAGCAAATGAAAGGTACAAAGGACCACATGTGAGCTGACATTGTTATTATAAAGGATACATTTTTTTGCATTTTTTTAATGTACAGAAGAAGTGATTGTTTCTCTCTTTAGATCATATTCAGTTCATCTGTCAGTTTACAGTAGAGACTGAGTGAATTTCTTAAGTAGCAGTTAGATTTGACTGTTTCGTGTTCTTTCTCATCTGTGTAATATGCATTTGAAAAGCCCACACACAGAGGGAAATTAAAGTGGATTTTATCTTCAAATATAAAAGTTAAGTCTCTGTGTGTGTATTCTGAGATTTAAAATAAGATAATACTAAAGTTGGGAATACTGACCCGTATCCAATCCTCTGATGCCACGCCATTTACACCATCCTTTATCTTAATCTCCTAATCTTCCTCCAATCAGTGTTTAATCCCATGAAAAACAACTTCATCCACTTTTTTTTGCATTATCWTCCTATCCCTTTGTGCCATTGGCAGAATTGGTAATAACAATATTAATGATAATAAAGATAATGATAAAGTACTTAAGATAGTGAAAACCTCTACATGCTTGTTGGTTCTCTGACATTTTAATGTTCTTTCTTTCAGGTACAGGACTTTCTTTAAGCCAAAGTACAAGGTGGGTTTCAAGACAGTGACAGAGCTCGAGTGGAGGTGTTGCCCTGGTTTCTCTGGAGAATCATGCCATGGTGGACCTACAACACTGCCTGACACTAYAGGGGCGAGCCTCCCCCATCGTCCAGGTGTGAAAGGCTTCCCCCAAGTTCCAAAACCTTCTGTGGACCAGAAGCCTGGAGGAGGCCAGCTGGAGCCAGGCAAACCCAACTATGGTGAGATCTACATATTTTTCATTGTTAAGTTTTGAAGTACAAGCAGGCCAACTAACTGTGTTTTCTTAAAATTCCAGGTGCCAAATTACCAGGAGTGACTGGTGAACGTTTGGACCGCATGGAGGAGAACATGCGCCGCCTAACTCAGGGTCTGGACACCCTCAATGGAGTGGTGGCTGGACTCGAGGAGCGACTGCGCACATCTCTGCGGGAGGACACCAACAAACTGCTGGTGTCGTTGCTGCCCAACGCCCCACGGGTGCACGACTCCACCGTGGGCTTTGGTGTGATCCCAGATGGGAGTCCTGATGGTCTGGAAGGAGGACAGACTTTTCCTGGATTTGGAGACTTAGCAGGGAGGGTGACAGAAGTGAGGGATGAGTTGCGAGCCAAAACTCACATTTTGGAGGAAATCCAGGTACTCTGAAAAATAAAAACAGTCCTGTTATATTTTTATCAAATGCTACTTGAAATGTATCACCGTCTTCATGTGTCTCATTAGGGAATGGTCTTGGGTCATGATGGCCAGCTGAAGACGCTGTTGGATGGAGTCGGAGGCAAATACATCCAAGGTTCGGACTCCACCTCTTTTGTGGATGAGATCTTGGATACCAAGCTGGCTGAGGTGAGGGCTGCGATCCTGGATGGCTTTGAGCAACGTCTGACTGGCCTGGAGAGCCAATGYGATGAGAAGATCGGGGAGGTGAAGAAGCAGTGCCACAGGGAGCACATGGATGGCCAGGAGCAGATGCAGCAGTCTCTGGATGGCAGAGAAACTGGGCTCAGGGAGGAGCTGGGCTCGTTGCAGGCTCAGATTCAGGGTTTGACTCTGACTGAGAGCTGCTGTGGACAGGTACGAGTCATTTCCCTGTGACAAGCATGCCTCAAAATACATGAATGTTGCCAATCAAGTTTATTAAGTAATCTGTCAAAACATTAAGAGGAAGATCCGTCTGTGTTGCTAATCATAAAGCGGGAAATGAAGCTAAGTGCTGATGAATTTAACTGATGAACAATCAATCTAYAAACTGTCAAAAATAGAAAGTAAATTAATATAAAGCATGTACACCCTCCTAATTATGCTTCTTAGACAATTAAATTTGGCAAAACACGAGTAAACAACACTGTAAAAARTGAAACGTTGRATTTACTTAACCATGTTACTGTATGTGACCTGGTTCCACTTAACTGAGTTGAGTAAATTCAAAGCAATATACCAGTTTTTTAGCCAAAGAACACGAGCATGTTGCTTTGAATTTACTCAACTCAGTTAAGTGGAACCAGGTCACATAACACGGTTAAGTAAATCCAACATTTCATTTTTAGAGTGAATAAACGGATCTTCTCATCTCAGCTTCRTACAGAAAACAGAAGTATTTTTCTAAAAATACCAAACTTTAAAACCYCTTCCATTAGGTTCATGCTCCGAAACTACATAATAGCATATGACTGGATGGTCCAGTGAGTGACTAACAGATTCAATTGTTGATAATTMCAGGTGAACAGCCTGTCTCAGCGCGTGCTGCTGCTGGAAGAATCAGTAAAGGATTTGACAGAATCTCAGAGGCAGCTTCAGRGAGCCATCGTCGAACAAGGTGTTCAGATAGATACGATGATTGAGACCCGCCTGCTGGACATCGAGGACAGACTCAATGCCACCAGTGTTGGACCWGATGGAGCTGAAGGGCTTCCTGGTGCTCTGGATGGCTTCAAAATCCTGCTGGAGGACAAGCTGAAGACGCTAGAGGACAGAGTGTTTGTGGCTGTGGAGGAACTAAGCAATGCCACCGTTCCAGCTCTTCTGGAGGGTCAGGTGGTCCCTGCACTGGAGACAGAGATTGAGTCTGTTAGGAGGAGGGTGGAGGGAGACCTGAGTGGAATTCAAAAGCAGCTGATGGATCTGGAGCTCCTCTGCACCTCCTCRTGTGCACCCTCTACCCCTCCTGAACGGGGCGTGGGAGGCACCGGGGTGGACGAGGAGTGTGAGGGGATGGAAAAGAAGATGATAGACCGTCTGGACTCCCATTCGAACCAGCTGGACCATATCAACAACACCCTGCACAACTTGCTGGTCCGGATTGCACAGGAGGCCTCGGAGGGCTCCGTCCAGGGAGAGATCACCCTGCTAAAGGTCAACATCAACTCTGTGAACCGAACACTGAAGGGCCTGAGGGACTCCATCAGTTTCATTTCCACTGAAGTGAGCCACGCCAACTCGTCGTGGGAGGAGAGGGAGCATCAGCTCGTCAACCAGGTGCAAGGGATCACCAAGCTGGTCGGCCACCAGGCCTCCCTGCTCGGYGCGGGCGAGAGGCGGCTGGCGCAGCTGAAGGGAGAGCTGGCATCCTTGAAGAGACAGCTGTTGGGCGGGCTGCACGGCTGCCGCAGCACGGCCATGGAGGTGCACAAAGAGATGAAGGACGTTGGCAGCAGGGTGAGCCAGGTGGAGGACCAGTGCAGCAGTCTGGGGGAGCTGGTCGAGCACCTGGAGCGCATCAGGGCAGAGCTGGAGAGACACTCGGACGAATACCTGGCCCAGGTGAACGGCACTCTGGCCGTCCACTCGGAGCGGCTCGCCGAGCTGAAAGGGGAGATCAAAGACTGCGCATCCAAAGACACCACCGACCAAAAAGGAGACCAGTAGCAACCAAGCTGCAGTTTTTTTGAAGGACAGACTCACCGTGTGTGTGCTTTTAATTAGTCTCGAGTGTCTTTCTCTGCTTCTGCCCTCTCTCTCCAAATCATATCTGCACGGTTACAAATGAACTGGTAAATGTCATCTCTCACRCGGCCTTTGCCCCAGTGCCTCCTGATGTGGCAGAATAAGAGTTGTATAGTCTGACAATATTTCCCTTGTGATTTATTCTGTAAGGGCATTTTTTTCTCTTATAATAAATGTTTAGTCATTTAAACTTTTTTTAACTTATATGAAGTGACTGCATTGGTATGTTGTAAAAATATTTGTTTTTGGAGAAATAATAAATAAACAAAATGCTGCTACGAGTTTTTGCTTACAAGCACTCTCGATATCTTGGACACCAGTCTGGTCTTTTTAACAAAAATACTGTAAAGTTTGTCTCAACTTGGTGCTATTTTACTTTTTTTTTTTTTTTTAATTTTTTGGGCGTCTGGTTTTGTTTTAGTTTGTAAATCGTTGTTTTACACATGTTTAAAAATGGCTTATACATTTCTGTTTTGACAGTTGTTTGTGTTTCTCGACACACTTTCTGGTACAAGTTTCAGAGGATTCRTGAGTCTCCATGGGGAGGACAGTGGAAACAAAAGATATGGTGTGAAAAATGAAACAGAAATAAAACCTGAAATACTAAAGACTGGGGATTAAAATGGTTTTCAAGAGTGTTTTTGTCCAGAATTCAAGTTTGCAAGACAATGAGTTGACTGTATTTCAAAGTTACTGTTGTTTTRTTGTTGTTGTTTTACTGTTTCATTCTCCAGTCATTTATTGTGGTCCAATAATGATGACAATCAATTATGTAACAATTTTTAAAACAAAGTGACTATACTTAAATAGCTACAAAGTATGTTATTGCTTCAATTTTTTAAATTAGCTTAAACGACACTGATTCAGAGAGAGATACTTAGCTGCTGTTATAAATATATCTCAACTCCACTCATACTGTAGGTAAGAGACCCCAGCTTTGCCTTTATCAACATTAATTAATACAATTCAAAATGAAAATATGACTGAGATTCATAATTACTTTATATATTTAAAGAAAATTCAGTCAGAATTTCAATTAACATGTAGGTCATTTCAGATGCAACAGAATTTCTAATCATCCTTGGGAGAGCAACGAAGCAAAATAAACCAAAAGGTCTGTTTTTCTTTAACAATCCCAACAAACTTGATTAAAGTCAAGCCACTGCTGAATTAGATTCAGAAAGCTCCATGGATAAGAAGCAAAGCATCTTCAAGAAGCAAAGAAGTCCAGAAGCCTTTGATTCAATTTGCAGTATATGGTGTCCTGGATGACTGAGAGCATTTTCCTTTTTTGCAAATCATATTCCTATTTGATCCTATGAAAGTTAATTTACAKTTATTTGGGTCTGCATCGATGGAAGCGCATGGTTCAATTTAAACGCAAACAATAACAAAACATTTTTATTTTTTATTTATTTAATTTTCTTCTGTTTAAAACCTAATTTTAGCAGCAAGTCTAAAAGGGCACATGAAGAGTTTAACTACCCCCCCCACACACACACACACACACAATCACACAAAATCCATCCATCTCCGTTTCCCCTCCTGTTTGTGTTCAGAGTCATGTGGAGCTGCTGATCTCCAGCAGTCATTGGGTGAGAGGAGTGTTACACCCTGAAGAGATCGTCAGTCCATCATTGGGACACATAAAGACAAAGAAGACAAACATTTCTACACACCCAGAAATGAAACGCACATGCACTGTGAGAACACACAAAACTAGAAGCAGAATTGCTTCTGCCAGTAATCGAACCTGTGAACAGCAAACAAATGGAAAAAGTTACATAAGCCAAAGTAAAACTTTCACCTAAGTTCATAACAAAGGAACAAACAGACTTGAAACAATGACACAAGTAGATCACCGTGTAAATACTCGATGTACACCTAAGTGATAATATTAAGCACAGAACATGGCTGCAGCTCATGGATTGACCAGCTGTCTTCAGGTTGAGTCCTCAGCCTCTCACCGTCCCTGCCTCCACAACTACATTTGCTCTGATTGGTCAGCAGAATGGCCCAAAAATGGAGTGTTTAATGCTAAATTAGCAGCGGAGCCACCATTATGCAAATCCATTACATGGTGATCTAGATAAGTAACAAGAAGAAAAGCCTGGACTACAAAACAGCATTTCAAGCTGTATGGTTCTTTTATGTGGGAGTGAATACCTCCCTTTGGCATCGACTGCAAAACTTTTATATTCACAAGAATGCATGACAAATCAAAGGTAAGGGACAAATATGCGTGTCTTTTATTAAGATGCTGCAGAGCTCAGACTGGTTTTGTCATTTCCTGAAAGGGCGAGGCAGCTGAAAATGACCCAGCTCTGGATAAAACCGTTAATTCAAACAAAAAATAGCTAAACACTGATGGGATAAAATGAGCAAACAAAAACATTAAAATTTCTAAAGACCTAGGATTTCTTAATGAAATGACTTTTATGACAGAATTTTAAACTATGATCATTAAGACTGACTGAGGTATAGCTATTTTGGTCAAACCTAAAAACATAACTATGCAGAATTCTGTGTGATTGTGAGAGTTGGCACGATCTGTTAGCACTCTCAGCTACTACCACACAGAGATGGGAAGAGTTCCCAAGAGTTGTAGTAAGAGAAGAGTAAGAGAAGCACTACTTCAGCATATTTTTACTGAAGTAAAACAAAAAAAATAGCTGTCCAAGACATTACTCAGGTAGAGTAAAAAAGTATTTTGTAAAAAAAACTATTTGAGTAAAGCTATGTCAAAACTATGTGCAAATTATTGTGTTTATAAGGACTAAATGAAGAATGTTAGTACAAATAAATAACATAATTAGAAAATAACAAATTTCAGCAGAAGAAACACTTTTACATGTTAAATTTTTCACATTCTGGAACTTATCCATCTTATCCATAAATTATAGGGTAAAGTACTTCCAGTGAGTATAACTACTGTTTACCATTTATTCCCTTGACTTTCAAATGTCTCAGCAGATAGAAAATATCATTGAAACAATACAAACAAGAGGTCTCACTTCAACATAAACTACAGTTGTATCTCTRGTACATTTCTGGTTCAAACATGTTTGTTCTTCATTCAGTGAAGTTATTGACTTTACAGAGTATTCAGAAACTTTACCCAAGTAAGAGTAGTGAGTCTTTAAAATATTATTATTACTATATACTCAAGTAAATTTAAAAAACTAAGATGTAGTAAATCCAGAGTTGTAAAATAACTAAGTACAAATACTTTGTTACTGTACTTAAGTATAGAATTTTTGAGTATCTGTACTTAAGAAATTATTTTTCAGCCTACTTTTTACTTCTACTTCACATTTTCACACAATTATCTGTACTTTCTACTCCTTACATTTTTTAAAAAAAGTCAAAAAGTAGAAAATCGTTACTTTTATTTCATTTTTGCTTGTTTTAATTCCAGCTTGTTATTGTAAAAAATTAATACTATCCATATAAATTAATTGTGGTTGAATGAGAAGTATAAATATATAAAATTCTTATACCATATTAACAAATCACGTCATACATAATCAGGACATAATTATTAAAATAAAAGGACTGTACTTAAGAAGTATTTGTATTTCATGAATTATATTATTACATTTGGCTGCAGCCCTCGGATAGATTTTCATTTTGGAGAAAAGGTTTGTGCAGCCTTGATATATATAAATAAACTGAAACAGCTAGACTAGTGCAGCCTAAATTTAACATAAATTAATTATTTTAATACAACAGTCATTTATGCATTTTTTGGGGTGGAGGTCACCTTCTAATAAATGTCATTATGTAAAATCTAACTGCTCATTTTAAATCAATACTTTTACTTTTAATAAGTACAAAAATTGTCAGATACTTTAAGACTTTTACTCAGGTAATATTCCTAAAGGAGACTTTAACTTTTACCAAAGTAATTTTTTGGTAAGATACTTGTACTTTTACTCAAATATCATTTTGTGGTACTTTATACAACASAGTAAATCTACTCCTAAAAGTATTTTTTAAGTTACTCAAGTAAATGTAATTATTACCCACCCCTACATCGTATTTTAGTTCAGTATCTGTAAAATTAGCTGTTAGCTAACATCAGTTTACTGTGACAGCCATCTTGAATTAGGCAGACTTCAAACATTAATCAGTTGTAGATGTTTAATAATTCATTTTTGAGTGTTTCATTAAAATCCATCCAGTGGTTCATGAGATATAGGTATTTTGCTAACAAGACAAACGTACCCAGACAAGAACAAAACCCTTGTTGCCCCATTGCCTTCAGCAGCAATAAACATCATCTCTGTGTCTGTCGCCACAAAACCTTAAAAATGCTTCATCCATTTATCAGTTTTCATTTACTGCAAGTTTCAGAYGCTATCAGCATTCAGGCAACATCTGTCACTAATGAACCGCTTGTTATTGTGGTAATGGAGACCAGAAATATGTCATTAATAATCACAGTGCAGCGAATGAGCCAARGCTATCTGAGCAGCGACGGAACAGCTGTTTCTGACTTAAATAAATGCACAACAGAGAYGGCTCTTATTTATTAAAAAACCTTCCTCCAACAGACTGCCTGCGCTTTAATGAACACTGCCTTACAAACACCGTGCCCCTCACAAGACCGGTGGTCACATGAAGCAGTCAGATGACGGAGTGAGATCATTCGGGGAAATCATGGGAGATACTGAAGTGCYGGCAGAATCACACAGAGGCTGGAACTTAATAACAATGAATGGAGCTGTGGGAAATGAGCTGTAAAATCTAGTTGAGCTTGCACGCCGGAAGCTCCGTCAGCAGGTCTTCTGTACAGCGTCAGCACATAGTTTTTTTTTTTTAAAGACAACATCTCACACTAACCAGAGCAGGATAAAAAAAAAATTTAATGAAAGCCAGAGGCTTGACATAAAAATAAATGCTGAAGGCAAAACACAGAGCGGATGAGGAAGGCGGAGGTCATGAACAAATATAAAAATAGATGTAACGGGACTTGGAGCTGTGGGGTGAAAAAGAGTGGCTGTCTTAGTAGAAAATATACAAATAAAGATGTTCATTCAACTGTTTTATTTGTACAAACCAAAGCATGTGACAAAACATTAACCTTAGATATCCTTTTTTTTTAAGTAATGCACTGGTACCTTCTTTCAACGATAGGAACAAATAAGAAATATGGACTCATAAAATAAACAACTAAAACAGGAGTTTGATTATCTCAGCTGTGAAACAGCTTGAATTGTTTGAGGCATAAATCAAATTGATGAACRTCAGCAATCTTTAATCAGGTTTCCGTTTTCGCTTAAAGTGACTGTCTAATCTCAGATTTTAACTCTTTTTAGAAGAAATGTGTTCCCCGAGGCTTTACTGCTTGTTTTATCGGATCCGTATCTTTTCTGAAGAAAAGTTATAAAAGGTTTCTTTTCCTGGGATAAAAAGCTTTCAACCGTTCTGTAGTTTAGAAATGTGAGAGCATYGTAATATTTTGCTGCTGAGCTGTTCCTAAACCACATCTGGACGCCATTTGTCGAAACACTTTCATTGGATCAATGACAGAAGTGGCTGCGATGAGAAGTTGGTCCTCCAGTTGGCTGCTGCCCTGAGTCCATGTAAGGTCTGGTGAAATCTGTGTGTCCAGGAATTTACAGGAAGAAACCATCTACGCTGTTATCATTTGTCTACAATGGGAGGTAAACAATTTCTTYAGTTTTGTTTTTTGTAAGTATTCTGTGCACCAGTTCAGCAGTCTCTGCCTCTTTTCCACCCTGTTTTAATACTCCTTTAATTCATGATATCTCCCTGAAAAGTTATGTTATTAATTGAAAATACTATTTTAGATGTGACGAGAAAAGCATCTGAACTTTTTAACCTGAATATTAACTGAAGAGATGTTTGCCACATTCCATAGTCCTTGGATCCAGATGGTACCATTCCATTAATATGAAGGACTCAAGACTGTCTTATTGGACTGAGCCTTTACCAAACAAGATTTCATTGGGTGCAGAGTGGTATCACTGCTCAACACTCATTCAGTCGTCTTCTGACCATAATTTTGTCTCTAGAGCTCATCTCGTTCTTCGTCTTCCTCTTAAATCAT
This sequence comes from Austrofundulus limnaeus, assembly GCF_001266775.1. Taxonomy (NCBI): domain Eukaryota; kingdom Metazoa; phylum Chordata; class Actinopteri; order Cyprinodontiformes; family Rivulidae; genus Austrofundulus; species Austrofundulus limnaeus. Next base: position 2,143,128 of record NW_013952405.1, read on the forward strand.
CTCCCTTCTGCTCAGGTGTGAATGATGCTTTGTATTTATAATTCATGTTTCTTTAAGCAATCGAAACTTTGTGAAATGCTTCGACTCCACTGATTTGTTTATTCCTTCTTTGTGTACATTTTCTATTGTTAGTTCATGCTGCTCTCAGTTCTCTCTACTGATGTTTTTTTTCAACGTCTTCCTTTGTCGACTCAGAGGTCGACCAAGAATACTTAGCGCGCCAGATAAAAGACACATCGTGCCGACTTCCTTTTGAAATCAGGTGAGTWGCAGTGCAATCAGAACAGAACAAGCAGAAATCTTTCGGACCCATGAGTATCCATCTGTCCAGAGGTGGTTTTCGAGAAGAAACGATTCCACAAAATCAAACTTCCGACATCAAAACAACACCAGACGATTCAACTCTAAATCAAGAGCATTAGAACAGSGGGTTGTAGAAAAGTGGCAGTAGGTTTTCTGGTCAAAAGTTTGAAAAGTAAAGGTAGGAGAGAAGAGGTTGGAGAATGCCTGTGATCAGTAAGCTGCTGTTTTAAATCGCCTGTGGGTGGGAAAGGTGAAGTGCTCACACCWGCTTCCATCCTCATTTGCTCGACACGCGGGTGCCCAAGATGGCAGCCCCCTGCTCCACATATGTGGAGCTTGCCCTGCGTTCCGTTTAGATTGTATTCTGGGAACTGGTAAATAGTGACATCATTTCCCAAACAAACCATTCCAGTTAGCTGACAGGCGATTGTGTCAGGAAGGGTTTCCAGCTAAAAAACCTTATTTGTGCGAAAGAAAGAAATAAAATACTCAAGAGTGGTACAATAATGAAACAATGAAGCACAGTGGAGCTTCTTAGAAGTTTAGGGCTGTATTTTTTTAATGTAACTTTTGAATGTTTTAATGTATTTTTTTTCAACTGTTAAGACAATATTGGTGCCCATGCTGTTACAAACGTACAAGCAGAAACTCACCAAACATGCAATACCATCAGGAAAGATGTTGATTGATCACTAATTTAATCGGCAAACGTTCATGGTAAAGAAGAACAAATACAAAGAGYCCTGATCTTAAAGTGCCTGTGAYGTCAAATTGTTGAGATAAACATGAACACTTTTTTGGAAAGATAACATTGATAACATATTGCAAAACAAATTTCATGCCGCTGAGATGAACAATTGTTGAGATATTTGCATRTGAAGTAACAGGAAGTGATGTCAAAGGGGAATGTCTGCATGTAAACAGATTATTGCTACAACAGCTAAAGACCAAATATTTTATTTYATTAATGAGTTCCCCTTTGATGTCACTTCCTGTCTTACTTTGGCTGAGACAAATTCAAAAGAAAAYAGRCCAGTTATGTGACAAAATTAGTAAAATCATGCATATTAGGGCATTTTTCTTAAGCATAAAGATGTTTTCTTTGACTTTTTGTATTTGAAGTATATGCATGTCACAGGCACTTTAACATTAATGAGTGTGTCTGGGATTAAARTAAGAGACTGAAATATATATAATACATCAAAAAAGACGTGTGGTTAGTTCAAGACAGTTTGAAATACTGACCCTCAGAGTTTCTTTAAAAACTGTACAAGTGTTCCTAAAACTCAGCTGATGAATCAATAATTTGCAATGCATATTAGTTTCTTAGGCTAAAAAAAATAGCTATACACATTTCTAAAAGCATTTTTACTTTATATGTTCAGGCTTTTTGTTTTAAACATGTAACATCCCCCACCCCCCATAWGAGTAAGAGAACGAGATGAACCAGAAGTAAAATCAATGTAGTTGTGATCTTATATTACGAACAAACTGTCAGGAGGACACCCTGAGTGAAGTGAGCAGAGTTGTGACAGTCAGCTGGGAAAGAAAGCGAGCCGAAAGAACAAGCCAGGCTCGCCGTCGACAAAATCCTCGAGCTGATAGACGGCGATGTGACAAGAGCGGGGCAGACAGGGGCGCAAAAAGATGGACACTGAGACGGAAAGCACAACAGTGTCAAGGAGGATAAAATAACGCAGGGAGGTGGCTGAAGACGTGTTTACAGCCTCCTCATTCCTCAGCAGTATATGCCTGACAGGAAAGTCACAACAGGAGAATCAAAACTACAAACTTACACAAACAGGGAGAAGGATAGACGAGAAAGCTTTACCCCCCACCCCCCACTCCCCCACCCCAGGGCCTGACAGCAACTGGATTCTCTGCCAAGTCTTTGGAGGCAGCGATMCACAGAAGGATCATCGTCCTGCTGGTGACGTGGAAAAGATGCAGTAAAGGAAAATCATAAATCATGTGACTCATAAAYGTGAGTTGTTGTTTTCCTTCCTTCTCTGCTTCCGGTTTTATCCCACATAAAGCAACYGTTACACTCATGTACACACAGCAGTATCCCCGTAAGGCACTGCTGCTCCGTATTACGCTAACATTTGATTTAACCACACGAGAGCATGGGCCCTTGAATTCATGATGTCAACTCCAATATCAAATTACAGGAAAAGTTAGGAAATGTTGTCAAACATCTGGAACCTTTCTGACTACCCAACAATCATTCATCGTATAACGGAGCCTGCTTGAAAAGAATTATGAGGAAAAAAGACATTTATTGAGCTTGAGAAGGTGGTTGCTTGAAGTCACCTGCTGCTGAAAATAAAAGTAAAAGTAAAAAAACAAACACTGGTCTTCGTCTGCAAGAATCCTTTGATTTGAATCTATTATCATATTTTAAAAGATGGGTTATTTAGTTTTTCTAAATAAAAGTTAAGTCTTTGGCAGTTATAATGTCCTTTAACCTTTAATTATAAAGCTCCACAATTAACAGGTTTGGTTTTGTATACCCAACAAGGAAAAGCAAAAAAGTTAAGCAATTCTTAACCTTTACATCAGCCAGAAGATGGGAATTCTTATTCCTATTTGTGAATGAATGCCCCGTCAGCAAGGCAACAGCCTTTTATCATTATAGAAGTAAATATGAAACATTTCAAGAATGGTGTAATCAAGAATGTAATTAAATGTATACCGTAATATTGTAGTGGCTGAAATCATTTTTGCAGATGATGCAGTTCTGTTAATGTCTTCATCAAAGTGCGCTGGAGCGGATCGCAGTCAAATGCAAAGATGCTGGGAATCAGTTTCTCAAAACTTTATGTTCAAAGTTTTTGACTGGGGAATGCTCCCTCCAAATAATTTTTTTTTTGTCAGAATAAAGAGACAGACAAACAGATAAGGCCTCAGTAATAAGAACGTTGCTTTTGTCTTTCATGGTGAAGAAGGYGCTAAACTGATGTCCTGATACCAGTACGTTGCCCCAATACTTAGTACTAATAATAGCAGTATTGATGCTCCATTGAATGTGTTACAGTTTTAAGTGAAAATACTGCCAGTTCCATGTTTACGAAATTGATACAAATTCAAAGAAAATACCTTGTCCCAATGTCCCAATACCAGTATTTGTTATCTGTATCCAAACTGAAGTACTCAGTTTGAGAAAAACTGGTATTTGGACACCCTTAGCTAAACCAAAAACGCAAAGCTTTAAAAAAAATTTTGGTCCATCTACGTAAAAACTTTGTAAATATGTAAGGTATGATTTATTATCAAAAGAATAACCCTGAGTACAAGAGGCTGAAATGACTATTTTCCACTCAACTCTTGGTTGGTCCACAAGGGTGATCAGGCCTTTTCGATTGTTGCTCCTAAACTGTGGAACCAGCTGCCGCTTCACATCAGACAGGTTTCAACTTTTGGTGTTTTTAAATCTTGTCTTGACTTGATTTGATTTGATTTGATTTGATTTGATTTATTGATTTAACAGGAATAGATTACTAAAAATCAAGCCTGACTCAGCATAATTGCTGTTTTACAGCAGGTTGCTGTTCTGAAGCACATAAAACACTCAGAAATGCAGCATCACAATCACATCATTATACATAGACACAAAGACAAACAAGCATATCAAATTTCAGGAAGGCAGCTTTTGCAAAATAGGACGTCTAAAAAAGTGTCCAGCAGATGGCAGACAAGATTCTTCTTAAAGGGCTGTAGTTTTGAAATGGACTTTATGTTTTGAGGAATGTCATTCCATGTTTTAGTATATAGAAAAAAGACCTCTGGCCATAACAGTTTTTTAAAAGTTGGTAATGTCAGTTGTCCTTTTGTAACAGATCTAGTTGAATAATGCTTTTGTTTTCAAATGCATGAGAGTTGGCTTTTTCACTTCTGTGATTTGTTTTTATGGTTCACATTTGGTTTTATTATTCTTATGAACTTGCATTTCATTTAGTCTTTTTATTATTTGTATCATGGGGAGCACTTTGGCCAAAGACACTTGTTTTAAATGTGCTACACAAATCAAGATGAGTTGAAAGTGATGAGCTACAACATGTGGGGGCAGCTTAAAGTAGAGCCATTGTCCTCTGCATTGAAAAGAGTCAGCAGAGTTTATTCAGGAATCCACTTTCTGGTTGCCTCCTCCTGGAGGTTTGCCAAACATTATCCTACTGGGAGGGGACAGGGGGAATACCCAGAACACACTGGAGGGATGGCCTCTCTGGCCTGGAAACACCTTGGGAGTTACTTCATGCTTAAAAGGCTATATATTCATTTTTAACTAAAACATTTAAATGCAAATTAAAAAAATGAAAGAAGTAGATAAGGTTTTGCTCCATCAGCCCTTTGGCTGGTCCAGAATGTTATTTTCTAAACAGGATACGGACAGCAGCGTTCTTGTTATAGAACTGTGGCTTTCAGCTTGCAGCTCAGTCRGACTCTGTGTTGCTGTGCGGTCTTTCCCTGATGGGGAATTTGTGAACTTCAGCCAAGGTCCCTTTTATGACCTCACAGATGTTGTTCTTGGTGTGATATTTGCTGATTGATCACTACTGGGAGAGTACATCTGAAAACTCTGATGCCAGATTTACCAATATTCCTAGATGTTTAAATATCGTCTCCCACAGAAAAGTATGGCTGCATCATTTTATTTGTTTTTGTTTATTTCACATGCTTAAAGTCAAAATATAGCAGGAATATTATTTTTTGTTCTAACTTTACAGCAGGTTAGAGGGGGTTCCCTTCTCAGTGGTGCAAATTTCTTTTTCTTTTGAAATTCTAAAAATTCCCATCCGAACACTTATCCAAGTACCAAACAGAAAGGAAACCCAGACATTGTTTTCTCCACTTTATATGTCGTTTATGAAGCAACAACGGCTCCAGGAAAACAGTTTGGGCCTTGTTTGCTTCATCAGAGAAAAGTACAGTCACTTACACAATGGAGACTGTTGAAATGTACTACCAAGTTAAGATAAAATAACTTCAAGGAAATTAATTTTTAAAAGAAAACTAGTTATGCAACAAGGCATTCTTCTAATAAGTGTGATGTAATAAGAATCTGAATTATGCTGCAAAAGAGTCAAGACAACGGGTTGACCTTTACCCAAATAAAAATGTTTTAGAAGAACCTGAAGCAAATGATTCATGCAAGGATCTCCTCCAGAAACCTGGAGCTGAAGGTGTCCCATGAAGATTAATAAGGTGCTTCAGCACAGCTTTGAATACCTTACAAACTTTCATGCACCATCTCTGGTACAAAGGAAAATTAAGAAAAGCCCAAATTTTAAAAAAATGACCCTTTTGGTGGTTCCTGTTTTTGAATGGGTACCTCTGTTTAGATGCTCACATACACAGTCACATTGTTTTTTTCTATCCTTGTGGGGACTTTGCATCAACTTCCATTCATTTTTCAGTCGTTTGTATAGCCTAATCCTGATGCTTTACCCTAAAGCTAATCTCACATGTACATACTTAACCCTAAATCTAGCCTAAACTCAATCCACACCTTGGTCCTAAACTTAACCCCCAACCCAAAATCAACATCCTTACCTATGGAGACCAAGCTTTGGCCTTCATAAGGAGCAATGAGTCCACAAGGCTGTGTTCATCTGAAAAATGGTCCCCATGATATTGCAAATACGCATCCACACACACACAAGTCTGTATTTCTAACCTTATTGAGAACGTTCATTGACTTCCATTGATTTTCAGTCACTTCTATAGCCTAACTCTGACCCCTTACCCTAAACTTAATCCTAAACCTAACCTAAACTTAATTCATACCTCAGTTCTAAACTTAACGCCCAACCCAAAATTGGAGTTCCATCATATTAAGACTGGTCTTTGGTCCCCATAAAACCTACTGGTCTTGACAATGTAGGTGTATATACCAGAAACAGTCCTAAAAAGTACCAGTACAATCACCAGTACACACATTCAAAGGCAGAAGCTCAGAGGAACAGGTGACGCTCTACACTGTACCACCAAAAGCTACACAATCAGCTATTTAGATTTCCGATGCAGATTCCAGTTTAAGACATCCTGCAGGGAGAACTGCACTGAAACAGATCCATAATCATCACACAGAGGCACAGGCGCCACAGATGACATCAAAGCCTTTTGAGTGGCATAACACTCAAGGGATGCGTGTGGATGAATCATAATGGCTATGTGTGTGCAAATGTGTGTGTGTGTATGTTGTCTACACATGCCAGGGGAACTCTTGAGATCTTAAGAGCTGCCCTCTGTGTGCATCTGCCAGCTAAGTGACACTGGTGTGAGCATACCGTAGCCTTGTGTTTCCCAGACTCCATTAGGATGAAGCTGCGCCAGCCGGGCTCCTGCATCTCCACTAAACCTCTCATACTCTCACAGTCAGACTACCGTTACTTCTCATCAGCAGTTTTTTTTGGTGCAAACAAACGCTGGTGTTTTAAATGATGTTTCTTGTTTTTTTTAAGCCTCTTAGAGGAAATGGTGCACAAATAGTGAGTAATACACTAAAAGGGACCGTGATGATGTCCCATCTCTGCCACGCAGCATTTTCTTTTCTAAAAGCATAATTAAATCTTACGCTGTCACTTCTGTTAACCAGCAGAAAAGCACATCTAATGTGCTAAATGCCACAGGGCTGCAGCTGCTCTGATTCAAATCTCAAAGTGAACTCTCGTGAAAGCGTTTCATTTTGCATGCTGTTTTCCTTACTGGGTGACGATCGTGGGCTGCAGGATGTGAACAAGCATCATCTTTGTCCCTGGATCCGGATACGTTACTGGGCAAACTCTCAGCGGAGCGGCTGGTGACAAGAGCCATGCAAAGGACAATTAAAGAGAGTTCACAAACTCAAGGGGAGCCTGATCCCAAGATGCTGGGATTTTATTCTAGAAACTGAGGATCACAAAAAGGCCCGAGCCTGCGTATCTGAGCCAAGCACACAGACAATAACCATCTGTTCAATTTTTTTTTCTTTTTTTAAGTGGAATGTGATGGTGTTTATATTCAGCGTACAGCCCCTCATCATGCAAGAATTCAGTCAATAAAAATCAAATAAGGAGCAGATATTTTCAGATGACTGTAAATAAGTCTCATAATAGATTTAAGTTTTCCATGTGAGTGCTGCTGCAGAGCGTACGGTTTGAAATCATGACATTTTAATACTGCCTTGCTTTCTTTGAGCTACAACTGGCAGCTTTATGTTCTTAGCTGGGGTCAGTTTTTCACTCTGTGTTTTGTTTGAGTAATGAAGTGTGAACTGAATGTCTCTTAAGAGGAAGCAGCCTCGCATGTGCACAATCACACTTTGTGCAGAAGTGGCAGTGTGCAGTCTGACCACATAATTATATGTACATACCGTTTAAAATAGGTTCACTGACCTATTTTACATATTTTGCAGGAAAACAAGATAGATGACGGGGAAAAGGCCTTGCAGTCTGGAGGACTGCATATCCTGCRTAGCTTTTTGTAAGTTTTAAGCTAAAATSCCATGTTGCGAATGAGCAGTTATAGCCACTTTGTTTAAACCTCATAAAGCACAATCTCTTGCATTATWGTGAGGCGTTGCAAAATGTGTTAGCACACAGAGTATATCATGGTTACTATTATACCAGCTTTGAGCTATATTTTTTTAATAAATGTTGCTGAAAAGTAGCCATTTCCAAAAGTCAGTTATAAATTTAAATACAATGGCTGTGTCCAAAACAGCAGGCCGGGTCCTCCGAAGGCCAAATTTGTCGGCCGCATACGTCACACCGCCGCGACAAAGGGCGTCCAAAACCGAATACTCCTCCGATGTGGCCGACAAATACGTCCTTCCTTTGGCCCGAATCGAAGGACTGGTCTGATGCATCCTTCCCGGCCCAGCGTATCCCATAATGCATTGCGGCCCGACCGGAGATTTTTTTATGCTAGTAATGGCGGACTAAGCGAGAGAAAAGAATACATTTTAAATAAAAATATGGTGATATAAAAATTAAAAAATTTTAGTGGTTGTAATTCTAATACTTTTATCATTTGTATAGACATGTTTTTAAATATTATTTTTTCGTCATAAAAAATGCGAAATAAACATGAACTACAGCGGGTCAATTAGTTCTTTAAATGATACTTTTAAGTTAATTTTATAGTTTTGTGATATTAATAATGCTAATGTATTGATATTTTTCTARTTTTGATTTAAGTTTGCTTGTTTAGCGTCGTCATAGTTCCTAGGTGACATGACGTACGCCAGGGTAAGGAGGGGAGGCTAGACCGTCCAAATTCACAGCCTCTTTTTTTCCTGTCTTCCCGGTCTACCAAGGACCCGGCCCGCCGCGACCGGGTAGTCTGGGTCCTCCGGAGGACCCGGCCTGTCTTTTTGGACACAGCCAATGATTATTTGTGAGTTTCATTAACATTTATTCAGTGGTTCAGGTCAAATTTTGCTAACAGACMGACAGGGCTGACGCCAACACACATTGCCACTGTTTTAATTAATTGTGTRACACAATGTTGTAATGCTCACAGTATGGGCTGGAGATGATGCTCAGCTACCACCAGACCAAATTTTCACTCAGTATCTGTAACAGCTGTAGCCTCTCAGCAAGAAGGTTGCTGGGTTGAATCCCGGCTGCGGACCTTTCTGGGTAGAGTTTGCGTGTTCTCTCCATGCCTGCATGGGTTTTCTCTGGGTACTACAGTTTCCTCCCACAAAAACATTCACGTTAGGCTAATCGGTAACTCTAAATTGTTCCTAGGTGTGAGTGAGAAAGTGAATAGTTGTGTGTCCCTGTGATGGACTTGCGACCTGTCCAGGGTGTACCCCTCCCCTCACACAGTGACTGCTGGTTAAGTGCACCGCTGACCCCTGTGACCCTGAAAGAAAGAAGCAAGCTAAGATAATGGAAATCAGTAAACATGACTAAATTTGAGCCATATTTTGGTTTTGTAAGGTCAGTTGGCTGTGGCAGCCATCTTGAATAAATTTAATTCCAAAATTTAGTCAGTTGTTATTTGTACACCAGAGGTGGGGACTTAAATCACGACTTGGACTCAAGTCAGACTCGAGTCATTAACTTTAGACTTGACTTGAAAAAAATGTTCAGAGACTTGTGACTTGACTTGGACTTTGACACCAATGACTTGGGACTTGAATTGGACTTGACCCTGCAAAGACTCGATATTTTAACCAAAATCTAAAGTTTAAATACATATTATTTATAGAGTGGGTCCCATTAATTAATTTCACTCATTCCGTATTAATAAAGGCAGACCGTCTGTCCTTTTTTCATTGTGTGCATGTGAGCTGCAACACAGCCAATGAAATGAACCAGATTTTTTAAAGTGTAAAATTGTTTCTTAAATACTTCACAGCTGAGTTTACTCAAATTGTGCAATAGCGAGGTGCAATTTTAAAATGATTTTGTAAACACTTTGTAAGTTCAGCTGCACGTTTCATCACRATTTGAGAAATACAGATTTTAAAGAAAGCACATTCTATTTACATTTAACATATAACTGCAACATTGTTAAAAAAGATTTTAAATTCTAAGTTTCAGACTTGGGACTTGACATGGCAGTTGTYTGTCTTGACTTGAGACTTGACTCGGGACTTGCAAAACAATACTTGGTCCCACCTCTGCTGTACACCTAGTAAATTATTTTCTTAAAGTTGAATTAAAATCCATTTAAAGATTTGAGCTCATCTCTTAACAGACTCCAGTAGTTATTGGTAGAGTTTTGGAAACAGACCTCCTGCTCAGTGACATTAMTGCTTATAATAAATTGTGCGGCTCAGTCTCAGCCATTACCACAGCAAATTGGAGCTCATTTTCTATTCAATTCMCTGAGTTGCAGACATACAGTACTGCCGCTTGCTGAGGCAGCCATGTTGAATAACCAAAGGTAATCAGTCGTAGATGTTCATCCAATAACACAAGTTTCAATAAAATCTATTCACTCACTGCTACATGAGATATTTTGTTAACATTGCACACAAGCAAAAATGAATGATTCACCTTTACATTTGTGATAAAATTAAAAAGGAAAAAAAAAAGCGTGCACAAAAGTTTTGATCTTTACAAGTTTTTTTTTATTGGTGTACTCTTGACAATAACAATGATGGTATAAAAGAAAATCTCCATCATACAAATTTCAATAATCAAAAGATAATATGCCAATACACAAACAGATTCCACATAAGGCTGACATCAAGTTTCGACAAGTGGCTTCGAATGGCTTCAATTGAAGGAGAATTCTGTTCCTTACGGTCAAATAAATATGTTGAATTTAGCTTTCCGTATCCTGTTGCCTGTATTATTATTATTTTTTTAAATAATCGAGTTTCATACAAAAAAAATGTTTGAGGATTCTGAAGAGGATTGTGTCGCTGGTTTGGGTGCCTTTGTTAAACTTCGCAATGTAAGACTTCTTTAAAAGTTTTTCTTTTGGCTGAAAAAAAATATTGCAAAGCTTTCCTGTGACCTCCACCATAACCACCCCCCCCAAACGCYGTCACACTCGGAGAAGCGTCACAAGCGGGAACCAAGGACAGAGGACTTCATTGGAAAGCCTCTATGTCAGGACATGTCTCTTTTCCTGCCACAGCGAGTTAAGTACGAGGGAGGAAAGGGGAATGCCTCTGAGATTATGAGGATTTTAAAATCCATGGGATAAGAACGTTTTTGTTTTTATTAAAAAAAATATCTGTGCTTGGAAGCAGTGATGTAAAAACATTGATGTCACTATGTAAGCTCCACAAGCACTTAAAATGGCACCAGTTAAACCCCCGAGCCAACCCCCCCACTTTCCCCGAAGCTTTGTTCTTTATGCTAGCATCTGTAGTGATTTAAGACCTTAATAGAATTTCTAAAACACTACACACAACAACAATATTTACAATAATCAGTATCTTGATATGCACTTTTTTTCAATTTAAATATTTTTGCTTATAAAAAAACAAAAACAAAGTAAAAACAAGTGGAAAATAAAAACAAAAATGCAATAAATTAAAAAGCTTTTTTTGTATTTTATTTTTTAAGGCTGCCAGTCTTGTCAGATGCCCAAAAAAAGAATGGTCCCTTCATTTAAACTGGCACAGAATGAATCAGGACAGGTTGGATTTTGATATGATAAAGCCTATTGTTTTATATATTGTTTAGACAGCAGCAGTCTCGGTCTGGTTTCTACGTGCTCTTATCACAGACTCAAATCAGATGATTCACCATTTCAAAATAAAACCCAAGAGTGCGCTGACAGATTCACCGCCTCAATCTGTAATCTAGTGGTCGAAGCTGTTCAGTAGTCACAAAAAACTAAAAAATAAATAAAAAAGAGATGTTTTTAAAGCTGCTCACTGTGTACTGTAGAAAATAATACGCAACAACCCAATATTTAGACCATCAGGAGGGCCTCTTTAGATTGAGGGGTTTTCTCACAGTCTCAATACTCATACCAAAACCGTTTTGGCTTTTGCTTCGTGTCCGTCTAGCTTTTAATTTAAAGCAAAGTAATTTGTTTTATTTAAAGATAATATACAGTGTATTGTGTAAATGTAAGGAACTAGAAAAAAAGCCTGCCAGTTGTTAACAACCATGTTCTCATCAGCGCTGGCAAACAAAATGCAAAGAAATAATGTAGATGGAGGATGGTTCGACCTCGGAAAAAAGGCGTAGCCATTTCACTCAAACACACATGGAAAAGAAAACTTAACACAAACACTGCTACTGTCCCATGACTTCCACTGGGCACCTCCCGTGTTGACTAGCTAGGAGGTAAGCACATGCTTGGCTTGTGGAAAATGTTAGCTATATATATATACATATACATACATGGATAAGCTATACCTGGAAACTACCCTACTGATCTCTATCTGAGAGATGATGTGGAAACAATGAGCCATAATGGCCTCTGGAGGATGTTTTGCCTGTCAATAGCTTCTGCCATGTTTAAAACCGGCTCCTGTGAGCATGTCGAGCTGTCAAAGGGAGGTCAGCACCATTGATTTATCAGTTAATATAATGGAGGTGATCAGTGAAAGACAGTGGCCATTAGCATTTTCTAACTCGGAGTCTTGCTCTTCCTGTGGTTGTCACACAAAATGGCCTCCTCCAACACGTCTGCTCAGAAGATTAACACCAGGCTACAGTACAGGTGCCATTCCATTTCATTGCAATTTCTGCCACTTGTGAAGTGGGGAAAACAGTGTCTCTGAACGAAATGGAACTGCCACCGTTTATGCAGAAGATCCTCACAATCCCACACAAATACACACAGCTAGGTTTCAGTGCATCGAACGCAAGTCTGCTATATGTCACTTCCTAAGTCATCACGTCAACCGCAAGAAAGTAAATCAGAAAAAAAATTTAAACAATGAAACAACTGAGGAAATCAAATGTCAAATAAATAGAGCGAGGTCCAGCCTCTTCTTTTTTTCATTGTTGAAACACAACAGTTTGTCACTCACCCACATGTCGACCAACAAACAGATACATCTGAAGAAATGCATACAAGGCGATTTGTGTGAAACGAAGTAGCTGTATGACCAGAGGACAGACAGTGAGGGAAAACATGTTTGTGTGATTTTTTTAAAAAAGAGCTATGTTTAAAGTACTGGTCTGTTTCACCCACTATTCAACACTGCCAAACACATACAGTATTAGAGAGGAGCTGCTGTGTATAACAAGAGCGTTGTCAGTCTGTGTCAAAGCAGTGTAAGGCTGCATGCTTCCATCATTGAAAGAAAGAAAAAAAAAAGAATAAAAATATATACCTAGATCAACTTGTCTAAATCAAATTCAAGCAAAGAAAATCATAAGCCAAARTCTGAATGCAAACCTAATCAGTGGTTATCACTCAATGTCGTGATGAGCCCTCATATTTGCTTTTTTTTTCCTCTATGCAAGCAAAACAAGTGTCAATTTGGAAGAGAAAAAAAAAATGAACAAAAGGCAGCCATAAGCTTGGTTGTTGAAAAGCTGTACAACTTTCACAGCAGCTTGGGTGGAAAGGGCTGGCCAACAGTAGAACAAACACTAGACAATCTGAAAAATAAAGCAAACAGCTTCTGTAAACACCATTGACAGTGATAGCTATCAAGTATTCTCTACCTTCATTTCTCTTTTGTATAAAAAAAAGAGGGAAACTATAATGAAGACGAGTAAACATTTAAGATTGTGAAATCTAAAAAAAAAATACATCTGCAACTATAAGATTTCTCTTTTCTGGCCTGGATTTACACACAAAGTGAGGTCTGAAGTCAGTCTTGTCAGAGTTTAGAGATGACGCTTCCTGCAAGTCACCCCGAAAAGCTTGCACTGACGACGAGATGCATGCAGGCCATTTGCATAGCTCGCCCTCTCTTGCACAGACGGGAACAAAAAAAACACACACACACACACACACACAAACACACACACAAGTTCTGAAAAGGGCGGCACGTTTGCTTAGGCAAAGTTGAGCTGGATGTGAAATTTGCATACGCAGTCACTCTTTTCTCTGTAGTCCAATGTGGGGGCGGGGGAATGCTAGCACCCATGCTATTGCATCTGTACGATAAGGAAGTCAGGGCTAATTTCTGCTGTCTGATATTACAGCTTATTGCTAACAGGATGAGCAATGCACTCCAACATACAGCTACTTGCAGGCAGCCAGAACATTCAATGCGACTATGCAAACACAAACATCACAGTCTTCAAATGGTATGTTTAAATGGACAAAATACAGATGAAGAGATGAGTAAAGAATGATTTTTCTCTGAACTTAGAATAAACTATTTCACATACAATATATCATCTTTTTTTTTACTATATTCACTCATGGATTTGGCATACCTTATGCAGAACCAGCTGCAAGGGTTCACTCGCTTGAAGTTGCTGTGTGGTGGTCTAAGGGTATGTTTCCATGCAAATGTTTTCACAGGTTTTACTGCATTTATGAAATAAGAAGCAAAAAAATAAAAAAAAAAACTAAATAATAAAAAATAAAAAAATTTAATAAATCCAAGCCCCAGGATCATGTCAGCACATTTGGGTCATACTCTTGTGTGCGTGCATGTGTGGCGTGCGCTTGAATGTGTGTCGTTACCTATTTTAGTAATCACGCACAAAAAATGCAGGGCGGCGCTAGTCACTGCCAGAATCTTCCAACAAATTTAAAGAATAAAAAAAAAAAAACGAAAATAAAAAAAATACTTGAAGAATGGATGCTGAAGGCCAAAATGGTGCAAAAAGGCATGTGGAGACTGAAGTGTAGACAAGCCCAGATGAGAGTGATGAACTGTGGCACAAATAAGTGCAGCATTTTATCCTATTTTCTTATCCTATTTTCTTATACGATTTATCAAACATACTAATTTGAGTCTCCATTTTCTTTTCTTCTTCTTCTTCTTCTTTTCTTTGCATACAAACAAAAACAAAGCAAAAAAAGAGAAAGAAAAACAACAAAAAAAACCTCTCAACTTAAAAGTCCTAAAGCAGTGCTGCAACTGGTGAGATATGGCTGATGTCCCAGAGGACTTTGATTCCCAGGTGTTTTGCAGTCCAGCTCTGTCTGCGTCAGTAGTCAGCTACGGGTGCGAGCTTTCTGCTCAGGCTGACTGTGATGTTGGTGTAAAGAGGACTTCTGGAAACCAGTGGGGAGTAGTTTAAGTTATTAAGACCATCCACTTTTTGCCTCTCCTTTGAGTGACGAAGAAGAGTATACCTGAAGATACAAAGATGCGGACAAATACGTTAGAAAAGAGAAACAACAAGAGTGCTCCAAGAAGCTGCTCAGAGAAACTGAATAGCACTTGAACGTTAATAAACATTGAGACAAGATGTGGAGAAACCAGTTCATCAGAATTTGGCTCCTGCTGTGTGTAACCCTGTCTGTGGTTTAGAGTGCAAGTTCAGTGGAAGTTCCACAGAAGCTTTCTTGAAAGTTTGCACACACTAAAATGAATCATTCAAATTCATACACACAAAAAAAATGCTTTTAGATCATCTCGCAGTCACAATGTTTTTCTTTTATGCATTACGCACTCCTTAAAGGGATCCACGATTAGTTGTAACATTAAACTTTATTTGATAAACATTTATTTTAACTGTAAAATAAAGACTGTAAAAATACTGTAGGATGTTCAGTTTTGTAAATTTTTTAAAATATATTTTAACACAGACGGAGCCATTTTATTTACACACAAAGCATTCTGGGTAAATGATGACATCAACTAGGCCATTGGTCCGAGGCTGCTAGGGAGCTATATCCACCCTGAAGGTTAATCTTGGACAATACCTGACAATTGGCTCTTTTAAATGAAACCAGAGAGCGTTGACAGAGAGGAGAAGGTAGAAATGACTAACTATAACTGAAAATATGAATGGAGGACAACAGAGCTGCTTCAAAGAAGAACCTCAGCTTAGCCTGTTAGCCTTTGTGCTAGCCCCAACGCTATATTGCCTAATATGTATTAGCTCGGTGCTAGCATCTAGCATCTATATTTTCAGTTACAGGCTGAGTCATTTCTACCTTCTCCTCTCTGTCAACGCTCTCTGGTTTCATTTAAAAGAGTCGATCGTCAGATGTTGTCCAAGATTAACCTTCAGGGTGGATATATCTCGCTAGCAGCCTTGTGCCGATGACCTAGTTGATGTCATCATTTACCCAGAATGCTTTGCGTGTAAATAAAATGTCCCCATCCGTGTAATATATTTTTAAACTTTTAGTTTAAAAATTATAAAAATTGAACATCCTACAGTATTTTTACATTCTTTATTTTACAGTTAAAGTATATGTTTGTCATATAAAGTCTAATGTTACAACTAATCGGGGATCCCTTTAAAGGTTTGCATTGACAAAAATGAAAGAAACATGAATTGCTTTGGACGCTTTAAGTGACCTAGAATTCAACCTCGAAGCATTCAAACACATCACATGCAAAGTATTTAAAAGAGTTGAAATTCACTCAGAGTCACAACTCTGGCTTTTCATGTGACTGGCTTAAATCACATGAGCTTAAGCCTCGTTGCCATTATCTGCTTGCCCCTCCCTTTGGACCAAACACTCGTGGGTCGTGTTTAGTGTGCGTGAGTGAGCTGTGAGCACACATGATCACTAACCTTCCCAGGAACTGGGCTTCCCCGCGGTGGTGATGGGGAATTGACATGTAGCGTCCTTGGTCTCCGTGCGGTCTACTTACGGTGTAATTGGCAAACTGCACCCTGTACAAACATATTTAAGGCTCATTAATCTGTAACGTACACAATCAGGCAGAAAATAAATTGTCGTAATGCCTCTCGCTGGGACATTTCCATACAAAGCTGTGTTGTGTTGCAACTCTTCAATACTGCGATACAATCACATAACTGTGTGCGTAAGGCATAAACAAATGCAAAAGGTCAGTGAAAGTTGAAGAAATGTATTGACAGCCTCATATGTGTGCAGCTGCCTGTGACCTGTATAAGTATGTGTGTGTTGTAGTGATGCAAAGACAAATGCAGGAAAAGGTCCAATTAATACAAAAGCTTTGGTACGTGCCAACTCCTCCTACTTAATCTACAATCATCTAAAGTCAACAGCCCAGCCAGCCTTCAGACAAGCCAGTGTCGGTGTTTGTGTGTAAAGGTTTCCCTCACCTGTTCCAGAGGTCATCGTCCTCACCTCCCCAGCCCCAGAATGCATTAGGGAAGCCATTAATCATTTTGAACTGCTTCACCGTCAGGCCACTGACGCCACCGAAGAACTCATTATACGGAAGCCTTGTGGAAACAATTATAAACGGTCATTTTTTTTTAAAGTTTACTATAAAGTTTAGTGGAGACAGAATTAAGACTCACATGTAGGAGTACTTGTCGAGYTTGACTGCAAAATGTCGAGGCATGTCTGTACAGCCGTAGTAGTTCCTGTCATTCTCCATGAGGTGGTCCACATCGTGGAAGATCAGGCAGTCCCAGTCAAAGTCTTTCATCGCCTCCTTGAAGCCCACGTTAAACAGCATGGCTCGGTTAAATGGTTCCGTACCTCCCTAAAGAAAGAAAAACACATTGTGATTTTTGGCTGTTCAGGTCATTTCATCCAGTTTCAGAGCATTTCCAACAGTTATGGTATCTTCGTGTTTGGATTCAGAAAAGGTGACTGTCAGTGCGAACAGTAATTTACATGGACATACCTGCTCTATGACATAAAAGGCAAACTGGAGTCTCTGCTTCTGCAGCACAGGCACCAGGTGTCTCAAGAGTATGGGCAAGTGTTCGTGTCGGTTCCTAAACGGAACAAGAATTGCCACCTGGGGACACAAAACAGAAGAAAACACAAGGATGAATTCAAATGCAGACATGAATACATGGAGGAAARACAGAAGACATGCACAGAAGACAGAGTCTTTTTGGAGACTTTTGATGTGCGCAGCTGATGAAGTTTACAGTTTTGTTCAAAGTGTATGATTATGAGAGCTAATCTCCTAGCAGGAGGCAAATGGGACAGAATTAAAAGTAAGAAGTTACTAGAAAAACTTGTAGCAAGTGAATGACAAAGTTTACTTGTGATTCCTASAGTTTCTAAAAGTGGATTGTGAGGAAGAGTTTTGAGATTTCATGCTTACACTCTGGTGGAACCAACTTTCCATTTCCATATGTGAGGCTAACCACATTTAAGAATTGTTTGTTTGATAAATCCAACAGTTAAATTTAACGTGGGTTTCTTGAGCTATTCCTTAGTCTGCCGGAGGACATACAGGTCTAACCACACGTAATTTTACTGCTGTCTTTACTCACTCTGTTTTCCATGTTTATACATGCAGTTATCACTGTTATTACTTGTTTTTTTTTTCTTCCCATAGAAACTACATTTGATCTCTTTCCGACCTTCTCAAACCCTCAGCTGGTTGGGGAGGATGGCTGAGCATCTTGTGTATGGGTCTGCTGGAGGCTTCTTCTTGTTAAAAAGATTCCTCTTTACTTTCTTTGACGTTTTTCATGCTGCTCAGGATGGGGGATTGCGACAAAGTGAAAATCTGATACATTCTAATAGCTTTCTTTGATTATTTTTACAAATTAGCATTTCATAAATTATTGCATGGGGAAGTATTGTATTATTGTTATTAGAATGAAAYGACTGTATCCTGAATTTATGCGACTTCATGAGAACAGTCACTGTACAAAATAAACTGAATTGAATTTTGTTCACATTCTAAAGTAATTTTCTCGATAAATTCCAGCATGCATCAATGACAAAACCAATAAGGTGCACAATGTTTGAGAC
>NW_013952405.1:2161665-2168091 GCF_001266775.1 Austrofundulus limnaeus
AAAAAAAAAAAAAAAAACGTGCAAACACAAAGCAATGTTTATTTCATAACCCCATACAACACCATGAAAAAAGCCAATAAAACCACAACAAAAAYGATATGCAGTAGATAAGAGTGGGTTAAAAATAATGTAGCAATGCAGCATTTAGGGGGAAGAAAAGGGTGAAATTGCTTTGCTGGCTCCTTGGACATTGCAAATACTATTACACTGTTTTGTGTGTCAGACGAGAGAAGCCACATCATTTTACATCACAAAATAAATGGGAAAGTCTATTAAAAAGCACCTTATGGAGACAATTTACCAACATGACACAATAAGGATGCCTTACTGAGAAATCAGATAACATGTGCATACTACGAGCTGCAGAGAAAATAAACTGATGAGGTGGAAAAAAACAGAAAACGAAAACTACAGAGACGCTTGTCAGCATAATTTATTCTAAATAATATGTTCAACTGCAGAATTTTTAGAATGAATGAACATCATTTCTCACAAAGCTCTCCTGTACGACGTTTTGCTACAGTCTGCCAGAGGCCGTTAGGAACCTTTTGCGCTCTATATGGCACAATCATGCTGCTGTTACCCCACTGGCCAAACTGTTCATGCTTGTCAACCCGCTCTCCTTTTCCACAGTGTCACACACGGAACTTACCTTCCAGCGAGGTAAACAGTCTTTGGGCTTCCAGAAGCCTCCTGGGGCCATGCTGGGCTCTCGCTCCAGCGAGGACCTTTCGACGTCCTCCAGAGATATTTCACTCATGTTCACCTCCAACCTCCCCTCTTGAGTGTGGGAGAAAAAAAAACAAGTCAAGAGATTTTATAAGGGCAGAAAAGGTCAATGTACAGTGACGGATGAGTAGCATGGGAAATACAGTATAAGACTAGCTGTTACAACAGGTTTGAATTCATTTCAAAATTAAATAAATTTGTCTGTTAATTTCAACAACAAACTCATTGAGGTTTTTTTGTTGTTGTTGTGGTTTTGCAATAACTTACTCATTGAGGGCAGCTTCTCAGGGCAAACCTGCGAAGGGAGGTATGTGAACCCCTCAGGGAGGTATGTAGTGGGCGGAGCGTCGCTCTCACTGAAGTTGAAGTCATAAGGATAATCTGCAATGACACGAGAGCAGGTATCAGTATGACATCACCAGGAGTTTACTTTCCATTTTGCTCTGGGAAACTCGGCTGAATGTTGTTTTGCTTTGACACAGATATTCTGCATCTGATTCATTATCATTGATCATTAGTGTATGCTTGTTTTTTTTCTTATATATTTTATTTGATTTACCTGTGCCATTGATGCTGTAGGCCCCTCTCACTTGCTCCAGAACCTGAGCTCCAATGTTCTTAACGTTCTCTCTGATCTGGATGCCCCTGGCTTGAACCATGAATACATATTCATTCACTGTTAAAAGAGGGAAGAAGAAAAGCAAGAAATAAAAATCACATTTTAGTATTATATGAAGAAATAAGGAACTGATTTCAAATAAAAAAGAAAGAAGTTTCACTTCCTCTGTCATAGTAAGCGGTGATAGTGCAGAAATTCAGGGGTGGGGTTGGGTGGGGGGGTGGATCCACCTCATTTCACTTTCACTCCTATGAATGAACAGTCTGGGCTAACTAGAACCAGTGCTTACAGAAGCAGGTTGATGCATACTGAGAAAAAAACAAACACTTTCTCTTAAAATGGGTATGACTCAATTATGTGGAAAGAAAAAAAAACTTCTTAAGAAAGCTTTATTTATAAAAAAAATAATAAAACAAAAAATACTGGAGGATTATTTCTGATGAAGACAGAGAAAAGAAGTAATTTGAATTATTTGAATTAACTGATTGATCGGTGCCTTTTACACATGATAGCATTGCTTTGTCTTCAGATGAACTACCGTTTCCAGCCATTAGCTACTGCACTGTCAATAATGGACTATTACTTTTGATACATTTGCTTGTAATGGGAAAATTTGAAAGGGCATATATAGGATGAGTGCAGAAAAAAAAATACATCAAWGCAGCCGAGTCAAAAGAGGAAGCAGTAAAAAGCTTTTTAGAGTATTTCCATTTCTTAGACCTCATAATAAGAATATGCTATGCTTTACATCCCAGATAATGTCCAGTGGATCTCATCTATCTCACTTCAGGCTGGTACGTGGACAACAGTTGTGTTCGTTTGGAAAACAGCTCTCACTGGTAATGTTTTAACAGCTTTGTGAAAGTTCTGCTCAGTGTGGGTTGACCTAAATAACACAGGAAGAAAGGTTAACCTGCCAAAGAGGAGCAGTGCAGTGGAAAAATGAGGGGGGCRGGGGTAGGAGGTCTAAATATGAATCAGCAAATGACTTGAAAACACACACATTAATTCCATTTAGTRGTTTTTATGTGTGTGCACTCTAAAAAGTTGGGGTTTCTGTTTGATTAGCATAGCAACATATGCAAGTTTCTGATGTTATCAAAGAGCAAAAGTAAAATTCCTGAGATACAATAGTTGACAGGATTACTGAGGATTATTACGTCTGTTTTCTTTAGTTGGATCGACACAGTGCAGTCACAATAATGAATCCCTGCCTTTATGAATCTGATCGTACAATCACTGGACACTCAATCAGTCAGCATTCAACCTAAACAAATCCAAATCTGATTCACATTCTTGGAAATAATAAAAGTGTCTGAGAGCATGCTGCGCGTAAGTATAATACTGCTGAGCCAGAAATCTGCGGGATGTGATTTGTCATTTGTAATTGCATTACAGTTTCCATCACATTCATCTTATTTTATACTTGCTGCCAGGCTTGCAGGACTACAGACTATTGGCTCCAAGCAGTAACTGAAATCAATGTTCACGTTTCACCTCTGCAGCATGTAAATACTACAAGTGCCACTGTGGCAAATCAGCAAAAGATGATAATAAAAAAAAGGAGAAATCATGGAGCTGGTTCATTAACACAGAGGATGTAAAAGATGAAGCAACTGGATGAGAAACAAGGGAAAACCACAGAGCAGGTCTGGTTCACAAAAACAGAAGAGTGGAAAAAAGATAAAAAAAAGACAAAAACAAAACCACATACACAAAAAACAAACAAACAAACAAACAGACAAACAAAATACCCACATACACAAATGCCGATGCCTTCTGAGATACCATATGATGGAAACATGCTAAGAGGCATCTGGAGTATGACCCAGGGCGTGCATCGACCTGTTCTGACATGAATCGTTTTCATGCCTGCCAATGGAGATTCATATACAGCCCTACCAGGGAAGACACGACCTATATACATACTCAACATTTATGTGCAATACTTTGTCAAAACACTTTAACATTTGCGGATAAAACACACACCAAAAACCAACAAAACTAAGCAAAAACAACAAAATCGCAGTTTGATAGTTGCTGCAAAATGTATTTTTATATCTTGTGCTCACTCTCCACAAATCGGCTCTTTCAAGTGGCAGAAAGTGGCAGCTTCATCTACTGTAWACAAGGCAGCGGGCATGCAATTCGTCTCAGATTAAACATGCTCTCCAGACTTGGGAGTAATGGTTTTTGCTGACGTATTCAAGGCAACAAACTGTGACAAATGCAATGAGACACGAGAGACCTGAACCTTGAAGGAAACTAACATAATAGGCAACAACACAAGGCTGCTCACAGTTGACATATCAGCAAAGAAGCGGCTTGCTCGTATACGCAAACATATGGATATAGGGTTTTGGTGCTGGGCAGCAACTACAAGATAGACGKATAGATTGGAAAAACCAACCTACTGTAACCCGTCAAGCATAACAAAAGACCTTGAACAACCTTGTCTTCTACAGCTCCCACAGAACACGCTGTCCACATGCCAAGCCCAGCCCACCTCTTCCTCTATCCCGCTCTCTTTCTCCACATTATTCCCTCTTTCCACTTATCTGTATTTCCCTCCATCTCGCTCTTCCTTTCTGTATGCTGCTGTCCCCGTTTAATGTGCTTTGAGTCACTTTCTGTCCAACCCGTTTGTTCTTATCGTTTAAGTAAATAATCTGAATGATGGATTGCAGGCTCATGGGAACAACTCCAGGCAAGGACCCAACCCAACACTGTACTTAATAGAAAAAGAAAAGAGGCAACAAACAAGAAAAAAAAGGAAGACATGCGCTATCTTTCTGCTTGTACTCTGCAAGGCAATTAACTCAGCATTGATAGCTCAGCAGTGGGAGGTGATCTGTCCCATTCTGCTGGCTTCCTGATAAGAGCTGAAAGGCATTTTTTTATTATTATTTTTTTTTCTTCCTCACAGCAGAAATGATTTCTGTAGGCACGCACAGCATACTTGCTCTCATAGCTTCAAGGGTTTCTAGCTGTCACTCTCAGAGAGGGTCAGTTTAATGCCACATTCTATCAGTGACACCCACAGATCCACATGTTCAGAAAGATAAATCAGAGAAACAGGGGCTACACGGGCACACACTCATCATCGCTTATTGAATGCTGAATGTACAACACGCTAGTGTAATTAATTCAGCTGCCATCTACACTATCAGAAATGTAACACATTACATTGCCTACACATGACTTAGCGGGTCAATTTCAATACCTTATTGAAAAGCAGGGACGTTATTACTTGAAGTATTAACAGCAAATCCCTCACAATTAACTGCTACAATGGCTGCAATCTGAGCAAACTGATGTGCTAACGATGCGAGGATTGGCATGTAACGATAATTTAAGCTGACTTTTTCAAGCAGAAAATTTGTGCATTTTATTTAAATGAATATTGACTTTTAGCTGAGAGGATCAATCATGTCATTACCTCATCTGACCTCTCTGTAAGTGATGCCGGGAAATCCACAGGCTAGAGTGATCAATGCTCTAATGCAGTACAYTTTTGGTCAATACAAAGCACAAAATAACCAAAGATGTTTTATTATTCCTTCTACCTAATACATGTCCAACTCCAAAAATAAAAATAATTTTCAAACATTTAGATTTGATGGTATATTTACTGCACAAATACTTCACCATTGTTTCAATGTTCTTTTTGATAGATACATWATGTACTGAATGAAATGAAAAAATTTCCCCCAGGGGAAAAACTAAATACTGGTATGTTTGATTGGACATATATAAACAATTCATAGCAATTGATCAGTCTAACATTATGACCATTTGCTTTTGCTGTCAGAAAAGCTCAGACTGATGAAAACAAGGACAAATGATGTTTGAAACGATCTTTAGGTGTCTAGTATGAAATAAGCTACTAAAGTTAGTAAAATTTGKTCTCTGTTAGTTGTCTAATCTGATGTGGAAAAACCACAAGAAGCTTTTGTAGGGCCAGTAAATGAGGCAACACAAACGTTTAGGTGGGTAAAATGTGTCAATGCAACAAMTGGATACTTGAAACTGATGTTATCCTTGTAGAACCCTTCATAGCAGCAGCAGTGCTACTAACCTTACCTATCAGTGGTAATGCCTCAWCAGTTTGGGAGAAAGAGAGACACCTAGTTGTTGTTGTTGTGTGTATGTATGTGTGTGGTTTTCTGTTGCAGATCAGATGACTAAAACCGTGTGTCAAACATACAGGGGTTACTAGTCTTGCATCATGTTTGCCAACATCAGACTTTATTAACCGGCACTCCCTTTCTACACAAAGTGACATCTCATCTTGACCTTTTATGTCTCATTTCATTGTCATGTGGAGGTTTAATATTGGCCATCACCAGTGATTCTCTGAGTTATTTGAGTACTTCTGAGAAGGATGCAAATGCTTTAGAAAAGTGATGTTTACAGGAAGGCTTTCTGGTCAAATGCTGAGCAACTGGGAAACAAATATTCCTGACTCTGAGACAAGWATGTGTTTCAAACAGTTCTGCTGCGATTCCCTCTGATGTCAGGAAGTTTTATCGGCTCTGCTATTTATTAATGTTTGACTAGCTGATTAATGACAGTGTCGACTACAGTTTTGGTCTGGGGGTAACTTCAGGTTATGTACACAAGTAAAGTGGAATTCTTTCCCAAGGGAGCATTCTGTATTTTTTCAGAGACACACACTAAGTAGCCATAACATAAAAAGCACCAACAAACAAGTGACCATCTTGATACAGCCATTTATTTTGCTGGGAAAACCTAGGCCCAGACATTGCAAAAGTTTTTGTGGGGCTACAGAACAGGAATACTAGACTGTGGCGATGATATGTACTATGAGTGTTTGAGAGGAGTTTCAGCTTCTTGGCAGTCATGACAAACACTCGTGTTCTTTGAATATTGAAATGCCAGTTTAGCTCCCTTCCTGAAAGACACAGAAATGAGCACAAGCAGCTGCTGCTGATTATGAAGACAATATTGGTCGAATGCAAGTTATGGTCACATGATATTCAGTCATAAGTGGATCAGGAGGATTCCTCCAAAACCACAGCTGCACTGCACACACACACACACACACACACACACAC
>NW_013952405.1:2168101-2171733 GCF_001266775.1 Austrofundulus limnaeus
ACACACACACACACACACACACACACACACACACACACACACACACACACACACACACACACACACACACTCTCAGATCACATTTAAATTGGCTGAAAATAACAGTATGTACAGATACTGTAACAGAACAACAACTCCATCATGATTGTGTTGGTCAAAACTAGGGGTGTAAGAAAATGTTGATACACTGAAATATCGCGATATTTCATTTCCCGATACTGTATTGATATTCTAAAGCCCTGTATCGATTTTTAATTAAGTTTTAAAACATCAACTTTCCTGCCAGCCGTTCATTTTTATGTTGTAGTTCAGCCTCTGACAGCTAGTTGGCAGCAGTGAGACAGCCATTTGGCTCCCCTACCTCTTGAGCCAGACAGTAAGGATATATTAGCATTGTAAGTAAACATTAGCTTCATGCACCGACAGCTGAATCTGAGCGGAAAAGACCGACAMCCCCTGCCTTCTAAGCTGAGGTAAGGTTACGAACAGTTACTTATTTGTCAGAATGTCTGTATTTTAAGCCAAATTAAGTGTATCGTACGCTTCTTTTTCCATCTGTTGTCAGCTGTCACGTTACGGAAGGCAGACATGCATGCGTGCATATAGCACATGCATCTCGCCTCGAGCTCGGCACTCCGCCCTGATGCCCGTGACATAAAACTCTGTCTGCTGCTCTCAATGTCCGGCTCATCGAATCAAAGTCCATACTTTAAGTTTATCCTGCTGTGTTTGCTTCAAAAATGGTTTAACTGTGTTGTTTAGCTTCTCCATTTATTTACTGTTTATTTTCGACCCACAGTTATGCAAATCACATTCTGGATTGCAGGTCAGYTGATCCCAGAAACTCTGTGTGCAGCAGCTTCACATAATCTTTTTACTGAACTTTATGACAACATATAGGCTATTGTTAAGTGCTGGGTGACCATATTAAAAACTGAAAGCTGCAAAAAATATATTTTCAAACTATTTATGGGCAAATTTAGTCTAATAAATGGAAACATGGATGAAATAAGAAATATGAAACAAATAAAAKAAAATACATACAAAGCAGAACACAGCTAAATGTATCAAAAATATGTCTATGTAATATTAGAATTTTCTGAGACAATGAATTTTGGTTTTTCATTTTTTCCCAGTGAGGTTTTTATTTAACAGAAGTTTTGGACCAAAAAAAATTGCAATATTATCACCTTGCTTACAGTATCGCAATATATCGGGATATATCGTATTGTGACCCCTCTGTCATGATATGTATCGTATTGCCAAATTATTGCCAATACACAGCTCTAGTCAAAACACTCGTGTGAACAAGAGTCTAAAGTAACTCTAATAACTAAGTGTCTAGTAACTAGGAAAAAGTTTTATGATTGATTATATAGACACAATGACCTTCATTAGATTATTACGCAAGAGTCTAAAGTTACCGGCAGCTCACATTTTCAGTGGACAAGCTGGCTGAATGACAGAAGACAGGAAAAAAATAGAATGGGAGTTAAAAGAGAAAAAGGAAGAAAAAAAACAGAGAAAGATGAGGTTCTTAGACGAGATATATTTTTTTACCGTCTGAGTTCTCAACGGAAATGACGTCAACATTTACTACAGTTCCTGCCATGCCACCCGCTTGCAAAGAGCACCCAAACCACTTAAAATCTAACGCCCTCTCGCCCGTTTACCCACTTCCTCTTACATAGGGAATGTCATGCATTCAGTCATAGTTGTACATTTGGCTAATCTGTTCCTCCTTTGATTTCTCCCAGCTCAATTCTCAGCATTGTTAAACAGCTCTCTATGAGGAATAACTGAGTCAAAGAAACCTTCAGTGAGATCAGCATGTTTGTGGTGCTGCTTTGGACTATTTATATTTTCCTGTTTATTCTAAAACAGGAAATATATTAAAGTGACTTGAAACTACTTTTTGGGCTAACAATAGAGGTTGAAGCAAGTGCATTCTACCAGAAATCAAATGAGTTGACTGAGAAAGGGAACAACAGCTAAAAACTGGCCAAGGAGATTGCAGGTACTTCACTAAATTAGTTTTGTTCCACACTGCGAGCTGTTGCCTAACACCACAAAGCTTCACCCACCCACAGTCTTCACAAACTAAAGCAATACACAAGCAGTTGTAGTACGTGGACTATTGCATACAGGCAGAATCATGCAGCGCAACAAAAAATATTGCTCAAACATATTTTGATTGCTACCTTTTCATCATGTCTTGCACAAGGAACGGTGAGGCTGCGAACACAATAGTAGTTACATAACCAAGGGTTGCATTTTCCAACCATTTCTGCCACCAAAGGTCAGCTTAAGCCAGCAGGACTGATAGGGAAGGAAGTATATTTGTGTGGGCATATGCTTCAAAGAATTAACGTTCAGTGTGGCACTACAACTTGACAGAAACCAGACTTTCATGCTGTTCTGAAAAAGAGAGGATCTTTTTGTGCATAGTGGAATTGTTACTATGACAGTTTTGTTATGTTGTATAATATGTTTATATATTGTTTTTTTTTTCTTTCTAGCCTTTAGTTCCTGTTTGACAGTTTTTGGCTTTCAACTTAATGGGCCATCATTAAAAATAAAACAAACCCCATTACCTAATAATTTTAAACGAAGAGTAGAACAAATACTCAAAGTTTAAAGATACAGAAACTACAAGAAACTAGGAATCAGTCTTAATTATGAAAACCAGTGCAATAGCTGAAAACTAATTCTCACAGTTTTATTTCAGATCACCTTAGAATCAAGTTAGATGTTATTCCAAAGACAATGGTGAACACATTAATCCTTATGTTAAATATTACTGAACAAGAGAAAGTAAATTCTATGATTCATTTACAAACAGGAAATTAAGTGAATGTTGGGGGAAAACCCAGTGCTAAAAATGGCTACACTACTATAATGCACTGACTGTGAACTGGTGACATAATTTCTGGGAAGATTTATAGTGACAATAATTTGCAGCTATGGGAAAATCAGCTCATTTTAAGAAGAAAGGAAGATTTTTTTATGTTCTTCTCTTCAGTTTTAAGGCTGTGCTTAATAGCCTAGGTTAATCAGTTACACTAAATGACTCGATATCCCAATAGAGAGAACAGTGTCTTAATCATCTGTTAAACTTTAACATCTCTGCATTGTAAGGATAGTTGTACCTTTCCTACTGATAATTCTGGATACCGATTGATAACGAAAAGAATGATGTTGATATGTTCAATCAGAACATACTGTATCTAATCTGAGGTAAGTTTGGCAACTAGAAACTGCGTTTTGCAAGATGTCATGTAGGAACAAAAGAAATCCACTTTCAAATAACAGCATATAACTGAAAAACACAATCAGCGAATAGATGCAAAAGCAATGGTAGGTCTAGAATGTAGTCATTATTAGTTTTGCACTTGTCCCTCTGTCCCTCCATCTGCTCTGCTGTCCTAGATCTGTGCTTGCCCATATCAGCCTGTGCAAGTGTGCTGCCCCAACGAGGTCTGTGGAGCCACTACATGGCAGAGGAACACAGGGAACAGACAGGGTGAGGAAAATTACAAAAATGGCAGTGTTGCCAGGGACCCCTGTTTTCTCTCTGCTGGAAAAAAAAAAAAAAAAAAAAAAAAGCGGGGGGGGGGGGGGGGGGGGGGGGG
>NW_013952405.1:2171792-2188887 GCF_001266775.1 Austrofundulus limnaeus
AAAAAAAAAAAAAAAAAAAAAAAAGCGGGGGGGGGGGGGGGGGGGGGGGGGTGCAGGATGAAGGAAGGAAGAGAGACAGAATGTGTTTAAACATATCCAATATAGAGAATAAAAGACTTTTTGAAACAAAATGTGCTTTGTCTTTTATTTCTAGTATTTAAAAAGTAAAGTTGTAATACAGGTGGTATTTGTGTAAATGTCAACTTGTTTATAGGAATTATTTTAAAAAAATCCAAAAAATGTAGTATTGCAAGGATGGAAAGTTGAATTTTTGGGATGCATGGCCACAAGGAGGCTAAAAAATAAGAGTAAAAAGGCCAAGAGTAAGGAGGAAAGCAGTAAACTTTTTGCATAAAATTAAAAAAAATCCTTTTGATTTTTCTACCTGGATTACTGAGATGCATCACGTATTTTTGCATTAAGTTCTTAAAGCCACATTAGATGTGCTAACAGGATGTTTTTCACACCCACACAGGAATTTACGTTTACACTCTTTTTAAGTTGTTATTTACTGAGTTGTTGCAGTTGCTCAATTTCACACAACTTAGATCAACAGAAGAACATGGTTTTACTTGATAGCCAGCAAAATTGTAACAAGAGACATAGAACCTCTCTTTGGGCATTATGTTTGGTTACATTTAACACCAGCATATCACATTTATGTTTAGTTTCTATAATAGAGTCTTTGTGTTGTACGAAACTAAACTGAACTGCACCTACACTCTTGAACAGTGTCAATATAATTAAGGGTGAACATAAAGTTAATCGAGATTCCCTCTGCTTTGCAGGAACTTTCAGTCCATTGTTAATCTGAAGGGCCAGCATCTTTGGGCTCTGAGTCATTGCCCGCAAACTGCTCCTTCCTTCCAGTAAAAATATCTAAGTAAACAATTTGTGTATTACCTTAGAAAGACATGTCAAACAGGGTAAGTTAGAAAATGAAAATAAATATTTTTATTTAGGTTCATTAGAAAATTATAAAAAGAATAAAAAAAAAATCACCTGATTAGCAATTAATACAGCCGTGTAGCTTATTAGCAAAACACCACCATGTTGGAGGCCTGAGCTAGACTGTCCAAAGTGCATGCGACCTCTTGGCATAAGCAACAACCACTTGTGAATTTTAGCAAGATAAAGTGCAGAAAACTGGAAATATGGCAAGACTTTTTACGTTTGCATAAACTCCCACATGCTGCAGAAAACTATGTAAACATAAGGTTAAACTCAAAATATTACAAGATAAAAAAGAAACACAAGTGCAGTCTGGGATGTTGGTGAAGAGCAACAGCTTTGTTTATTTAGTTTGATTAAAATAATTAAGATACTCCAACTTAATTGATGAGGCTATAGTATAATCGGAACATTAATTTGTGTGAACAACTAATGATGCGACTTTTACAACTTGATGAGTCAAATGGTTTGTCAATACGGTAGTTATTTCCAGTTTTCCATGTATTTTTTTCCCATCCATATCCACTGCTGCTGTCCGTGATAGGTTGTTTGCAATTTTTTGACTGCACTGTGTGGAGAAAATCCAAAACCTGCGGGCTTTCCCATGCTAGAGCGGCATGTGCTGTGCCAAGTCATTAAAATCAAGTGATGATTCATTTCAGTCTCTACCTATCCTCTCATGTCTGGTCCTGCCTGTGGTAATCAGTCGTTCTCTTTCGTTTTTTTTTTTCTTTTGGCCAGCCCTTGTTGTCTTTTCCCATCTATTTCTTTTAAAATCTTTGGTTGCAAAATATAGCATTTGGCACTTGAAATTGTGTATTCTCCCCATTGCAAACACTGTGAAGAAATGTGAAACAAAAAAATGTAAAGAATTGTATAAGCTTGGTTCAAGCCTCTCAAAGAGATGAGGCAATTGTGACGTTGGCTGGCCCAGGGCTGTTAGTACAGATGCTGCTCCCTTCAGCTCATTTCCRCCTGCTTTTATATTTGGCAGCAATCCAGAAAGTTCTTGTTTTATTACATCAGCTCAACATTCAGAGTGCAAAGAGGACGTAAACAGTCAGGTGCACACAGTGACCACATGAGGCTCAGAGGCATTTACCCCCCCCCCCCCCCCCCCCCCCCCCCCCACTCCACTGCACAGTGCCATCTCCAACCACGCATATCATACCGTCTATTTTCTCCTACTTGCTCCATTTCCCTATCACCCCCCCAGCAGAAAGATGGGGTCTTTTCACAGCTGGGGGCTACTCCTATTGACTGAACAAATGGGCCAGAGCAGGCAGCTAGTATACTGAACTGCCACTGTAGCCAGTCACAGAGGACACCATCCGTTTTTTTATGGATTTTATTAACTCTTTGCAACAAATTTTATAGCTGCCATGCTTTTATAAATATTTATAAATAAATGGACTGTGCTATGAGGAGAAATCTTGTCCCACTAATAAATTATTATATAATCTGGTTAATCATGTCAATGCTAAAAATACCTAAATTTGTCAACTGAAACACAACAAAGTTAATATAATAGATGGAATTTTAAAAAAGTCAACAAGCCTGTAATTGAATAGAGAGGCTAGTTGAATATTCTGATACAGTGAATAACTTGACTTATTAAAGTAAGATGATGATGATTCTGAGGGAGAAAACTGTAACAGAAACAAGTATTTTGATTTCGCAGCACAATAAAATTCTAATTTATCTCTCACTGAAGATGGCATCTGTTTTTTTTAGCTTGTTTCCTGGTGAAAAAATCAAAATATGAAAAAAAAAGCAGCAGGTAATTAGCATTCATTGAATTTGCACTATTATCATTTGCCACAGTAGTGTTAAATCATGTTGCCACAGCTACACTCTGCCCTCCTGAGGTTTTATTAGAAAAGCCCTCTAATCAAGCTCTTTCTTTGGCTCTTTTAGTGTGGACCGTTTGTATATTTGCTGCCTTCACCTATTTATCATGGTAATGTGGACACATCAGAATTAGGTAATTGTTAGAAAATGACATTTTGAATTATATCATCTAGGCCACAGAGCAGTAAGATGGAAGAGCTTGAGGAAAAAAAAAGGCTGAATCAGATGAAAATAAATTGTAGGTTTAGGTGGAGGACACTGTATCAAGCCCTAGCTCTCAAGCAAGTTCTTTTTTATTGCTAATTGAAAACATTCACATCAGAACATTTTTTTTTTCAAGTTTACCAAAATGTAAAAGCTTGCTGGTTAATTTCTGCAACTAAACTATGGCAACAAATGAAAGCAGTGACCAGGAAGGGAGTATTTCACACTTTAAAGCCTGGAAGCAGTTACTGATGCTTCACATTAGCTGCATGGTGCATGCAGATTTGATCACAGTCATCACTTATATTAGAACGGTGCTCAGAGAGAGTCTATTCACTGTCAGTGCAGAGCAGGAAGCACAATTACAAAAACCTATAACCATTTCAATTATCGTCTGGGGAAGTGAGTATAATTTCAATTAGGTCTTGCCTGGTTTCCAGTTTCAAGGCATGGCATGGTTTAACAAAAAAAGCTACGGTTTTAATGCCAAAAACAATTGTTTCTGCAGTTTGAGCTGGTTTTATAGGTAGCAAGGGTCAGACAGTGCAGGGATTTCTCAGGTCATTTGCAGCATAGAGTAACATTCCCCCTCCCCCACCAAGTGGTGCGAGGTGTCAGTGAGCTGTGTATGAAGGCTGAAGAAGGGGAACCCCATGTATCTCTGCTGAAAAAAGATAAGTGGTCCGTTAGGGGATGTTTTCTTTTTTTGGTTGGAACAAAAACCCAGGTCTGCAAAGTAACAACATCTACAACGGTGCTACATTTTTACTTGTGTTCTGTGTCTTAACATCACAATCATTCGAATCAGTACTATAGCATTTACATTTAGGATGAGTAATAGTAGCAGTATGTTTAAAAAAGCCAATTAGATAACCTAACTTAAAAAAAAAAAACTTTTACTGAATGCTGCAATAACAGAAGATCACAGCCTTTCTGTTTAAAGCTATCATACAATCTGAACATCAAGTCATCACCTGCCTAGTTAGAATGAAAAAAGTGCCATATTTTAAAGGAGATTATTATTTATTTGCTTGTAAAAGAATGTATTTTAGACACTAATTGCAGATGTTCAAAAGCCTATGTGAAAAACAATTGGCTTTCTGTTTAGAAGTCAAAGATTAGATGAATTGTTCAGTGAACGTTACTGAGGGCTGAGTGTAAAACCCTCATAATAATGATTCCCTACCATCAGCAGTTCCCCAGAATTTCACTGCGTGTGCACTTGGATTCTGCCTCTCTAGCAACATCAGTAATGTTCACTAGTTTCATCACAAGTTGCAGTAGCGGTCTGCCTTCAAATGCGTGACCAAAGTAACCACGGTAACCATCTCAATAACAAAGGGAGGCTCAGCCCAGGTTAACAAAGACCGGGAATCTCCTCAGGATGATTAGGTTACATAAATGATTAGTGCCTCCACACACAAGACCCTGAGTCCTTCTCTGAAATGACTCAGCTCTCCATCTAAGCTCTGATGCACCTCCACCCCCTCAACTCTTCTGCACTCAGCTCCACCATCTGTCTGAGGTCAGATATCCAGACTACAGGGGCTGCAGGGGGCTCACCTTACAGACAACAGTTTAAGACATAAAAGCATGATTGGTGTGTGAGTGAGTGAGTGAGTGAGTGAGTGAGTGAGTGAGTGAGTGAGTGAGTGAGTGAGTGAGTGAGTGAGTGAGTGAGTGAGTGAGAAAGAGAGAGAGAGAGAGAAAGGGGTATGGTGTTACCTGGATCTCGCATACTTTTGTTGACATACTGTGTAGCTTTTGTTATGAAGTGATTAAGTTTTTGACAGATGCATAGACCTTTGTGAAAGAATAACTTCAAGTTGAAACTGTATGGCTTGCAACAGCATGTCCTCTGACAATTTAAAACTTTTTTCAATCTATGTTCTTTCAGAAATACTTCTTTGACACAAGCTGTTTCCATCCAAATTTAATTCAAATTTTGAGCGAATTTTTAAAATTTTGCAAAAAGGAAAAAAAACTAAGAAATGTGAATCAGACGTGTTTCCATCAACTGGCTTGAAGCTAATCAATTATGTAGACGCATGCGTGTCGTAAACAGGAAGTAACAGTCGCATCTCAGGACCATGGAGAGACGTTTTCAGGAACGCGTTGCTACTATCGGGAAAGTTGTAATTATTCTGTCATATCAGCTAGTTCTGGCAATTTTACATGCAGCCGGGAGACGTAGAAAAATGCAATTCTCTCCACGTTATGGGAATAACAGAAGACGCTAGGGCTACGCGGTATATGCAGTACCGTAGAAACGGTATGAAAGTTGGCCTACGGTAGGAATTTACCTTCTACCGTCCTATTGTCATTACGTCATCGCACCTGTGTCAACAGGGCTGCGAGTGCAGAGACAACTGAGCAGGAGTTCAAAATATAATGAAGAAATTATAGTGTTTTAAAACAYGTATAGAGAGGATAAATCCTCAAAATTTCCTCCTGCCGCTGTAGAAAAGTTACGTCGTGTGGCGGGATCATTGCCTCCCTCTCCTCTCGCTGCACGTCGCACAGAACGAGGTTTTAACAACTGAAGTTTTTCACACCCAATTGTCGGAGACAAAAAAAAATGTGTATGTATCGTTACCCACAGAGATTATCTTAAAAAAAGAAGTGGACGTTCGTTCAGTCATAAATCCATCTTGCTAATGTAAAGTCGGCTTCTGCTCTGATGAAGATGAGCGTGCAGCAGCAGGCAGAAGCTCATTGTATGGCAGGCAGATATTAAAGCAAAAATGTTGAGTTTAATTAAGATTACAGTTTTTTCCAAAAAATGCTCTAAAAATTACATTATCTTAACTTTTTATGATAATTTTCTACAACGATATATACCATTACCGTGAAGGGATTCAATTTATACTGTGACATGAATATGAGGTCATACCGCCCAGCCCTAGAAGACACTGACAGCAGGAGGAAGGTCCTGCTGCGAGTTGCGGCGGCAGTTGCTCTGGTACCGGTCTGGTACCGTTCAGACAGTCAGCTGATCAACCATGTGAGGTAAATGTTCGCTAGGTCAGAACTTATTCGGCAAATGTGTTTCCGTCTCTCCTTTTGCGCATTAACTCTTTTTCAAAAAACCCAAAAAAACCACCTCAAGCGAGCGTATCAACTTTTATGGGAATTAGAGGAAGTTTTTTCAAATCATGCCGTTTCCATTCACCTTTTCTGATGCGATGCGTCAAAATGCGCATTAAAAAACGTTGATGAAACACGGCTACAGACTCTGGAGGAATGTGAGATCTTTATCACAGCTAAGAAACTTTAACGTCCTCTGTGCTGGAAATAAAATGTGGAAATGCAACAACTTGTGATACATTTTAAAAGTAGAAGTCAACATCTTTGAAATGTGACTTAATTTCCTCTGGATGTGTGCAGCAAATCCACGTGGAAAGATGCAGAGATGCAGGATTGTTTCATCTGCCGTGAGCAACGATACCGCTCCTGCTATGGCATTTTCACAACCTCCTGTCTCATTCCAAAGACTGATTGTCTCTGCAGGGAATGATGTTTTAATCAGAAATGCATCAGTCTACTGTTTGTATAAAGTTGTTGATGAGGCTCTGTTGTGATGRGCTGATTCAAATTTTGTCCCTGTGAAACTCAACCGTTGACTGCTATGGTTACACTGAGTGAAGCAGAGAATTAAAGACTTTACTACATAGATATATGACAATTTTTTGAGGTTTTAAATGTTTCTTTTCTACTATATATAGCAGACAACATGGAGACTGAGAAATTCATTCGAACTAGGTGTAAAAGTAGTAACGCTTTGTATGTGCAGATAAAACTTTAAAAGGTTTGTAAATACATAAAACTTAATGAAAGGTAAAACAAAGTAATGCTGAATTTTCAGAGTCCTTGATTAAAAATGAGCTATAAACAGAAAGAAAAACATGAATGCTACAAAACATGCATTGTTAAAAAATAAAAATAAAAAAAGAGCTGGAAGAATCATAATGCCTTTTGCACGAAGACTTTTAGGGGGTTGCGCTTCTATAGATTAGYTTTTATTTTTATTTCAGGAAATATTCTCAAGCATGTGGTAAATAAAAAGGAAGAGCTAACAAAAAAAGGAAGCAGAAAAAATATTTTAAACTGATTTGCTAGCTTACTTCCAGTTTTATATAACTGGAAGTAAAATAGAGAATCTATTTTAATAAATTAACCCTTCAACATGTATCTATGCCTGAAAATTCATGAGGTAATGTGTAGGGTTGGGCAAAGTCGTATTGTGTACAATTAATCGTCAGGAAAACTATCAACAATTAATATTTGTCACTTTGCAATTACTGCAATTAGTGGAATGTGATGATTACATATTTGTGTGTGCAACACACTATCACTAACAAGCGGTCATGCAAGCCCAATGGCGGATGGCATTGCAGAGCAAGGTCCGTCAGGAAGTGCTGAGGTGCATCTAGCATGGCGTGTTTTGAAGCATTTTTAGCATTTGATGTGTGTCAAACTATCTGGTGAGCACGATGTGCACCTGTTCTCAATAAATAAACCAATAAATTGTCCAAATCAATCATTTCATCTGCTGTTGTACAGAAACTTTAACTTGTATCTTAAGCACACATAGCAATAGCAAATGCCTTGAGACTTTGCAGTGTCACAGCATAGTTATGTAACTTGTCTTTATTATTTTTTTAGTGTGACATTTTCTGTTTGTTCCAGTAAACCAACTTTATTTGAAAAAAAGTATGTGCTTGAAAGAGTTTGTTTGAGGACTACCGGGTACACCAGGTAGACTACTGTACAGCCAATGGCTGGCTTTAAGGGGATTATTCATGCTCCTGACTGACTCAGAGAGTGCAATGAACTCTCACTCTGTTGATGTTTAACTGAATTCCTTTGTGAATAGAATGGTCAGTCACATGAGCTTGGCTGGTGATCATGCAGTCAGCAAACAGGGTTGTAACATAAAAGCAGGCGGCTTTACACAATTAGAAAGAGGTCTAGACGGAAGCAAAAACAATTATTTTGGCATGTTTATTTAAGTAACGAGGCAGGAAACCTCTGGGCCGGTCTGTGATAGAAAGCAGAACAGATCCAGAGTAACGTATGGTTATTTTTTTACATGTTGTTATGACATTTATTGGGGAGGATAAAGAGGGTCTCATGCAGTAGCGTGCACAGACATTTTCAGGGGCAGGTGCTCAAATGGAAAAAGAGGGCACCTTGTCCGGAGCACGGAATCAGTGGCTGTCCTAATAATGTGACATTACAGACACTAGGGGTGGGCGATCTGATCAAAATTTTATATCACGGTATTTTCAACATTTTCACTGGTTTCACRGTATTTGACGGTATTTTTCCTTTTCATCACAGCTCAGCTGATAATAAAATGTACAAACTCTGCTCATACATGTCAACTTGTACGAATTGTCTGTAAGKTATAAGGATTTWACATCATTTTGCAGGTATACGGACGTATAGAGCAATCTCACGGATCTTTTCAAGTCTTACGGATTTTTTCAAAACCTGATTTTCAAATTTATCTAACATGTCAGAGCCTATACGATGATTTAAAAAACAATAAACATAAGACAGCCATCTTTTAACCTGTTCTGCCACTAGAAATAAGTTTTTCCGCTCTCCTCACAGTATATGTATGTATATATGTATATATGTGTATGTGTATATATATATATATACATACATACACACACACGTATACTGTATGTCTCACACACACACAATAACATTAATGCAATAGATATCTGCATCCARTGGATGTTGTGTTTGGAATCACCAGCTTCGTTTTAAGGTGGTAAAACAAATTGCTTGTATTTATTCCTTTCTACACACTTTGCAGATTATTTTTTTCTGCACTCCACATGTTTAATCTGTGCACGCTCCAGCTGGGTGACAATCATTATAGTCGCGCTTTGGAGTGCGCGCGCATTCGGTCGTGCGTCACCGCGCCATGCCTGCAGGAGAAACGACGTCCAGACTGATTTTTGTGCGTCCCACCTGAGCACTGACTTCACCTGCACTGACAGTCGCCTCGCTGCGTGGAAATGGAGAGCGAGCGACGTCGCCTCCCGTGTGTCGAGCCCTTCACACATGCCGCGGCGCGTGCTCCTCCCGCAGTAGGCAGTGTTGTCGGTGGGCATTCGACCGGAGGACGCGCCGKCACGTAAATATGTAAACAGTTCGGCGCTCATTTTCACACACCCGAACCAGGTCCGGATAAGTTTCCGGATAAACTCCGGATAAGATCGTTTCTACCGTATATCGTTTATATCGCGCATTCCTAATGGACAAGAGTGAAAAATGTGAGACAGTCCCGCACAGTTTGCCTGGGGGTAAATTACCTGCTGATTATAGAGAGCTGCTTCAGCACCTCTCCTCCTGTACGAGCGCGCAGCGCGTTCACCGAGGGACAGCACAGGAGTGAGCTCTGTGGGAGCGCATGTGTGTGTGGTGAAGGGAGGGTGTGAGGGCAATATTATTCTTAATAATATTAATACTGTTGCCATTATAGTTGTATACACTTAATAAGAAGTGCAACCAAGGGTGACAGACGGAGCATAACAAAAAAAAATGTGGGTTCGACAGGGGCACTTGATGGTCTGGAGGGAAAAGGGCAGGTGCTCAAGCACCACCTGACGTCTATCTGTGCACGTCCCTGGTCTCATGTTAACTCCATGACTAAAAAGGAAGGAAAGAAATGCTCCTCCTGTTTGAAATGATTGTATTGGGGGGGGGGGGGGGGGGGGGTGTTGTCACCTAGATCATCATGGGAACAAGGAAGGCATGTTTCCGTGGTTGCACTGACAATAAAAAGGAGTCGGTCCTCAGAGGGATCAGGTCTTGAGGGAACCATGGCAACAGCAGTAAAAATGTCAAACAGCCGATCTTAGGCAGTCAAGCAAGCCAGAGTGACCGAACTGTTGGTCCTGTTGCATTTTTTTCCCTTTGCTTTATTTTACTCATTTTTCAAATGTTTAAAAAGCTATAATACACCAGATCCCAGYGATCCCTACCCTCTAAAAGTTAGCTTAGGAAATCTGGCTGAACTAAAAGAAATATATAGATCAATTAGGCATGTGAGAAGGAGAAGTCACAAGCCGTGTTTCCATCCAATTCTAATTTTGAGCGAATTTTTAAAATTTCGCAAAAAGGAAAAATAACTAAGAAATGTGAATCAGAMGCGTTTACATTAACTGGCTTGAAGCGAATCAGTTACGTCAGATGCGTGCGTGTAGAAAACAGGAAGTAAAAGTCGCATCTCAGGAAAGTGGAGAGAAGTTATCAGGAACATGTTGCTACTATTGGGAAAGTTGTACTTATTCTGTCATATCAACTAGTTCTGGCGATGTTACATGCTGTCTGGAGACGAAGAGAAAGAAATTAGGGGTACACAATAGTTATCGGCCCGATATCAGGGAATTATGACRTCATACTTATCGGTCCAATATCATAACAAACAGAACCAATAATATATGTACATGTTTGCCAGCGCTGCTTTATTTTTATCTGTTTTGGTCAATACGACACAAGCAACATTCAAGTTGTGTCAGAAAAAAACAACTTTCTCACTAGAACAATAATTAGAATACTCAATGCTGAAAAACAACCAGTCATTTTAAGAATTATTTATATTATTTTACCAATTAATAGTGTATGCTACACACAAACTTTATAATTATAAACATCGGAACAACTACTCCCAATTTGAGAACATGCAATGTCCATTAACTCCTGAACGCAGCACAGAGTCCGTCTGCTAAAATGCTAACAACAACAAGCTAGTGTTCAAGAACTCATCGGGACTTAAATCATTCCTGGGACTTTTGACAAWTCCAATAAAATTGCCAGAGAGGACGCAGATCTCAAGCACTTTAACGATGGAAAGGATGACAACCAGCCGTTCACCCTCGCTAAAGACCGAAGCTTTTATCTCTTTGTTAACCATGGTTTACCATGCAGAATAGCTGCTGCCTCTTTGTGTGTCTTCCTGTAAGTATGATGCGATCGTAATGCATTCACACTCTCAGACAGAAGCACTGTTTCAGGTAGAAAAATGTTTTAAATCATAAATTATAACAATAAAAACAAATGTACTTTGAATCTAACTAGTGTTAATGCAGTGCATTATCTGTTTTGAACTTTGGAATGACTTTTTCTCTTTTGTTTAAATCTGAGATCAGTGTTAAAGGTCTTTTTATAATTAATGTGCCTTATTTAATAAAATGGCCATTTGAGAAATTGTTTTATTTGATATACTTTAAGAAATGTTTGTTTGCTAAGAGTTTATTTCAAATGGTACAATTTACAGTGTCACTTGGTTTTGGTGTTTATTTATGATATGATCTTACCCATTTTTGACTAGTCTGATCTCCTGGCATGTTATCGGTTATTATTGGTTCTTAAAATAAGTTATTGTGCATCCCTAAAAGAAATGCAATTCTTTTCACGTTACGGGAATAACTGAGAAGATGCGGACAGTGGGAGGAGGGTTCAGCTGCAGTCGTTCTGGTACCGGTACCGATTTCAGACAGACAGCAAGAACAGCTGATCAACATGTGAGGTAAACGTTCGATAGGTCAGAACTTATTCGACAAATGTGTTTCCATCTCTCCTTTTGMACATTAACCCTTTTTCGAGAAACCCAAAAACTGCGTCAAGCGAGCGTATCAACTTTTAACTCAGCCGTTAACACAAGTGAAATAAAGGCAGGGAAGTAACATTTACCAGAAAACACATGTACTGTTTTCACAGGTTTATACTTCCTTATAAATGCAACCACACTCACTCACCACTGTAGAGACACTGCTCTTCCACAGAACTGACACTTGCCTCTGCTTAGCTCCATGGTTACATGGCTTTTAAAAAAAACAAGGAATTAAATCACACTGGGTGCATGAGATTTAAAACCAAAAAAGCTAAGTTGACAGCAAATAACATCCTTTAGTAGTCAAACAATGCAGATTTAATTAACATACCTAGCCTGGGGAACAAAAATAAAACCCTTTTCTTCCCCTACACAGTAAGTCAGAATTACTGGTTCATCTCTCTAAGCAATATTCTTAGGAACATGTGAAAAGCTGGCCTTGTATCAACATCTTCACTTCCCTGTAAGGCATCAAACTGCACAGCAGCACCAAACATAGTTTCTCTCATCTTTACAAGTGCCTCTCTTTTCTTTTTTTTTAAATTTCTACCCAAATAAGGATTCAAATTCTCTTGAGGCGGAGTCTTGTCAGAGAGAAAAGTCAGCTTAGCAGGAATTAGCAGCACAAACACCATTGCACAGAGGTGGGTGCAGCTTCATATATGACCACAGCTGAGGGAAGGTGTGACTACTAAAAAAAAAACAACAAATATAAAACCTGCACAGCGAAAAACAATTTCCCAGAAATTCACAAAAACTTAGTTAAAAAAAAWGTCCTTTCCCCTGCCTTACACCTAAAGTGAAACCAGGGCAAAGAGTTCAGCAGAACTCTAAAAAATTCCCCTTACGTTAGACTTGAAAAATAATTCCTTAAGAACAAATTGGGAATTGGCAATTTTAATTATCGAGTCATTATATTTAACTCAATTTTAGTGGAAAACTTGTAAACGGTTACTAAAAAAGCTTAACTCATGACAACGTTGTGCCTTTGGTGATGACAAAAATTAAATTAAAATACATTAAAAAGCCTTTGTGACTAATCAATAACCCTCAAATCCATCATTGTTTTACTACCAACCTAKTTATCAATCCCCATATGATGCTGCCAACAGTGCAAGTGATGTCATCAGCTCAGCTGTTGCCAGGCTACGAACACAATACCTGAATGCAATCTCTAGGGATTTTTTTCAACCACACCTCTGTCTCTCTCTGCTACACTTGCAACTTTCCATCACTTTGTCAACTGAGAATATAAAAAACCTCTGACTTATTTTATGTAAATCTCAGGGATGCATACAGATATTCTTCAACTCTGACTGGTTATTTTAACCCAGTGCAACAGCTTTACATAATGTCTCTCAAGTCATTAGTTGTTTTTATCGCCTGCCACCGAAGGCAAAAATGTTTTTGCCCACGTCTGCGTGTGTGTTTGTCTTTTGGATAAAATCTTATGAACCACACAGTTTTTAATGAGGATTGCAGAATGTAATCGTGGATGCACATCTACAACTGATAACCCCATCCAAGACAGCTTATGAACCTTATAGCACACAACAATGGCTATAGCTCAGACACATTCAGATACTGATCCAACATGAGGTGTGGTAGTAGCCAAAAATCACCCTCAACATACACTTGCCAAAAGTATTTGCTCACCTGCCTTGACTCATATGAGCTTAAGTGGCATCCCATTTCTAATCTATAGGATTCAATATGACGTTGGTCCACCCTTTGCAGCCAAAACAGCTTCAACTTTTCTGGGAAGTTTGTCCACAAGGTTTAAGAGTGTGTTTATGGGGATTTTTGACCATTCTTCCAGAAGCACATTTGTGAGGTCATTGATGTTGGACGAGAAGGCCTGGCTCTCAGTCTTCCACTCTAATTCATCTCAAAGGTGTTTTATTGGGTTGAGCTCAGGACTCTGTGCAGGCCAGTCAAGTTCATCTACACCAGACTCTGCCATCCATGTCTTAATGAATCTTGCTTTGTGCACTGGTGCACAGTCATTTGGATGGGTGAGCAAATACTTTTGGCAATACAGTGTAACTCAGAGTTA
This sequence comes from Austrofundulus limnaeus, assembly GCF_001266775.1. Taxonomy (NCBI): domain Eukaryota; kingdom Metazoa; phylum Chordata; class Actinopteri; order Cyprinodontiformes; family Rivulidae; genus Austrofundulus; species Austrofundulus limnaeus. The sequence continues at coordinate 2,185,490 of NW_013952405.1, forward strand.
ACAGATACACAGATGCTGTCAATACTGTATGAGCTTGCACATAATGCCATAAGGTTTATAGTATTAGACCGAAACTCATATTTCAACACAAAATGATCTTAGTCTAAAATACAGGCATGAAAGACAGCGGGCAATATGCATTCCTTGAATGAATGCAAGGAGTTTCAGTAGCTGCCATTTTTTCATCAATATTAAACACTGAAACAATCATTTTGCAAAGATAAATAAAATATGATTTCATTCATTGCAGTTACCAGGCATGCAAAGTATTATACCATGCATCCCAAATGATCAAAATCAACTGTAATGTATAATGGATGTTTTGTGTAATGTAAAGTAACGAGAGAAATTATTTCTAAGCATGTTACCATTTCAAGCGCAAGGGATGCACCTTAAAATAATGTACTTGTTTCTGCTTGTCTCACTGACTCATTTGAACTGTGCTTCTACATTTGAATCCTCTTAAAAATTAAAACAGAATAAAAATGAACTTGCTTTTGAGACATGAGCTAACTGGCAGTTTCGACCGACTTCATGCTTAAGAATAAAAAAGAAGCCTACAATTACAGATGGTGTCAGTTGTGAAGCTGTTAAGGTTCCATACAGTTTCTTTATTGCCAAATCCGTCATTCATTATAAATAAAATAAAGACAAAAACAAAAGCCCACACCACTGCTTACAAAGTATGCTGTTACTTGTTGAGAGTAACAGATTTGTCCAAGCCTTTGTTTGCTTATTTCACCATGGTTTTTTTTTAAAAAGAACTAGATAAAACTCTCTGAAGCAACTTTAAAACCCTGGTTAGATCTCCACTGAGCTTTCTAACTATGTAGATTCATTGATTCATTTGCTGGGAAGTRGCTTTAAAAGCAACTTAAAAAAAAWYACAGCCAGGACTTTGTCCATAGCCACAATGACTGAGTTACAAACTAAAACATACACAGTATCGCAGACATGACAGTCATTTAGGGACAAGGATGAACCTGGTCTCCAGTGACAAAGAGAAGCACCTGCTCTCGTCTTCCTTACACTCCCTGGACTTGATGATGATGATGATGGTGGTGTGTGTGTGTGTGTGTGTGTGTGTGTGTGTGTGNGTGTGTGTGTGTGTGTGTGTGTGTGTGTGTGTGTGTGTGCATTCAAAACCTATAAATAGAGGAAGTGCCTTCCCTAGCACTCGCTCCAGTGGGATCCTCTTGTGTTTTAATTAAATAAACTGCTGCAATGAAGCCCAGCTGTGCTCTGCATCCCCAGATTGCATCAGTCAGCATCCATGCTCAGGGGCGACATGCACTGTAAGGGCCGAGGTGCATATGCATACATGAAGACAGAGGCAGATGGTGATGAGGAAGGGCAGGGCGGACTAAGCAGTGAAATTGGGGCATTCTGCTCAAAGGCCACCTGGGTATCAAAGGAAGCCCTGTTCAGGTGTTCTGGATGGGTTCCCCAATGTAAAAACCAGCAACTCGACTCATCTCATTCACTATTCTCTCGCCTCATCTTATGTTTTCCTACATTATTCTATTGTTTTGCCCAAAGCATAGAATCTCCTTATATTGGTCTTAAGAGTTGTCCTAAATAGGGCTTGTTCTGAATGTTTAGAGCTAAAGTGTGCACATTTTTATTTTTTTATTTTTTGCTTTTTAACGCTTGTGCTTAAATGTGACCAAGTAGAATCTTATGTGTGGCTTTAAAAAACCTGGGTAGTATGTGTTGAGCATAAGGTGCAAAAGAGCGATAAACAGTAAAGCTAACATTAATCATGAGCTGAGGTTGTTTTTTTTTTCTGAATAGACGGATTTATAATGACTGCAGAGTTTCAAAACTTCACTTTTGTCTCATTAATCAACAGAGACCGATAAACCAAATTATCATTTCATAACTCCCATTTTGCAACTGTTGCTCAACATAAAAAAGTACCGTAATGCAAAGTTCTTCCAACAAACATTACTCATGCGAATCAGATAATGGCTGAATATTGATAAGGTTCTGGTAAGTGAAAATTCTCCTGTGATTAAGGGAATGTTCATTTCACTGTCAGGCGTGAACACATAAAATAACTTGTGAACCAAACTAGAGGCTCTCTGTGGGTTATAGGAACTGGGTAACTCTCAAAAAGACAACTTGTGCTTTCAAGACCAATCATTGCACAGTTGCATTATTTTGACAAACTACCATATTTCTCAGATATTTTCCATGAAGAAAAGTTACCAATCAAACAAAAACTAATATAACACATGGGGGAAAAAAAAAATTGTCTCTCTCAATTACAAATTCCTGCAGATTCTGTGGTGCAGAGATACACAAAAAACCCAAACTGACTCTAATAAAAGCTTTAAAAGACTATGACAACGTTCCTGCATTTTAAAAGGGCCAATATGTACAGTAATCCACTAGCAATTAAATCACCATTGACAAATAGTAAAATAGTGAATAAATGTATTTAAAATACAGAAGAGTCTGAGAGGGGTTACTTTGGGTACACTACATCTCAAACACTTTTGGTCATTAACTCAACTGTATTTCAGTTTCACAAGCTGCCTGTTCAAGATCTGCTTTTCACATCTCAACTAATGCCCCCCCCCAAAAAAAATTGAACTATACTGCTGTATGGTTTAAAAAAAACTAGCCAACATTAGAAAGCATTGCCTCTAAAAATCACACCTCACATAACTTGCTGGTTTATGGCCTGCTTTTAAAAGACTTAAATTGCAGCATTTAGTAACAGTAGCACAATTTGCCTTGTTCCCGGTTAGTATCTATAATTAATGAACTGGTGCTGCTGGTCCTCGCTCCGTTTTTAAACTAACCCCCAGTAAGCCTCCATGTCCATTAAAGCCCTACAACAGTCAACACCCTGGAGGATGAATATGGCTGAGTGCATCTCTCAGTTAGGCACCATCAATGCCTCAGCTGGGAGGGAAAAAAAAGTAGTGAGTAACTGAATAAAGGCTTATTTTTATCTCAGTCACTTAATGATTTACTTGTTTATTTCCTTTACATGTGGAGGAATAACTGCTGTCGCTAACTGGGAAATAGTGTCAGTAAGGAGTTCTGCATGCAAGAACTGATTGAATTATTGAGTCAACTGTCCTCAGCTGGTAAAAAGTGTGACTTGATCAATATACATTTCAGTGACTAAGAAGAACCAGTCTTCTGTTTAATTTATTAATTTTTTTGAAAGACTACACCTATACAAATTGCTCTAATAACAAGCCCATACTTTAGTCTACTTTAAATATTTGYAAATCTCATGAACTAATCAGTTTTTGGATCAAATTGGCAATCTGTTCCCATACCGCTCAAAAAAGGAGAAGTTACCACTAAGTTCTGTTTGAAATGATCCAATTATAGACACACACACACACACACACACACACACACACACACACACACAC
>NW_013952405.1:2189287-2191358 GCF_001266775.1 Austrofundulus limnaeus
ACACACACACACACACACACACACACACACACACACACACACACACACACACACACACACACACCAAAATATGGGGAACCAGAAAAGAAAGTCCTCAAAATGTTTATGTCTGAACCTCAGACTCACTCTCTACTAGTTCCTGTAATGTAGCCCAACCTGGTGTCTAGCTGCACACTTAGAAGTTCCTGAAGTAAGTAGAGGGGGAATTTCTTTAGGAAATGACTGGCCCAGACTTAAGCAATGGAGCAAATGCAAAACCAAGTGTTAATGCTATTTCAACATCTCAGGATCCCAAAAAGCTAGCAATAAGGACCCAAAATAGCAAGCATGATTGGCCTAATGTGTCTAGGCTGATAAGACGAGTGGACTGTGACAGGTTATCCGCTAGACAAAACAAAAAAGGATGGGTTTACTCAAGAAGACAGAGGTGACTTGCTGTCCCAACATATCCAGAAACCAACAGGGTGACAGAACAAAACAGATGAGGACATTTCCTGACACAAGGATGAATAAATAAAGAGGATACAGGACATGTGATATTACACAACTACGTGACTAACAGGCATCTTATGATGTAAGAAATGCCTTGTCGGGGGTAAAATTATTATTTAAACTCACAAATCACAACTCGTGATATTTAGTCTACCAATACAAGTCACTAAGGGGTTACCATGGGTGGAACACACACACGTCAATTTTGATTATGGATGCCAGAAATGCACATACAAATCAAGGCCAAAGACTACATTTTTGTCCATGGCTCCAGACGTATTGTTAAGTATTGGAATCACAGCCGAAAGGCCTAGTAAGCATCAGCGAGATTACAGCAGCCATGCTCACCAGTAGTCCTATTATTATCACGGCCAGGTAAATGGGCATTATTATAGGATCAGCATCCAGCTGAGTCTCATCATTGACTGGGTGATACCGACGCTGCGAAGAGGCGCATGGTCGAGCTGTCACATACGATGACCTAACGGCCCATCCAAACAGCCTCACTCACTGCATCCTCAAAGATCGGCCAATAAATTTACAAGAAAACCAACCCGTTTCGTTTCGACTTACCGATGCCGGGAGCGGAGTAGATGAAATATAGCGCCGAGGTGGACAGTGAAAAAAGGAATAAAAGCCCAAGGAATGACCTTCTCCGGAAACGCAAATGTGTCGGCATCATACAGGCAGCGAAAGCAGCACAGACACACAGGCACGTTTTTCGCTTATCTTCACCGACGACAGACGAGCCCCGATGTGTCCAGATGCCTGAGCCTGCAGTCCGCGGACGGCCTGGGTTCAGTGAGTCGAAATGGAGTGGTAGGGCTGCGGCAGTGGTGGTGGTGGTACAGGCGACTGGGAAGTCGGTCTATTTCCGCGGCAGGTCGAAAAACAGGATGAGACCGCCAGTCTTCAGTCCAGACATACGAAATCCATTTCTGCCGAGATGATTTCGGTTTTTATTCGGGGTACGGTCCGATGTGGAAGCGGCTGACAAAGACCAGCGCGGTGTGAAGTGGCCTGTTCTCAGCGTGAGACCATCTTTTAGGTTCCACACTACGTCGCTGGTGCCGTTCCTGCCGCGCTTGCACTTTGCCTGCCTGCCCAACCCTATGAATGGAGCCGTCTCTCCGCAGAGAAGAAGAAGAAGAAGAAGAAAAAAAAAGAGCAGTACCTCAAGTGGGCGTTAACGGTGGCTCCTACTCAACAAACACGCACGCACGTACGTGCCCGGCGTAGACTACGTAACCTGGCAACCGTCGTCCCTACGTTGTCATAACCTTATGTATAATCACAAACTAGCCATTTGGCACGTGAGAAGCGTCCAGCGTCGGATTAGTCCAGGGATTAGTCGCAGAACTCTTAACGTTTGTTAAGATACTAATATCAATCATTTTACTATTAAAAATGGCCCCAACAAACCCACCTAAAAAAATAATGATTCGTTTAGATACTTCTGTTAAAAACTTTAGCATTACTTCATCTATGATTTTTGTCCACTCCACACAGTTCATTTTTGGTAAGCCGTTAAAATCACTCCCACAATAATAATAAAGACCCAGCTTGGAGTATATATATA
>NW_013952405.1:2192522-2198459 GCF_001266775.1 Austrofundulus limnaeus
GGTTATAAAGTATATCAAAGTTTGATGTTTTCATTGGATGAAACTTTAAATTCATTTTTTGTTTCATCTTATTTTTCAAAATAATATACATTTGATTTTGTTGACGATTGGCAGTGGCAAGCCAAAGAAAGACGCTCCAGTAAACCCCAGTGGTTGATGGGAAAATGTGTACGTAAAAATGCTGTCATTGTTTTTTTCTATATACTTGCAAAAAAGATACCTCAACTTTGACAAAACTATTATGAATAATTCATATACAGCATATTCTAAACAAAAAGCTTTTGTTTGTTTAATTACCTGTCTAAATTAGACATAAAACGCAACAATGGACTACAACTCCCACAAAAAGCTTAACCAGGAAGTAAAGTCGTGACGTCAACAGATAGCGCTGTCGCTATGAAGCTATTAGTTTGTTTAAAAACGACATTTTGTTTTCTGTTTTAAACTTCATGAGTTGAGAATGAGAGGCGTTCATTCTTTGTTGTTCTTGTTATTGTTTTGTGTAAATTTGTGCGCGTCAGAACGAGTCGACGGGGGAAATTCCCTGGACTTACACAAGAAAGATGACATCGTCGGGGGGGATGTGAAGGTTGATACTTCAGGGGAAAGCAAGCAGACCCTTAAAACTAATGACAGAGAAGATGAACTTAGTGCAAACGACCCACAAAAGGAAGGACAGCTTGTCAGGTCAGAGCGATWTTTATGTTTTCAGTACATCATCTTGTAGCTTAGCTTAGCTAGCAACCGTGTTGCTTGTTGGTACACAGATTACTTTATTCTCTGCTTCCTTTACGGATAAACAAGTGTTTGTTTTAATCTTCAATTTAAACAGATTAGTTCTTAACCACGTGTTGTATAAATACTGTTTAGTAGTATAAACAATTAAACAGCTGTTAATTTTAGCACTGATGAACGAAATCCTGGTCTGGATAAACAGCTGTGATGCTGTAGTTTACGTTTATCCCCTCATGTGGTCAGTTTTGCTTTACTGAAATTTACACTGACAGTACTAAACACCTGAGTAACTATCAAAGATAAACACTAACATATTATCACCTCTGACACTCTTCTTGCAGCAACTCCAATGATACCACAGAAAACTACAGTAATGAGACCCACCACTCTACAACTGCTGCCAAGCCAACTACTCCAGCACYAACACCAAAGCCCATTCTTCCAGTACAGACGGGGGTGAAGGCCCAAGAGGAAGAGCAGTCCAGTGGGCTGACAATTTTCTTCAGTCTGCTTGTTATTGGTTTGTGGTTTTTCACAGTCTAATGCTTCTGCTGCGTTCTTTTGCTGCTCATAAGTATTCACAAGGATTGTTTTCCAAGAGCAATTTTAAAAGCATTTGGCTAGAGCTACCTTTAACATGCATCTCTCTGAACTTATTTAAAGGATTCTCAAGCCGGGTACACACCAAACGCGTTTGGAGCAGCATTAGGATTATGTCCAGAGTTGCACATAAGTGGTGCGCATGCGCGATCAAAAAAGAAAAAGCACACTAGATGGAATGTCATAAAGCTCCCTTGCGTGCCTAAGATTGTACCTGAGATTGTGAAAACAACAGCTAGCAGGGACGCAAATGCGACCTGATGTCTTAAAATCAAATTGAACAAAAAATATATGTATAAAYAAATCGATCGTTGTTCTGTCAGAGGAGGGCAGCGGGGCCCTGATGTATAAGAGATTAAACAGACATTGCTTTCAACAAATCAGACGAACTCCAGAGCTGTTTTATCCAATCAGAGCAAAGCAGGGCGGGACTTTCAATCAGAGCAGTTTTCAGCACACACAGTGGAAGCAGCAGCTGCAGCGATCAGTCCTGACATCTCCTCCTGCACTTTGCTCCTGAACTACCAGAGACTTTGGTATTTAAAACTTAAGTTTAAATTAAATGTATGTTCAGAGCGTTGTTATCGAACAGATCTGTCCAACTTTGCATCGGTGACTAAACTCTCTCCTCCTGAGAGATGGGAACGCGCCTCAGCGAGCGCAGGCTGAGTCTTTCTGTGAGATTCACTGTTCGAGTTCTTCTAAACCATATTACCTCTAACAGAAGAATATTTATTTGCCCCATATCAAAGCAAAGATGAGTCTGTTTAACGTCACCTCTCCATCCATCCATACATAAATAAATAAATAAAAACTTGCCATGTTCTCTAGGTGAATGAGATTTAAATGTTATTTTAATTTATCAGAAAGATCCACTAATTTTATTCTTCACAATTTTAAGATGACAACAAGGTTCTTGATGTGCTAAACATGTTTATATTCAGAATCAAACTTGTGACACAGCTGCTCTGGGATAAACATAATTCAATAAATGATAAAATATGAAGAATAAACAATTTTAAATGATTACATGAGCTGAAACCATCTAAATCTAATTTTTTTGTATAAAATAGTATTTAAAAAAAGAAATCAGTCTAACAAATAAAACATTTGTTTTGTGCAAAAGACAGATATTTGCTGTTTGGTCTGTAGAGTGTGGAAAGCTGTTTTAAACAAGGCCAAAGATCTACACTGCAAAAAAAATGTCCATCTTACCAAGTTTTAAAATATATCAGCCAAAACGTCTTTTTGATCTTGTTTTGAGACTGATTTGCTAAACAAGAACTGATTGCRTAAGAATAATAATCTTGTTTTCAGAATGTGTAAGATTATTTGTCTTGTTAGTCTGAAAATTTGACTTTTTAGTTGTGCAAAAAGATGCCATTGTTTGCAAAACAACGTTAAAACTTGGGTACTCAGAATGGCGAGTGCTCTTCTGCAGTGTGAAGAAGACGAGTGAACTGCAGAATGAACAAGCTAATGAATAAACTCCTGTCAGAGGGGGAAACTGTAAAATCACACCAATGAAAGCCTTCATTTCAAAACATTTTACAACAGTTATGTTTTAGGGCACAAATAAAAACAGAACCCTGTAAAATCCTAACAGATTTGAAATAAAAGAATCCTGCCCACACTTCCTGGTTTTTACAGCCTGGTTTTAGGTCACACACACTCACACATAAACAAAGGAAGTGGCCTTCTGTGTATGTATTCAAAATTTATTTCTGTTACATATTTTGTTTGGGTTTGAAGAGTTTTTATTTTTAGTTAAAACACAATCCGAGTATCTGTTATCATAAGAGAATCTGAGTTATTTTTTTTTATCAGTTTGCGTTTTCTTTTTGCTTGACTCATTATTTTTATTCATTTATTCCTGAGATGCAACTTTGTGTGTTCTCCTCTTGACTGAATGAAGCCGTGTTTGCAGCTAATCGCTATAACCAACAAAATGTATGACCTTCAGTAGACACAAAACTAAAATAATTGAGAAAGAGAAGCTGAAATAAAATACAGGAACTCCTCAACAAATCAGAAAATATGTAGTACTCAACTATTCCTGTTCCACCCCAAAGTTTTATTTATTTTTTTTTGGCATTGACTAAAATGTATTACCTCTCTGTCATGACTGTTTTCTGAAATGTTGTTTCTCCCCTAATGCCCTGTTTATTCCCTGCTTCCTGCAGTCCTAATGGAAGCAGTTGAGGAAAAAACTTCCAAAAAGACAATGTACCTAGAAAAAAAAATACTTCCTGCTGTCCAACCTTAGCTTTAGACTCACGTCCTTCAGATATTCATGTACAGGATGGAAGCTTTAAAWATTTGCACAACAAAATATACGTTTGCTGGGGTTCACTCACTAAGCATAACTTCTGTCACCCTGCAACTACTTAAGGAGGACAAATGTACAACTTCTTCTTTTTTAAGTTAGTGGTTGATGATTCAAAAATTGTACAAGTTTGTGGTTTGTCAAGGGAAGTCTACGATTTCATGCTGGAGTCACAAAGTTCCTGTTAGATATTAAAAGACAATAGCCTGCAAACGAGCAATGCTGTATGTCTTTTAAAACTGCTACTGATCAGCAGTTAGACTATATCTTATTCCATGAAAAAAAAAAAAAATTAGAGTGCATTCCAAAAACCACACATTAGACCTAAGTAGCACTTCCTGCTATCCACACAGACATGATGTGTTATTTCCTTGTGCATTTACTCAACTGGTCAACACCAGTTTAAAATACCTCCCATAAAAATGCTTCTTGATGAACTTGTCTTTTCTGATTTCAGTTATGCTCTTAGTGCATACGTTGCGTTATGTATTTGTATATACAGTATGGTCCATTGTTTCCCTTTTCATTATCCAAGGACGGCACCGCGCCCTGTCAACAGAACTGAGTGCCTTGCCTATGTTTAGGTTAAAATTGACCCTCCCCCCACTGCCCCTGGCCCCCACCGCATATATGGATACATTTTCAGTTTGTAACAATTCTTACTGAGCCATTAAACAACTCCAACACTGCCAAACAGCTTCTTTGTAGCCACTTACACAAATTTAAATACATTTTTCTCAATTGGATTTCAATTTTTGTATTTAACTTTTAATCAAACATGACGGATGTCATGTCTGAAATTTTCTAAAAGGGAACATCAAGAAAATAACGGTATATGATGACTTGTCTATGGAATGTGATTTAAGACCTGATCTGAGCCAGTATGACACATTTCTTCTGATCATAAATGATTTTGACCTCAACATGCATTGAGTTGACTCTACCCYCTTCTCTCCCCCAGGTATCTGCATCATATTGGTGCACCTGCTTATCAAGTTTAAGCTGCATTTYCTTCCTGAGAGTGTGGCTGTCGTGTCCCTCGGTGAGTAAAGTACTTCTTGTGTAAATTGCTGTTCTGTACAACAAATAGGTTCTGGGATGTTCAGTGTTTCTATGCTCAAGAGCACTTGAGGATGTTGTTAAAGTTGCAAACAGTTGTGGAATATTAGTTCAGGCAGACTACAGAGAAAAAAACAAAAATAATGTAAAAAAAATCAATAAAGAAAGTGTTTTAAATCCAGGCAAAAACTAAGGAGAGAAAATATCTTAAACTGTGTTTATGCAGATTTAAGGCAAAAAAAAAAAAAAAAATCTGAAGCTCCTATGGTGAATAGTTTGTGAGTTATAAGTTTTTTTGTAAGTCCAGACACCCCCTTTTCAGATGGAGCCCCCTCCTCAAATATGGGGTCTATTGTAAAATGGTTGGCTGGCACAGTGTGGATCGGACACAACAACATTCCTACCAAATTTACGCTAATTGGTGCTGCTGTTTCTGGGCTACTGTTGACCAAAGATCTCTGAAAGCAAATAAACATATAAACAGTTTGAAAACWACATGAMCCCCACTTTGTGTGTGGGGCTCACAATAAAAGAAATGTTGAAAAATTTGGGCTGCATTAGGCTACCAGCTGCATGTYTTTACTAGGGTTGGGCGATTAATCGGATTTTGATCTTGATTACGATTTGGGTTTTCAACGATCATARAAACGTAATGATCGAGGTTTGCAGCTTACATAGTATAGTATAATTTCTKTGATGTGAAAAACTTATACGGAGTCCAATTATGGAATCCAGTGYAAAACACGGAATGTCACAGAATTTGCTTATTTGGGTGAGTTTCTGAGGTATTTTGACTGACTGCTGCTCCCTGTACCTGCCGTTACCTGTTAACAGGCACACGAGGTGAGCTCTGAGCTCTCCTCCTGACATGGGGGAGAAAAAAAAGCTGCGTCCGCGAACCGCGTGGTGAACAACAAACTCACTAAATGCAACGTCCTCCAAAAATATGAAGCTACGGTAAAGTTTAGGACAGAACATAACCTCAGCGGTTATTTATTTGTAGAAATACATTTCTGCAAGTTTTCAGCACAGGGCGAGCTGGACGCTGTGAAGGCTGCTTCCTCTCTGAGTCACAGACAGAGGAGCAGGAGAGAGACACGCTGAAAACTCCTCAACACTCAGAAGTGAGGTGGGAGTCCGGGTGGGAGGTTATCCAAGATATTATTTGTGCAGAATCAAATATTCCTTTAGAAAAAGTGAAAAAAGCTTTGTCCATT
>NW_013952405.1:2201198-2202364 GCF_001266775.1 Austrofundulus limnaeus
TTGGTTAAAAATATTTAAAGTTTATTTCTTTTTTTATTTTATCATGATAAAAAATAAAACCATAAGCAGGTCAGATGATCTTGCTGTGTTTCTTGTGTGAATCTCTTACAGACAGCTGCTTCACGATGTGTTTTCCTTCAGGAAAAAAAAGTTTGGCAATTTTCTCTCTGAGAATCATCTTTCACTTTCATCACCTATTTTCCAGTTATTATTTTGCTACATTTTTGACATAGTTTCCGTCACATTCTGCATAAATAAAATCCATTTTCTTTCACGTGTTTAGATATTTGTTAGTGGCGGCGGCGCGCAGGACACGCTGCTGCGTGTGTTTGATTGGCAGCTGCTGCGTCTTTGCCTTTTTCTCTTCTCTCCTCCTCCTTCTGCATAGAAGGCAGAGAGAGAAATAAGGATCTATTTTCTAATGGTTGTAAATTGCAGCCAATAAAAAACGTCTGTCGATTGTTTCCCTTTTTTTTCTTCTTTTTTTGTCTTGACATAATTTGATCAGTGGAATGCGGACTTTGTTTCAACTTGCGCGGCGCATGGACAAGAGTGAAAAATGCGAGACAGTCCAGCACAGTTTGCCTGGGGGTAAATTACCTGCTGATTATAGAGAGGAGCTGCTTCAGYAGCTCTCCTCCTGCACGAGCGCGCAGCGCGTTCACCGAGGGACAGCACAGGAGTGAGCTCTGTGGGAGCGCATGTGTGTGTGGTGAAGGGAGGGTGTGAGGGCAATATTATTCTTAATAATATTAATACTGTTGCCATTATAGTTGTATACACTTAATAAGAAGTGCAACCAAGGGCGACAGATGGAGCATAATAAAAAAAAAAATGCGGGTTCGACAGGGGCAAATGATGGTCTGGAGGGAACAGGGCAGGTGCTCAAGCACCACCTGACGTCTGTCTGTGTACGTCCCTGGTAAACTGTGTGTGTGTGTGTGTGCGTCACCTTTCAAATCAGAAGTAAATGAGCTTAGATCCTGTTCAGTTGCTGTTTGAAGGTTTTATGTTTCTTTACGACATATTTAATGTTAAGTTCAATTCTAAAACATTTTTTTATTTTACAAAAGATAACTTCTGTTTTACACAAATACTTTTAAACACATTTCAAAAAGAATTTAATGTTCTACTGAACCACAGCTATTTGTTATACTGTATTAGTG
>NW_013952405.1:2202477-2208262 GCF_001266775.1 Austrofundulus limnaeus
TTCTAGATCTCAATTTCAATAAAAAAATTGTGATTATAATTTTTAGCAATAATTGAGCAGCCCTAGTCTTTACCACAGTCGTCATACTTGGCAGCACGACAGCTCAGTGGTTAGCACTGACGCCTCACAGCAAGAAGGTCCTGAGTTCGATTCCCAGTTCGGACCTTGGGTCTTTCTGTGCAGAGTTTGCATGTTCTCCTTGTGCTTGCGTGGGTTTGCTCCAGGTAAAATAAAATACTAGTCTACCAGCTGTACGTCTGCTATGTCCTGCTGGAGCATGACATGATTTGTGCCATAGGTGTGATGGATCATACAAACCTATAGGGTGTCAGATGGTATATGTTTATACTTCTCATCCAACCACTTCTAAATTCACTCTATCCATGAGGTGCCACATATCTGGATAGTTTTTTTTTTTTTACTTTTTGGAACAATGACAAGCCAGAATGAAAACAAGCTGAAGTGAAATAGAAATGAAATATGTTTCACATTTTTAAAATGTAAGGAGTAGAGAGTACAGATAACTGCATGCAAGTGTAGGGAGTACAAGTAAAAAGTTGCCTGAAAAAGATTTACTCCAGTTAATATAAATTACTAAAAGTTCTATTTAAGTAAAGTAACAACGTATTTGTATTTCATTACTTGACACGTCTGCAATGAAATACTACTGAAGAAGGAAGAATACTATTCTTTCTCTCTTGTTCTGGTTCCAGTCAGGTTTCTGTCTGCAGAATTCTATAGGAGCTGTAGGATGAACAGCAGAGTTTGTCTATCGAATTACAATAATTTAACCTTGAGATTATTAAAGACTTGATCTTAGTCATGCAACTTCTCTGCCACAATGACATTGCAAAAATCTAATTTCATAGTGAAGTATGTTGTTGCTATTTTCTGCAGTCTGAAATATGTTTAACCACGTAAGATGTGGGCTAGTCTCGGTTTTGTTAGTTCTGTTTTATTTGATTTTTGTTTTTTGTCATTTTGCTTTGCTCTGCTATAAAAAAGAATAGTCACTGTGGACAAAAATCGGTTTTGTGGAGAAGTGAAAATGTTAAATCTATTAGTTTCTTTTCATTTCATCCTCTTTATGTTGAATATTGACTTTCAGCCAGTTAGTATTTGATCTACATGTTGGGCCTTTTTTAAAGACTGCACTTAGTTAGCTTTTTGTAATGAGCACAACTAGATACATTGATGTATATTAAATAGGTACAATCCTTCTGTTTGTTGGGGCTAAAACTGAGCAGGAAGAACGTCKGTGTATCCCAAGCTGTGTTAACTGCTGTTTTAATCTTAGCAAAAAACAATACATATTAGTTCATCATAATTCTCGATTGGGAAAAATTAATATATTTTTTAATTTCATTGGTACACTAATGGTTAAATTTAGATCAAAGTCAGAGATGACAGTAATGTTCCTGCCACGAGCTGGAAAATTGTAAAATAATAGTCGATTTGTCTTGCTAATCTTATTGAGGTGTTGGGAAGACCAAAAATAACCACACAGTTTTTTTTTATCTGTGACAGTTGTGAACTTCTCTGGATTCAAGGCCAGGGAGGTCAGAGTATTTCTAGCATAGCAAATGAAAAATGATGTTGTGTTTGCAGAAGATATAATCAAACGGAAGCATAAAATATGAGGGATCCAAAATGATTCTGACTCTTCTAATGTTAACGGAAAAAAAAGACAGGGTTCTTTTTCAGGAGCTAAACTTCTGGAGGGTAATAACCTGGATGGCATTTTTGTCCCTGAGACGATTAGAAGAATGCAAAGAATGATCAACCTTATCACCTTGATTATTTACACTGATACACAAGAAAAAGCTATAGTGCATTCATTGAAGATATGAAGTTAAGATGAAGACATTAGGCCATGAACTTTCATAGAAAGTTTCCAACCATGAAAAGTAGTACATTATGTTCTAAATATCTTTAAAAAAAGGCTGGAAATGAAAGGAAAATGGCAGAATGGTAAAAGACAGGAAGGGGATTGTGTGCGGGGGTGGTTGAATATCTGATCACATGTGAATCTCCTCCTAATTCCAGCCCTTGCAGCCCCCTCTCACATGCTTGTGCATGCACACTCACTAGAATTCACTGAAACTCATCCATCTGGACTCTTGAGGKCCTTCCCACCCTTGTGCAGCCTGCATGTTGAATATAAGGCCGAGCTTTTATCAACATTTGAAGGAAGGGGATGCCATTGTGCCGTGGGGAGATAATGCTATGTTAACGCATCAGGAAGACTTGCTTTTCCTTTCCCATCACTTCCTCTTTCATCCTTTTTTCTCATTGTTTGCCTTTGTCTGCACTATCCCTTTCCATCTTACAATATCTGTGCATCTCATACAAGGCTTTCAAGGCTTAGACTTAATTTCTTTTGCTGCCTTTGTTTCCTTTYTCTCTGCCCTTCACACTTGTGTCTTTATAATTTATGTGCCGCAAGAAATCTGAAGGCCAAAAAAAGGGAATTTTCAAGACAGAAAGATTTTCTAAAAGCATGTTTGCAAATAATTATTCTCTGAAATACGTTACAAGAGTTTTGATTGTGGTTTATTTCTAACATTCTATTTGTTTTTTATTTTATTTTAACCGTTTAAAACCTKTATGCATATGTTTGCATTGACACGTTTGCAGAGAGAATTTGTAAAGTATTTACTTAGTCGTGACATTTATCTACACTTTTTTCTAGGGATTCTCATGGGAGGTTTCATCAAGATTATTGAGTTCCAGGAACTGGCCAACTGGAAGGTACAGTTTGACTCATTGTTAACTTCCTGATACACACCTCTTCTTTTGTGTTTTCTTGTACATGCAGAAGCCATTAATTTCATGGAGTGCTTAGTTTATAAGCAAGTAGGATTTTTTGAATGACTGAATTAAAACATGTACGAACACATATCAATATATTTTAACTGTCCGCTGTATCTTGTTTTTTGATATGCAATCAGTAAAAACAAACACAAAAGCTGCACACGCTTCATTCTATAGCTGAAGTATATTATAGAAATAAAGGAACAGAGTATTATAAGTCAAGAGGTCCTAACTTTCTCCAGTTTTATGAAACTGTTTATCTCACAGCTCATTTCCTGAAAAACACTCATTTTGTTTCATTAATCAATCCCTGGTCACTTGGTCACAAATCTCATCTCAACATCTCCACTTCAAAGTGACACACATCATTGTTTGCTTGTTATCGCTCCCCCCCGTGTCCCAGTAAGCTCTTATTTTGTGTGCTTCTGGTTCTCGTGGCCTTTAATTAACATTCCTCGCTGTCAACTGGTTGGTGAGAGAACAAACCCACCAACAAGAGAAATTCAGGGAGAGCTTGGGAGTGAGCGGGGAGGGAGGGAAATGGGACAGGTTGTGTCAATGTTTCCTGCACACAGGGGCCCATTGTTTTTGAGCTTGGGAGCCCCCCCGGGTGTTGCTGAGTCATCGACGCAAGTAACCAGAGCCCCCCGCAGCCCCTCTCCCACTATTGCTGCCCTGTCCTGTGGATCTCTTGATGATCGCTTCTGTGTTTGATAGTAAGCAAGCTGGCCTGCTCACCTGTGGATATATAAAATACAGTGGCTTCACAGCAGGTTAATGCAGCATAGCTTCATTAAAAACCACTTAGCTTGAGTGTTACACTGTGATATGCAGCAGGTTCTTCACAGGAGCATAAATATGCTAAGTGCTTAAAAGACTTTATGAGACTTAAAAAAAACTCAGGTTATTATGCAAATAGATTAAATCTGACCTATTTGTTTTGGAGTTAAACAGCTAGTGGCAAAACGGTGATTCAGCCAGAAAAGTGTTTCTGCATTTCAACAGTTTTTTTTTTTTGTTTTGTTTCCATTGTACTAAATGACAAAAATGTTAAATTAAACTGCTGACCAGGTCATCACAGTAAATGAAAACTATTCTCAACTGACTTGTGTAGTAAAATAAAGGTTCTTATAATGTTGAAAAATTTGGGATGCACTAAGCCAGTTGCTCCCAACCTCGGGGACCCACCCTGCTGGGGGTGGAGGGGTCAGAGAGCACGAGGGCGTCATGTCCTTATTTCCTCAAAGGTTGTGAAAATATCGATTTATCATTTGTATATAAACACCTCCAGAACAAATTTGAATAATTAAAAATTTCCTTTATCAAATAAAAGTTTTTTTATTTTTTATTTTGATAAAAAGATAAAGGTTGAATGCGTCTGGGAGAGATGGGAAGTAGCAATGACTGGGTGGGGTCATCCTGCTGCAGTGTGAAGTGATTTGTGTCATGTACAGGTGCGATGGATTAATTTAACCTATAGGGCATCAGAATGTTATGTATTTACACGTCTCATCCATTCACAGTTAAATTCACCCTGTCCGGGAGGCGCCTTTATGGATAGTTTATTTATTTATTTATTTATTTATTTATTTATTTATTTATTTATTTATTTATTTATTTAAACAATGACAAGCCAGAAGTAAAAAGTTGGCTGAAAAACAATTATTCAGTATAGCATAAATAACCTAAATCTTTACCTAAGTAACAAAGTATATAGACTTTGTTACTTGACACCTCTGTTCATAAAAGCCACACCAAAAACAGAGCGTTTTCTGAAGCTGGCCTAMTTGGCCGAGCTTACAAGCCTCCAGACTTGCCCTACAAACTATCAAAGGGGTACAAATCTTCAGGCATCAGCAGCATGCTGTTGTGGATGGATTTTTTATGCTCTTAGATTGATCTGCTGTCTTTGCAATTAGCTAACGAAATGAACAGAACATACTTACCAGTTTTTCCAGCTACTCTAGCTACATATACACAGGGAGATATTATTAATATGTTTTAATAGCAAAACATTGTTTTAACATTGCTGTCTAACATTAAAAATGCACTAGTCCAGAAGCGTCCAATCCTGCTCCCCGAGGGTCACAATTTTGCATGTTTTAGAAGTTTCTCAGCTCCAACACAGCCGATTTGAATGAATGGGTGATTAACAGGCTTCTGTGGAACTTGAAGAGGTAATTCAATCATTGAATGAGGTGCGCTGGAGCAGGTAAACAAGTAAAACCTGCAGGATAGCAGCCCTTGAGGATCAGGATTGGACACCCAAGAAATTGAGCCGTGTCCAGGACCGTGGAAGGCTAGAAATCGAAGATAAAAGGATAGGATTGTTAAATGATAATCAACAGCAGAAGCATTACTACTATTTTTTAAAAGAGAAATCAGCATTTTTTAATAAAAATTACATAACATGAAAAAGTTTTATTAACAGCAATGAATTTCAGATTCTCATGACAAACTATAAACCTAACTATGACAGTAATGCACGGGTGGTTTCTTTGGGAGGGCGGCCCGCCCTCTTTTTTTAATAGTAAAGGAAACACTGTGTACGCTGACTGACAATTGTAGTTCCTTTATTTAACCAAATTTAAAACCCCATTGAGATTGAGATCTCTTTTTCAAGGGGGACCTCGGCACAGACAACAGGATAGCCTTTTAGCAAGTGGGGAGGGGTAGGTAGGATATTATTGATAGTGCAGCCCTTTATATGCAGATTCTCTAACAATACAACATGGCAGCAACCAAAGAAGGCTTCCCTTTTGGGCAGTGGTAGTTCATGGTGTTGTCCATTTTTATTTATGTTAATGTCTTTGACTCACCAGCTGATGAGTTTCAGATATACAACTCCTGGCAAAAAGTATGGAATCACCAGTCTTTGATGAGCACTCATTCAGACATTTCATTCTGTAAAACAAACTCAGATCAAAAACATGATACAATAATAAGGTCATTCCAAAGTGCAACTTGTTGG
>NW_013952405.1:2208349-2235086 GCF_001266775.1 Austrofundulus limnaeus
AAAATACATCACTAGTATTAAGTTGCACCACCTTTGGCTTTTATAACGGCTTGCAGTCTCTGAGGCATGGACTTGATGAGTGACAAACAGTAATCTTTATCAATTTGGTGCCAACTCTCTTTGACAGCAGTTGCCAGATCAGCTTTGCAGGTCGGAGACTTCTTGTAGATCTTTTTTTTTTCCAATTTCCACCACAGGTTTTCAACTGGGTTGAGATCTGGATTATTTGCAGGCCATGACATCGACTGAATGTGTCTTTCTCCAAGGAATGCCTTCACTGTTTTTGCCCTATGGCACAGTGCATTGTCATCTTGGAAAATTATTTCATGCAGACTAACGAGCAGATCTAATCTGGTGCAGGTGTTCAGTTAGGGAAAGGAAATTGACTGGGTGTGTCCTTATTTTCTATCTCCAATTTGAGTGATTCCATACTTTTTTCCTCAGAATTGAGTGATTCCATATTTTTTCCCTGTGCTTTGTCAATAAAAGTAACATTCACTGACTTCCATAGTGTTTTCTCTTTGTTTCTTTGAGTGTTCCTGAAAGCCAACAAGTTGCACTTTGGAATGACCTTATTGTATCATGTTTTTGATCTGAGTTTGTTTTATAGAATGAAATGTTTGAATGAGTGCTCATCCAAGACTGGTGATTCCATACTTTTTGCCCRGGCTTGTACATAAGATGTCTTCACGATGCAGACGCACATTTAACAATACCATGACACACATGAAGCATGAACACACATTTACTGACATCCCCCTTCTCAACAGTTTTCAGTTTATCCTCATATATCAGTTTCTAAAATTGGTGTATAAACAGCAGATATCCGACCACCTGTATGAACTTGTCTTGCTAGAAGACATTTACATTTTCGGCTTTCCTAAATTAATAACACTTTGAGATTTATAGTTGGAGCGAGAAAAGTTTAACTTGGAGCAGTTTTAGAGAGTCAGATGTCTTCCCAGGGGGAAAAAAAAGMAAATTTATTTAAAAGAATTGGAAAAATCTTAGTTGTTTTATTCAGCATGAACAAACATAGCAGGTGAGAGTTTTCAAAAAGCTTAATTGCTGAGAAAAGTGTTGATCAGTTTTGCCAACTAGCCTTTTTTTAGCCACCTTCCTGCAAAATTCAGCATATAAACAGATGTCTTATGAGCTTTTCTGATATTTTACCACTTTTCCTTTTCTCTCATCTGCCKATTTCTCCCCTGTGCTCTGACACAGATTGAGGAAGAAATAGCTTGCTGGTACGAAGTAACACTCCAGTAG
The DNA here is from genome assembly GCF_001266775.1 of Austrofundulus limnaeus. Taxonomy (NCBI): domain Eukaryota; kingdom Metazoa; phylum Chordata; class Actinopteri; order Cyprinodontiformes; family Rivulidae; genus Austrofundulus; species Austrofundulus limnaeus. The sequence goes on from NW_013952405.1 coordinate 2,209,619, forward strand.
CAATAGGTCTCCTAGGCAAAATGCAGAGCGAGATAAACAGGTGAATATATTTACATTACAGATATTAATTTTGTCTTGCCGCCATTAAAGCATTCTAGTCTGTACTGTTCAAGGCTCATCATTTTTTTCTCCCCTCGGTGGCTGCAGTGGTGTGTTTTAAGCCCCAAAGGGCTGCACATACTTTTAATAGATGTCTCCCATGCCGTGGAGGGAAAGAGAGACTGACACATGGAGGCAAGTTTTAATTGTGGTTTCAGGGGGCCTTTTTTCCCATGTGGTGATGTCACTGGTTGTCAAAGCCAAGCCTCCAGAGAGYCTGTACTCTGAACAATGTTCTCCCCTACAGTCTCTCTCTCATATTTCTTCTGTTATCTCTCAGTGTTCTTTTAAATGTATTCACTTCATCTTTACTATTCATCTTTTTTTTWAAAGTTTGGATTCAATCTCAGCACTGCTGAAGCATATACCATTCCTTTGCTTTCTGGGTTTATCATTAAATCTTTCCTTTTCTTTTAGAACATATTTTTTCCTATCTATTAATATATCATTGTTTAAAATCTCTTTATTACTGTTCACTCTGCAGCCCTTTTCGTTTTATAGGAGCCTGGTTCAGAACATTCTGACCCACAGTATGGTACTTAAAGTGATGACTTTAATTTTCTTGGTGTGGGGGTTCTATGGAAACGTTATGAGCCATTACTATCTTGCTTGTTGTAGATATCACTTTAAAGGAGCCATATCATGCTTTTAAATTATTCTTTTTCCACATTTGAATAATTCAGTGGGAGATCTRTATAAAGTGGAACTGCAATGCTTTGGTCKGAATTCCTCCTCCTTGTAACWCCATGACCCCTTTTCACCCCTTTTCTGACATGTGTCTCAAAGCAACTCATTTTGACCCTGTTTCTTTAAATCCAAATGAGGCACGCCACGCCCCTCACCTCTCCAGCTTCCAGAGCGGTCCATTTTAGTTTGGTAGAGGGAGTTATGATTATATAGTAGCACAGAAACTCTTCGTTTACAAATTCATTAAAATATGTCAACATAGAAAATAGAGAAAACTGAACAAGTTTGAAAAATGTGACCCTAAAAGAATACAAAGATATCCACTCATCAGCGGAAGAAACTAATTAAATTTTTTCTGCACTCCTAGAGACCCCAAATGCACAACAAAATGTATTTAACAGCTAAAAAAGTGGATTTTGCATGATATGGACCCTTTAAACAACCTCAGTATAGAGTGCTTTATTTCACTAGATTGAGGCGCCAACAGTTAGACGGAGCTTACCCCAGATTTAAGGGAATTGCTGCTCTTGTAAAATAACKCAAGTCTCAAAACTTTCATAGTCATTTATGTGGGTTCACTGTGTTTTTTTTATAAACCTTTRCACAAAGCCTTTTCACGTCTAGCTTTGCATTAAACAGGTGTGGTGCAGCCTAGAGCACTTTCTGAGGAATATTATAAAGTTTCTGCTGGGATAAGCATGTAATGTGAAACTGGTGGCCAGGAAGAATTTTTAAAATTGTGTTTATATGATCTTTTATGAAAATGTTGAAATGCAAGTTGTAAGTCTACAGTTCCTCTTTAGCAGTGGTGGGCACCAGTCCGCTAAAACGTAAATCCGCTAATTGCTGACCTAAATATTTCATTTGCGCTTTAGCGGTCTTACTAATTTTTATAATTCATAAGCAGATTTGCGTTTTCTAAAATTAAAATGCAGTACTGCTAATAACTAATTATCTACCAGTCATCATTATCTCGAACAGCGGAAGGTATGGCTGTCAATGAACCACAACACACGTGATCTATCCAACAGCACCCCTCCCAGATAAACACACATATTGGAAAAGTATACATCCTTTCTGACTGTTGCATTCGGTCAGTGTTCTGATTTCCTACAATGCTTTGTGTCTGCTTACGTAGCAGGAAGGCAATGTTTAGAACTCCCTTTCCCAGCAAAAAACAGTAAACGTTTGTAATCCAAACTGAAATTTTGTATATATTGATTTATTTGACTTTACAGTCGGAGCTCCTTTAAAAAAAATTTAAAAAAATTTAAACGCTGGAGCTCAATACTTGATGTAATTGTCGAAGCAATTGGCCAACGGGGTTAGACAGACATCTAGTGGTCAACTGGAGCAACTACATGGAAAACTTTAAAATCCAGGCTCTTATTTTGAAGTTTGCAGATAGTTTCCTGTACTCCGTGCTTTCGTTTCCCGTCACAAATCAAATCCGTCATGTACCCAGAATRCATCGCTTCAGCTTTCCAATAAACAGTTTTAAATTTACTTTATTGATGCTACTTTAATGAAAAAACTACAACAAACAAAACAAAAAGACAAAGAAGCAGCCAAACTAGCAATCCTCAACAACTTTTTAATTTTTACACCAGGAGCCAAAGTTCTGTTTCAGGAAATCACATCCCCAGCAATCGTCGGTTGTAGGAATAAGCTGTAAAAGGGTTCATAATACACTGCTAGTTGGCAGTGTTGTGCATATATTGTACATGAATTGTTGCCAGCTTGTAAGTGTCAAATTGAACTTGCGCTTTAAAATTAGCTTCCACTAGTTTTTCTATGGCAAAAGTGTTTTTGATGCTGCAGACCTAAATATTTTCATAAGCGCTTTAGAAATTGCGGAGCTAATTTTTGGATTAGTGCTGTCCACCACCGCTCTTTAGTCTTGGCTTTTGTTTGGACTAGCTGTTGGCTAATCAGTTTGATCAGATTTAAACTCCATTCCTTCAGATGGCGGTTGTTGCAATGGGTAAGACATTAGATGCTAATAACCTTTCCACAGAACATCTGAATTATCCTTTTGAATATAGTAATATAGGCTTCAACACTCCAACAAATGCCATAAGTGTTGACTTTCTAAAAGAWCTACATTTTGGTTATTTATACTATTAAATGCTATATTTTCTGCCTTTTTTAACACATCAATAAACCAGTTAATCTAAAATGCCCTTAGTTGATCATTTTAATTGAGAATTCTGAAAAAACAGCCACTTGAAAACAAAAAAAAAATGTATTGGCCTTTTATAAACCTGCCTATTTGAATCTATAAAAGCCTGCATTAAAAGATTTTGTGCGCTCTTATTTGTTCCATCACTCCAGCAGGCATTCCTACATGTGGCAGTGAAACATTTGCATGCATGTATGTGTCAGAAGTACAGCTGTAGATGTCAAGTTGTGGTGCATGCATGGCATACCTTCTTGTATCCACACTGTTAAACTGGACTGAAAGGTGGAGTTCTGGTGGAGAAAAATGTCAACTTCGTAACATCAACTCCGGCAACCTGGAAGCAATCGTTGGCCCACTTTCCCTGAAATTTGAATGTATTATTTGACTAAGTTGCTCAGTACAATGTCTCTATAGATCAACTTTTACTTGACATATTTTTAAAAGCTTTTAGTCAAAATCTGGTCTTTATAGTGAGAGATCTGTGTGATTTCTTTAAATGAACAATCTCCATCTGTGTTGTCTCATTTTTCACTATCATGTGATGTTCTTTACACTATTAGCCACTTGTGATTTGTTACAATGGATATGTTTAGTGAAACATGGATATTAAAAAAAACACTGAAAGTCATCAATTTGATAAACTGCCACCAATATTTTCTTTAAAACTTTTCTTTCTCTAGTCCTGATGTCTGTTTAGATTTTATAAAGTATCATATTAGTTAATAGAGGATATTTGATTTAAAACAGTCACACAATGTAATTGTTAAAGGCTCGGTTTTAGCTGTATTTTTGCTGCTGTTGAGCTGCTTTAGGAATTTGAAGGAAATTTAGATGCAATGCCGTCATACCCAGATGTTTGTCTGCTTGTTGGGGTGAGATTCAGGGTCTCCCAGCTGTCAAAACTGAGTTTCATAATACCCATAATTCCCTTTTTTTATATTCTTCCAACAGAAAAAAAAAATTATACATCAGTGACTGCAGAGTGTGTATCGACTTATACATTACAGGCATGAATTATGCACAAACTAGAATTCTCTCTCTGTCTCTCTCTCTGCACACACACACATCTATTTCTATAATTGTGCACAGAGTGTAACACATGGGCACATGATGCCAATGCCTTTTTTGGGAAGCGAACTCTTTTCACTGAAAAGCAACAATGATTTCATTATGTTGCTGAAATAATCAGGCCTAAGGTCAATGGGATTCTGTGCGCGTTTGCAGAGAGATAAAAGACGGGGATAAAAAGAAAGATAAGTTTTCAGCATACAGCACACATTGGTAACATGGTTTGAATGCCTGTGTGAATGGCTGGGTTAGTTGGCTGGCAGGTATGTGCCTTTAGTGTGCACAGTTTGGCCTTTAGTCATTTTTATTTTATTAGCTTATGTCTTCAAATGCATTTTGACCCGCCTTGTGTCATTTCTAGCTTCACACTAGTGAATATATTTCTGGGTATCTCATTAGTTTGTCAATTTTGGTCAGCCTTCAACTTATTTTAGAGTCTGTCACCTGTCTACTGCAGATCATTTTGTATTGAAATATGCAGGTACTTTTTTCTTTCTTTCTGTCCTTCTCTTAAAGGAGGAGGAAATGTTCCGACCCAACATGTTCTTCCTTTTGCTTCTGCCACCAATCATCTTTGAGTCGGGCTACTCTTTACACAAGGTATGCACCAATTTAGTATTAATAACAGCTTTTACACCCTCACGGCCTTCAGGTGATGGCCACAATTTTAATAGGTCTTAAGAATGACAACATGCCAAAATTGGCAATTTACATGTTCACTGAAACCCCAGTGAGCATAAAAAGTAACAACACTGAGAGAAAGAAAATAAGACCATTAAAATATTGTTTCTTTATATTAAATGTCCTTTTTGACGGCATCTAAGTTTAGTCTTGTGTTTTTAATCTAATTTGTTGTAAAGAATTTGTTATCAACACAGATCCAATTAAAAGTAAATTAAACTCTGTAAAGATATGTTTCTTTAAATAGTTCTATTTTTAGAATTAATTAGATTTTTTCCTCAAATGAAGTCTATATAGAACATTGGTATAGCCTAAATGAAAACTATAATTTCATAAAATCACATTATGTTTCGTACTAACAGGACAACACTTCCATGGTTGCATAAGAAGCTAGATTATATTAATATTTATAATACAAATGTTATTTATTACTTTGTTAATGAGTTATAGTATCGAGAGCAAGAATGGTGAACRGTCTGTTCTCTCAAACAGGTCCTAAAGAGAACCTGTCATTTATTAAGATGAAAATTTAATTGTGGTTTTACTATAAACCTGTGCTGGACCATACTTTACATTTGAATTCTGGTGACATATTATTAATCTGTGTTATTGAACATGGCACGACTGTGTTTGTGTGTTCAGGGTAACTTCTTCCAGAACATTGGCTCCATCACCCTCTTTGCTGTGATTGGTACTGCTTTTTCTGCATTCATAGTTGGTGGAGGGATTTATTTTCTTGGTCAGGTAAGGATCCCTGAAGTTWCCAAGAATGGCATTCAGACCAATATAATACCTGAATATGTATTGTAAATTTATYGTAGTTTTACAGTTTGCTTTCTTGAAGCAAATGCAGACAATAATATAATCTTATACATAAATGTAAAAATATTATTGCTGTCACTATACAGAATATTTTCCGCTCTATAAATGTTCTTATTTTCAGAATCTTCTTGGTGTAGCTGATCAGCATCTTTAGTCTATGTTTTATTTCCTTTAGGCTGATGTGATCTATAAGATGACCATGACTGATAGGTGAGTTTCTGCCTTCTACTCAAATTATTTCTTAATGACATTTCTATACATTTTTTAAATTAGATTTTTCCCCACAAAAGGCATAAGGAAAACTTCCTGTTCCAAATTACTTTAATGCAATAGTTCAGATCCTTTTAAGTCTGGTTCGGAGGAGAGATTATTAACAATGAACATCTTACCWGTTAGCTGGAGAAATAATGCTTAATTCTGACTAAGTTGATGAGCTATTTGCTGATCAGTGCAGGGCCAGGAAAATATGGATTGTTTTTGTTCCTTAAACATCACCAGTTTCAAAAAACTTCATAGCATTTTTGTAAATTTTACATTATACATTTATTTACATGGTTATTTGCTAACACACATTTTGACAGCAGCAGCAAGCTGTAGCATTTCATATAGAATTTTGTAAMATTTATACCAGAAAAAACATGTAATAAAAAAAATTAAATTTGTGCTATTTTTTTATTTTAAGATGGCAGCAATTCACTTTGCTTTTAGTCTCACTCGGACTAGCCATTAGTGCTTCACTCAAGTCAAAACTAATCACCATTTCTCTAAACTGAGGTCATTCAAAGCTACCTATGACATAAAGTAAAATCCTGATTGTTTATGCATTCCCTCAGAACCCACTTGAAACAATTTGAACTATACCTTTTAGAGAAAAATCTAAAGTATTTGTAATTTGTTTTGCCAGCTGACAGAAGGTCTACTGTAAACTAAACACACTTTGTAACTGAAGTGTTTTTTTTTCCTCTGGTAAGAAGTTCCAGACAGTTGGATTATCTGGTAACCACAGGTGTTGCTCACAAACAGTGAAATCCTCCACACCCATGTTTTTAGGAGGCCCTTTGTTTTGTCACCTGTTATCCTTCAGTCAGACGAGTGTCTTGACTTTAAGGAGGCTGTTTTTCCTTTACTTTACCAACAAGGATGTGTTTTCAGTCTCATTTGTCTGTTGGTTCATGGAATTTTTTTTTTTTTTGCAAACTACTCAAATCATTTGAATACCATTTGAATAAGTGGAATTCAGAATGTGGCCCAAGAATAAACTCATCCACATTTAATTGGGAAGTCCACGAACAGGACTGCATCTATGCACCCATTTCTGCTGACATGGATCTGTGGCATTCCTAATTTGTGCAACACTCCTTACCAATTCACTAGCTATGGTATTTCCAGTTAAACCTCATCTTATTGTCTCATTTTAACAAAATATGTTTTTGCAAGCAGTCACACTTCCTCTTGAAGCAACAAATTACTGGCTTGATGTTTTTAGGTCTGCACTAAAGTTGCAACATGTTTAGCGCATGTTCTTTCGCTACGTTGATGTTTTAAGAGTTGCTTATTCCTGTGAAAGCATGAATGTTAAACTGTTATATATTTTTTCTCACTTTCTTCTGCTACACCGTAGCTTTGCATTTGGCTCTCTAATCTCAGCTGTGGACCCTGTAGCTACTATCGCCATATTTAATGCCCTCAACGTGGATCCAGTCCTCAACATGCTGGTGTTTGGGGAGAGTATCCTCAACGACGCTGTCTCCATTGTGCTCACCAAGTAAGACACAGTAATTTAGTCTACATTACGCTCCAATCATGATGTTGAAACAGGGTTAGCGATAAATAGGACTACTGCTGGTAAAATATTATATTTATTTGTACTTGGCTCAAAGTCTAAGGTACGTTAACAGCCCAAAATTGCCCTATCAAAAGCAATGTGATTGGGGTTAAAAAGGAAGTAGGAGTATTAAATATTCAGTTTGACCCAGGCAAATAAACTTTTTATTCTAGATAATAATCATAAAAATATCAAGTTTGGAATGCACTCTGTAAGAGACATTAGGCAAGTCAAGCAAAACAAAGAATAAGAGCAAATAAACTGATAAATCCAATTTCCCTTAACTTTTATTATATACAAACTTGGAAAAAAGAAAGATTTGTACATTCACCTTCACATTTCTGAAATTATTTAGAAAGGTGACATAAAGTCAGCCCATTTCTAAGCTATTTGACTGAAGTTGATATTTTTGTTAAATTATTGACATATTTCTGTGCAATTGGATGGATATAATATAATATAATATAATATAATATAATATAATATAGTGATTGCCATTGAGATTTTATTGCAAAAGCAGAAATACTTTTTGATTTGACCACAGTGAGTAAAATTAGAAATACCCCACCTCCTCACAAGAAGTAACTTGTCAAAAATGGGCTTTWGATATTTTTTTGATAAAAGAAGGCTAAAAGGAATCTCCATGGTAACCATCAAAGTCTTTCAGAGTTTGTGTTCAAAAGTGGGTTTTTTTGAGCACTACTGGAATTTTTTTTCCTTTGCTCTCAGTGACAACRAAGATGATGTAGCCAGTGTACTGAGTCAGTTATCTGTTTTGCAACTCCTCTAAAATTTTTTCATTTAAAACTTTTCCAAATGTACTCATATCGCCACTATCGAAATATTTAACCTTACTGATCATACAGGCAGAAATTTTTTTTCTTGGAGCCAATAAAATGGCAGCAAAGCAGTTCTGGTGGCAAGATTAGGTCTCGTGTGATAAATCAGAGTTTATCCAAACCAATAAAATCCATTTTTTAGAAGATTGCCTAAACACTAATAATAGTGCTTGTGCTTTGCCTTTTTTAAAAGTCAGTTACAAAAAGTAGTGTGTTATTGGCAGTGACACGGTCCAGAGTGCATTTCTTTTTGATGATGTGCTAAAATGAATCACCCCTGTCAAAACACAAGTGCTTATTTAGCACAAAATAAAAGGTTTTGTAGGCAAACTCCCTTAGCAGGATTCATCTGTACAAGCTCCAGGCTTCAGCTGTTATGCTTTTCATTCATTTTGGATGGGGTGACGTCTTGCATCGGCAAACTGGATTGTGGGTCCGTTGCTTTGTTTTACTCGCCTTAGAAAGGTGAGAAGAGTATATTTTTTCAGGCTACAACCAACCAAGTCACGTGAGCGATAGTGTGACTGATCTCATGACTAATCTGTCGCTGTTGTTGCCACTGTGGAAGGAGGAGTTTCACACATTCTAACCAAGCCTCTTTCATACATTGACTCGACTGGGGGGATGAGACAGATAATGTGCTGATAATGCGTCGAACTGCTTCCTGATAAGATAACAGTAATATTCTTAATCAAGTTAATCTTTTYGGACCTCACCATCTGCACACATTACCAGCAACCTCTCAGCGTTTCAAAGATCGATCATGTCGTAGTCAGGCATGTGAACTTTTGTTCCCTCCATGCACTTTGAAGATTGTGCAACACACGGTGACTGTATGGGTGGAGGAGAATAAAAGCAGCAGTTTCTGTTATCTGCTTGAACGGAAAAATGTCGTCACCACACACTACCTGACGAAGCGCATTTGCACAAGGTGCATCGACATTCACAACTGCAAAGCCAGAACTTCATTAATCTGTCAACAGTGGGAATGTTCAGATATGTTCTGTATTATTGTAGGGACTCAGCTTTCCAGATATATTTTGATGTCTGAATATTTACATACATGTTTCCATGAACTCCGCAACTCGTTCAGAGTTTCTGTTTGTGCCCGTTTCTGTTTGCCCCATGTCAGCTTACATTTAGGAAAAACTTGTCGTACAGGTTTTACCCAAACCTCCTTTGAAACTGACATTTTGCAGTTTGTGTGAAAGTGTCGCTGGATATTTGTCTTTTGCTTTTGTGTTTACTTTGTGTCTGGCTATCTCTTACTGTTAGTTAATTCTGTTAAGTGATCTGATGTGTCTGTGTGTCCTTGTGGAATAAAAGTATGAATAATAGATAGCCTGAACGGGCTTGGCAGGTTGTTTGTTGTTAGCACCTTGTCGAGTGACTTTCTTAGCAAAGTGCTTCACCGTTGAGCTCAGTCTATTATCACAGACACATCGAATATTTTTACTTTGGTGCTAGTTAGTAAGGATTACAAAAGGTTTATGAATTAATATATTTGTATATATGTTAATATATATGAATTAATAAATTAATATTCTCTTCTGTTGGTTGTGAATGTATTTATCACCTGCCACCAATAGAATAGAATAGAATCAGCCTTTATTGGCCTTTATTATTAGGGCAAGCATCTCAATTCAATTCAATTCAATTCAAAAATACTTTATTGATCCCAGAGGGAAATTTGGTGTTGTTGTAACTCATTTAACTAAAAACTTATTATAGATGCTGATGGCTGTGKGTAGGAAAGATCTTCTGTAGCGGTCTGTATTACAGCGAAGTTGAAGAAGCCTTCCGACTGAAGACACTTTGTCTTTCTATGACAGTCTGATGAAGAGGATGGTCGGGGTTGTCCACAATATTCTTGATTTTATGTAAAATCCTTCTTTGCACCATCATCTCCAGAGATTCCACAGTCGTCCCCTGAACAGAACCAGCCTTCTTTATCAGGTTGTTTAGCCTCCCCATCAATTGTTTACAATCTTTCATGTTCCCCGTTGCTTCACTCATGGGCTTCCTTTGAACCAGTGTCATTCCAAGATCTCTGCGCTAGTGGAGAAAATGAAGCCATCCTTCTCCGCCGATATTATTCCTACTGCACTATTAAAAAGATTTTTAATTTTAGTGTACTACTATTACAGATCTTTTTAACATGTCACTTTTAACAGGTGTGGTTCCCAGCTTTTTTAAACGTTAATGCTGAAAAAACCCACCCTGGATCCAACTGATTTGAAAACCTTCAGACCGATATCTAAATTGCCATTTGTATCAAAAATGTTACAAACAGTTGTAAGAGAGCAATTGTCCACCTTTTTAGAAAAATATGATATTTTGGATAAATTTTAATCAGGTTTTCACAAAGTTCACTCCACAGAAACAACCTTATTAAAGGTTTCCAATGACATTTTGATGACAGTTGATTCAGGGCACTACACAGTTCTGGTCTTACTGGACCTGTCTTCTGCTTTTGATACTGTTGATCATAAGATATTAATCAATAGACTTAGAAAGCATATTGGGTTATCCGGTTCTGTTCTTGAATGGTTCTCATCTTACCTGTCTGACCGAAGTTTTAATGTTTCTATAAATGGCATCATGTCCGWTACCACMAGCCTGTCTTGTGGTGTACCCCAGGGTTCTGTTTTGGGACCCATTCTGTTTATTCTTTATATTCTCTCCCTTGGACAGGTAATCCAGAAATTCTGAAATGTGCAATTTCAGCTCTATGCTGATGATATCCAACTTTATTGCTCATTTAAAGAAAGTGAGTTTCATAAATTAGAGTCCCTAACAAATTGTTTAGCTAGCATCAAACTGTAGTTAAGCAACAATTATCTACAACTTAACTCTGATAAAACTGAAACTCTGATTATTGCGCCAGAAAATAATGTTGCTCAGATTGAACAGTTTATTGGTGTCTTAGATCCATCTGTTCAGTCCAGCCTCAGAAACTTGGGTGTCATATTTGATTCTGCAATGTCTCTGAAACAACATGCAAAACAACTGACCAGAAACTTTTACTTTCACCTTAGGAACATCTCAAAATTGAAACATTTCCTGTCAAAAGGTGAACTTGAAATGGTCATTCATGCATTTATTTCTTCTCGTTTGGACTATTGTAACAGCCTATTCACTTGTTTAAACAAGTCAGGTTGTCCAGAACTCGGCTGCTCGACTGTTAACTAACATAAACAAATGTGCTCACATCACACGTGTTTTGGCTTCTCTTCACTGGCTCCCAGTTCATTTTAGAATTCATTTTAAAATTCTGGTTTTAACTTTTAGAGCCTTACATGGTCAAGCCCCATCATATATCTCAGATTTGATCCAGCTTCACACACCATCTCGCAGTATGAGGTCATCAGGTCAGATGTTGTTGGTGGTACCCCGCACACATTTTAAATCCAGAGGGGATCGGTCTTTCCAAGCAGTTGCACCTAGGCTCTGGAATGCACTGCCCCGACTTATACGCAGCCTTGATTCTATTGATGCTTTTAAAAAACATCTGAAAACTTTCTTTTACAAACAGGCTTTTAAATAAGTGGTTTTTTTTACTACTTGTATTCTTATATGAATTGTAATGCTGTGGTGATGTTTTAATTTACTATTTTACTTACTTGTTTTTACTTTATTTTATGTGAAGCGCTTTGTGATTTTATGTCTATGAAAGGTGCTATATATATAAACTTTACTTACTTACTTACTTATTGTCCTGCGTGGGGAAATCCAGGTGTAGTAGCAGCAGCAGCAGAGACATACATCAATCCACAGAAACAGTATATTGCTATGTGACATTATCAATTGGAGCAATAATAGTAGAAATTAAAAACAGTAACAGTAAAAAATAAACATAGATCAAAATAAAAGTAAGAATAATAATTACTGTAACGTGCTATTAAGATGAAATTGGATAAAATAAAAATAAGGCAAAATACTGTACAGAAAAAAAATAAATTACAGGAAAAAACAGCCATGACAAACTCATGATCCGAGGGGTGTGTGCAAAGTGAGTCATAGTCTGTGCAAATTGATTCAAACTCAGTCATTAAGACCAGTACAGGAAAAAACGATGTACAATTTCCACTGTTTCTTATTTATGTAATGATTGAGAGGTAAGGTTATTTGATGTGCAAACACAAACATGGATACTTATCAATAAGGATGTCCCGATTAGATACTCAGTATCGGTATCGGTGGCAGATATGGCTATTTTTTGAAAATCGGGTAGAATCGGATTTAGTCATGTGATCGGGCCGATCCAGTTTTCGCAACAGTTTTCAGCATCATCGTGCTTTACAACTACTGTTAAGAAGTCAAGATGCACACAAGTATGCAACCATGTCCACAGTGTGGGAACACTTTTCAATGGAAAACAATGATGCTGAAACTGCATCTTGCAAAATCTGCAAACTGGATGTTTCTCATGGTGGGAACAGCAGGGCTCGCTTTAATTCTACTAACCCTGTCACTTCGAAAGAAATAAAGAAATAAAGCTATCGGATCGGTATCGAAAAGACTACTTATTAAAAAAATTTAACTGTGTCGGGAGCCAAAAAATCTGGATCGGGACATCCCTACTTATCCAGATTGTTGGGAACAGTGATGGTTGTAAAAAGTCCAACAGCTGATGCGAGGAATGATCTGCGGTAACGCTCCTTTGTGCATTTAGGATGCAGCAGTCTGTCACTGAAGGAGCTCTGCAGTTCAGCTACAGTTCTCTGCATGGGGTGGGAGACATTCTCTGTCATTGCTGTTATTTTTACCAGAGTTCTTCTGTCTCCCACCACCTGCACTGGGTTGAGGCGGTAGCCCAGCACAGAACTGGCCTGCTTGATGAGCTTATCCAGCCGCTTCCTCTCAGCTGCAAATAAGCTGCTGCTCCAACAAATGATGCCATAAAAGATGGCTGAAGCCACCACAGAGTCCAAAAATGTTTTCAGGAGCGCCCCCTGCGCTCCAAAAGACCTCAGCCTCCTCAGCAGGTAGGGTATTCCTGTAAAGAGTGTCTGTGTTGTGAGTCCAATTTATTGTTCAGGTGAACACCCAGGTACTTATAAGAGTCCACTATCTCAATGTCCATTCTCAATCGGTGAAGGCAGAGTGTGTAATCTGTGTGTTTGTCTTGATTAACCACTTTACAAAAAGTAAATAAATTACGTTAAATGTTCACATCTAGGTTGTGTTTTTCTAAAACTAATTCAGTATGTACAAATGAATGTGGTTCAGATAATAATTTCAAGAGGTTTTTTTTTTTGCATGATGTTCCACTTCAGGAGATCAGTAAAAGGACAATATGTTTTTGTTGTTCAGCAAACATCATGTTTGGATTACAAGCTTGTGCTTTCAAACACACATACACTATTACAGACTGCTTCCTTCCTTCCTGCAGCAGAGTTTTTCTGCCCTCTGTTGTCAGACGTGACTGTTGCAATATAGCATGTGCACTTTTTTGCCAATATCATTGCTCTATTTTTACCTTTACTTATTTATTTATTTATTTTTTGCTTTACAGCACAGCAGAGGGTTTCTTCTCCCGCTCTGACAGCTCCATGGTAACAGGCTGGGAGACCTTTGTGCAAGCACTGGGGTATTTCCTTAAAATGTTTTTTGGTTCTGCCGCTTTGGGAACCCTCACTGGACTCATTTCAGCTCTTGTATCCTGACTCATTCACTGGAACGTGGGTGTTTGTGTGTAGCTTTGTGTGCATTTTTCTGGCCCGGCGTTCCAAGTCCCTAACTCAACAGATTAGTTTCTGAAACACTTTGACTTGAGGAAGACGCCGTCACTGGAGTTTGGCATGATGATCATCTTTGCGTACCTGCCCTATGGCTTGGCAGAAGGGATCAAGCTGTCTGGTGGGTGCACACATGAAAAGGCTCTTTTCCACATAGAAGAGTTCATTATGATGTCATGTTCTTGTTTCTTACAGGAATAATGTCTATCCTGTTTGCTGGCATTGTGATGTCTCACTACACACATCACAACCTGTCCCCCATCACCCAGATCCTCATGCAGCAAACGCTGCGTACCGTGGCCTTCATGTGTGGTGAGTAATTTTCTTCTAAGAYTCGTCATTTCCTCTTCATTCCACACAAGAAATTTTACAAACATTTCAAACTTCTCTCTCCAGAGACGTGCGTGTTCGCGTTTCTCGGGCTCTCCATCTTCAGCTTCCCACATAATTTTGAAATCTCCTTCGTCATCTGGTGTATTGTGAGTCTTCTTGTTTTTGTGAGCACAGTGTGGATGGCTGGTCAGCTTCATGCGTGTAACGGATGCGGTTTGTTCTGCAGGTCCTGGTTCTGCTCGGACGAGCTGTGAACATCTTCCCCCTGTCATTCCTGCTAAATTTTTTCAGAGACCACAAGATCACACCCAAAATGATGTTCATCATGTGGTTTAGTGGTAAGATGACACAGAAACCCTTTAAATAGTTGTGGTTTGTCAATGCTGGACAATCCTCTCTGTGTTAGTGTTTGAAATTTAGCTGGAGCCAGAGTAAAATGTTTTCAGCAAGGGTCTCTTTTAAAGACATTAGTCAACAAGAAACTCTTTTGTGTCTATTTGCCTCAAGCAAAGGGACACTTTTTTGTTATTTCAGTTTTTCAAATGTTAGAATGTTCTGAATGTTCTCCTTTCTCTTATTTAAAAAGGATTAAAGATTTCAGCTACTGTTTGTCTCAAACAGCTTCAAACCCTAAATTGTTGTATTAACTAAAAATCTTTTTCATTTTTTTTACTTCATTATTACCAGCACTTATTACCTCCGCCAATGGCGAGGTAATGTTTTCGGTCGCATATGTCTAAATATGTCTGACCGTCGTTCTGTCTGTGGACAATATTACTCAAAAACGTGTGGACGGATTGTCATGACATTTACATCACATGTGGATACTGGCACAAGGAACACACCACTAAATTTTGGTGATGTTCCGGATCACATTGCGGATACAGGAATTTTTTTTCTTATAATCCTCTCAGATCGGCAAAGCTGTGATGCTTTCACAGGGCTTCTGTAAAAAACTGTGACAGCTTTCTGTGTTTGGATTTCAAACTTTATAAAAGTAATGTTAAAACCAGATGAATGATGAATAATTCTTGCCATAATGTTCACATTTTTACACWTTTGGTGCGCATTTAGACGTTTTGTGACCAGGAAGTGCGTGACTGCACCATGAAACCCATTTTTCCCATTTCCTCAAACAGACCACATCTGTTAGGTAGGCTTGTACACAGATCGATGAAGATTGAGGAAGAGGAGTGACACGGTGGACTTCAGACTCAGAGGTTGTTTGTTTGTTTGTTTGTTTGTTCAGTTTTATTATTTAACTGAGGCCAGATCAAGTCAAGAGCTATTTGTGCGCCCCTCTATCCACCTCTCGCCAAACTTTGGGGAAAAAAGAATACGCAGAGCATGGTTGGGACCGCTGTGTGTGGTCCTCACAAATATAGGAAGACACGTGTGTGTCTGTGTGATTACACGCGCGATGAAAACTCTGCTTTTTTGAATCACGTAGCACCGATGTGAAAGCTTTTCAACAATAATGTTGGGTGATGAGTCTGACTTTTTACCTTTTTTTCCACATTGGACTCCACCGGGAAGAAATCCCTGCATACTGCCTGCTTAAATGTTCGCTACGTCAGAACTTATTTGGCAAATGTGTTTCCATCTCTGCTTTTGTGCATTAACTCTATTACAGGATGGGGGAAATTGGACTTGGCGGAGGTTTGCAGTCTCTGAGTGCTTCTAGTTTTATAATTGAAATAATAAATGTGCACCCATGTAAATAAACTATTATATACTATTATAGTTGCATTTTAATTCTAAATCCTCCTGCTTCTTAAACATTTCCACCTAAGTAATGATTGGCTTAAACAAGGAATGCAATATTTTATTGTTATTGTATAACAGTAAGTTATGTCTTTAAGAAAAAAGTAGTTTGATACTTGATAACTTTTGGTCACAAAATATTTATGATAACGTTTTTACTTAGTCTGAACATATATTCTTTTATAACAGACAGTCACAGTTTGATACAAGGACAAAAATGCTGATGCTAAAAGAAAAGAAACATATTTGGTCATAAAATGGCTACAATTCATTTTGTTGGAAAAAAATAGAAAATAATCATAATTTTGAACTTAAAATCAATAATTGAATTGTGGCTTGAGTGAATCGTTACAATCCTAGCTTAAACATTAAAACAATAAAAAATAAGGTTATATTTTACCTCATACACACAGGATAAAGACTTAATTCAATTTTTGCTGATGTGCAGATTTTATTCATATATCTGACCAATTATATCAAACTGAGGATAAAGTCAAAATTGGTCATAATGACCTCAGCACATTTTCAGATTCCTGCTTTATACATGATACCTACAACATCCTAGTACCATCCTGATATCATTTAGACATATGCCTCGACTTGTCTTCCTATTCAGGGTAACTCATTGATATTAGGTCTAAATCCTATGTTAACGTTATTTTTATGAGAAATGTTTTATGTCATTTTAAAGAGAAAACCTCAAAAAATACTTTGATATTAGGATTTACTCATACTCGGTTTGAGAAACACCGATATCAGGAGACCCCCTAGTTGTAATCAGTGCACTACAGCTGCCTATTTCTCCACGTACTGCTTTGAGACTTAACCCTCCGTTCCATGTGAAATATATTTATTTTCAGGGTTGAGAGGTGCGATTCCCTATGCCTTGAGCCTCCATTTGGGCCTGGAGCCAATAGAGAAGCGTCAGCTTATCGGCACCACCACCATCATCATTGTGCTCTTCACCATCCTCTTCCTCGGCGGCGGAACAATGCCGCTCATCCGCATCATGGACATAGAAGAAAACCAGTCAAGGCGTAAGAACAAGAAGGACGTTAATCTCAGCAAGACCCAGAAAATGGTAATGAATTAAGCCTTTCGGTGTGACGCACAAACGCGCTGCTAAATTCTCACTTTTATGCCCCACCCCCACCCCCCACCCTTTGCACTTACCTGAATGAGAGAAACCCAGTTTTATTTTAACACATTTATGATGAGATGAAATGACAACCACAACAACTCGAACTTGAACAGCTGGTTTGTCTGCGATGACAATAGCCGTGCTGTCCTCTCATCTGCCTTCAGCCTCTGTTCTTTGTGCAGACAAACATCAAAGGGCTGATTGTGGTTTGAGAGAGGGACACTGAGTCAGCTCAGAGCGAAGCGCTCTCCCTGCACACATGCACTCCATATATTCTGTCAATATGATTTCCCAGAAACTGAAAGATAAATAGATTGTCTGATATTTCAGTTTCTTGTGTTACTGTTAGATGATTGGTCATTTTTTTTAATTAAACTTTACCACTGCAGGGCTTACAGTACTTATATCTTTGATGTCTTAACAAAGCTAAGTGCTCCCCCCCAAACACCCTCTTGAGGTACATGCAGCTAGGTCAAACTATCAAACACTCATTTTTCCTCACAGCTCTTGCAACCTCTTTTTATCCATCTTTGCTAGTCTTTGTCTGCGTGATCCCGAGCATCTCTTCCATTCTGTCGTCATAACTTTTACCTGCATTTACCCYGCCTCCCCCACAATTCCTATGTTTTTCTCCTCAGCTGCTCCTTTTTTCCCCCCATCTATCTCTGTTCATTTTGTTGCATTTGTCTGACTTTCCCTTCTCTCTCCTTATCTTTTCTGTGCAGGGTAATGCCATCGAGTCAGAGCACCTTTCAGAGCTGACAGAGGAGGAGTATGAAGCTCACATCTACCAGAGACAAGATCTGAAGGGCTTCATGTGGCTCGATGCAAAGTATCTGAACCCCTTCTTCACTCGCAGACTTACTCAAGAGGTGAGAGACGAGGAGAGAGAAATGTCTTTTTTTTGTCAGACACTTCATTATATAAAATATCTCACTATTTCTAAAGCAGATTTTATTGTTTCCAGTTGCACTGCTKTACCTTCAGTCCAAGTACAGCAAGCAAACAGTGAATAAGAATCTATTAACTCTTATATAAGTTTTTTGTGACGCTGTCAAGATCCTCAGTAATGATCAGTATTTTTTTTAACTCCCAACAATTACAGGACCACAGAAGCTTTACAACAAAATGACAACAAAACAATTTGCTAAAAAGCAGCATATATTCTTAATTAATTCTGGTTTGGAAATCAAAATGTAAGAGTTATTGTACATTTTTCTGCTGCACCTAATTCGGCTGTAATGACTTGCCTCTCACACAGAAACTAATGAGCTTTTGGATTTGAGTTAATGGGGGGAAAAAACTGGTGAGAAATTGTAGCGACACTCTTACTGGACAAGCAGAGGTAGAATAACAGATAGACGTTCTGCCTGCTTGTCAAAATGATGGACAGAGTCTTAAAGATTCAGATGCTTAGCTCATTTATWAGCATTTTATTTTGTGAAACTGTTGCATCACGATGACAATTACTCAACAGAGTAATGTAATTTATTCATAAGCCAAAGGAGAACATTTAACAGACACACAGCCATTAAAAACCTTTTATTTTTCCCCTTAGCAGCATCAACATTTTCAAACACACTGCAGCTGTTATGCCTGCAGTTTTCTTGAAYTGAAACACAGTTCAGTTTAACAAAACTGCACAATTAAAACCAAGTGTATTGATTGGAAATATGCTAAAAGTAACTGACTGATCTGCTGTAACCTGAGCTGAAGCCACGCTGTCGTCCTGATCTGTTCAGACTTAAATTTGATGTTGTCAAACACTTCAGGAAGGACTGATTCTGTAGCAAACCTCGTTGAATTTGTGACTTTACCCCAGACCGATGTCGTCTCATCAATGTTTTACTTTTGGTGTTGAAGCTAAATCCTCACACTTTCAGTTCAGCTAATGTCTGAAAACATTTATTACAAGTCAAGTGGAGCTTTAATGTTGTTTTTTATGTTTACATGTGTGTTTCTGCATCAAATAAGTATGATTTCAGGATGAACAATATAATTTGGATTTCTAAAAGTATTATAGGCATAAAAAGTCCACCCAGTGAGTCTGTTTTTTGTCTTGAAGATGCTTTAAAGAAAACTATTTGAGTGACATTTTGCTTTTATTTGTGGACTCACTCTTTCTGTCCTGTTGCCTGTGTTGAAGTTTCTCAGCGGACAGGTGTCAGTTAGCCTCTGGACGGACACACACACACACACACACACACACACACACACACACATACACACAAACAAACAAAGCTATCTTTATGGGGACCTGGCATTGACTTCCATTACATTTCTACAGCCTAACCCTGACCACCAACCTTAAGGCTCACCTCACAGTTACCAACCTGACCCTAAAACTAACCTAAACTCAATTCACACCATGGTCCTAAACCCAACCCCGCCTCCGTAATTTGCATTTGGACCCGTGGGGAYTGGGGACCGGGCATTGGTCCCCACGAGGCTGGTTTCTCGGGAAAATTATCCCCACGATGTAGGAAAAACAAGGCCACACAGACACACACACTCTGTCACTTCCACACACTCAAGCAAACATGTCTATAGAAAATCTGRTAAAACAAGGAAAAAATGGTGTTTCATGGAATCAAAATGTATTTCAAGAAGACTTAATTCATCACCAACTAATTTAAGATATTTGGTTATTTAGTRTCTTAATTATTGAACAACTGGAATGAAAGTTTACTACTTGTTAAGTATATTTTTTACTCATTGTGCCCTTGGACCAAATATTACTGGGCATCATTTATTATCAGAAGCTAAAATTCTAACTTTTTGTAGCTCTTGGATTAGTGGGAATGATTATATGACCATGTAATTCTTTACACATATATCTCAAAATATCATTTTTAAGAATTAGATTTCTCCTACATATAATACATGTAATTATTACATAACTACGTTATAATCATTTTGGTGACAAAAGATGTTAGCAGAATGCTAATTACTACAAATAT
The DNA here is from genome assembly GCF_001266775.1 of Austrofundulus limnaeus. Taxonomy (NCBI): domain Eukaryota; kingdom Metazoa; phylum Chordata; class Actinopteri; order Cyprinodontiformes; family Rivulidae; genus Austrofundulus; species Austrofundulus limnaeus. The sequence continues at coordinate 2,229,761 of NW_013952405.1, forward strand.
AACATGTAGGATATGTTGTCCACCACAAATTGTTTGTGTTACAGGTTTGTATCTTGTTCCCTTTTTTTGTTTTGTTGTTTAAAGGGGACATATGCAAAAACCCACTATTTTAGCTGTTAATTGCATTTTACTGTGTGTCTTTAGGAGTGCAGAAAATAAGATATTTAATTTTGCTGGTACTGTGTAGATATCTTTATATTCTGTTTGGGTCATATTTTTCAACCCGTTCACTTTTCTCTATTTTCTATAACGTTTTCTGAACTAATACATCACAGTATTTGTGACAAAACAGACAAACATGGTCTGGACTTACCAATTACAATTTGGTCATCTTCTTTCTCCTCTGGCTCTGGGTCAGACTCTGGCTTCAACATGTAAGGCTGGATGGACAAGTCTTCCCTTGTTGACATCTATTACCGTAATTAATTTGTAAAAAAAAAAAAAAAATCTGCACCTCTATATAGTCATAAACCCCTCTATCAAACTAGAATGGACCACTCTGGAAGCTGGAGAGGGGCTGGATGTGAAGCTCCTCATTTGGGTTTAAAGAGACAACCTCAAAACGAGTTGAGCTGAGACACACCTCAGGAAATGGGTGAAAGAGGGGGCTTGTGGAGTTACAATAAGGAGGAATTCAGACCAAATCATTGCAGTTACTGCAAAATCCTAAACCTCATTTTCARAAATTCATCTCGGCAAATTGTTTTTAAACTCCAGCTGTCTGTGTGTTTTACAGGACCTGTTACACGGCCGGATCCAAATGAAGACGCTGACCAACAAGTGGTACGAGGAGGTCCGGCAGGGCCCCTCAGGCTCTGAAGATGACGAAGATGAAGCAGAACTTCTGTAAACACTCTGAGTCCTGGGATGTAAGTGTGTGTGAAGACGAGTTTTTGCTTTTGTTTCTTCACTTGCTTTAAGTTGATGTTACAGAGGCGTCTGAGTGCCTGCAGCAAATTCCTGCACAATGTTGAAGTTGTGAAGTTTTTTGTTTTTTTTCCCTGGGAAAATGAGGTTTAGAAATTATTACACTGGATTAAGAAAGAACATTTTTTATGTTTATTATGAATGTTTTATTTTTACCTGCGGAAGAACTGACTGGAAATCTGTTTGTGAACAACCTGTTCCCTGTTTTCTTTTTTATATTAATAAAGTTTTTGTTTTATAGGGAAATCATTGGAGAAACTGTGATAAAAGTTATTTTTAAGGACCTTTTCACTTCTTTTTTTCTGTCCCTTTTTAATAGTATGCTTGAAGTTTTACTTGGTGTCAAAAAAGGGTTCAATAAGAGGCTCCTTCAGGCACCGCTTTAAATTAGAAAATTGGTTTTCATATTTTTCTATTTTTTCTGTGCTTCCATATTTGTATTCTCTAATTATTTGGAGTTATTTTAAAAGAAACAATAATTCCCCCATATGCAGTGATGATGAAATCCAAATGATGAAGGAGCTGCCCTTCAGCAGCGAGACGACCAAGATAAATGCAGGAGAGTTCAAACTACTGAAACACGTCAGGGAGAACGAATATATTTAATTACAAAGCTGAATTACAGAAGCTTGATTATACTCATGGAGAAAATTGGAAATTACTTTCACTTCCAAGTCTGGCATCTGTGTTTATTTTCATTTTCTGCAAGGGTTCTTCCCTGTGTCTGAAGTGGGCTCTGAAATATTTGTGATTTTCCTAATTTTATTTTATTTTTTACCGCAATGAATGTTAACAATGTTCTGTACATGTTTATTTYTATTTATTAAAAAAAACATTTATGCACTTTTATGTGGGGTTTTGTACAGGTTCTGTGAGAAACACAGAATAACTAAAATATATAAAATAAATTCATCTAAATATATACTAAATGTGCAATTTATTTTTTCCTGGCTGACCGTGTGTGTGTGTGTGTGTGTGTGTGTGTGTGTGTGTGTGTGTGTGTGTGTTTTGTTTACTAAAACACTTCATGAACAATGGAACAAATTTGAATGAAACTAGCCAAAAGTAATCATTCGGTATACCTCTACAGCTGATTAACTTTTAGTCACATTGATTCAAGATGGCTGCCACAACCAACTGACTTTAAAAATACAACAATGGGTTTAACTCAGTTTAACAGATATTGGTATTGACAATTTAGTTTGATTGTAGCTGAGACTAATCACCAACATATATTTCTGAGCGCTAACAGACGTTTGTTTAAAACTTTGCAAAAAAAATATGGTTTCAACTTTGTTAGCAAAATACTTGAATCACGGGATGAATTTCAACGGTTTGGTTTGTGTGGTGCTGGCCCATGTACGGACCACCTGGTGCCACCAAAGGGCCGTCATTTTTTATGGTGTCTCAATCGAGCGTTATTATGATTCAGAGAAATTTTGCTATGTGGGAACTGATTCAGTTCAAATTTGATGTAGCTGAGACTCGAACACAACACAAACTCAAACTGCTCATACTTTTTTTTAAACTTTAGCAGTACCTGCTGGAGGCAACCCAGTTTGCTAGTGAAATAGCACTACTGGGGGAACTTTCATGAAATGTCTGGGTATACATTTACTGACAAACATAAGCTTCAGCTGACTCAAATTAGTCAACACAAAAATGAATTTGCCAAAGTCTGTTTTACAAATATTGAGCTAAAATCTTGTTGAGAGTTGTTCACAACACGTTGCACATGAAGATGTTTTTAAGGTTTGACCTAAACCGCTACCACTCTCTTTCTCAACATGTCAATAMGATGATCTTTGTCTAAAACTCTAGCATAAAAAGAAACATCTGARCAGTTTGTTGGGAACATCTTGAAAAAGTATGTTGCATAAATAAACCTAAACACGTGTTCATTTGTGGAAAATAAAAGTTTAACATTTTCTCCTCCTCCTGACTTAATGTTTCTTACATGGAGTCTAATGAAGAACTGACATTTGCAAAAGCCTATGAGCTCCTATATCAGTCTTAATAAAACATGGATAAGATTTAAAACAGTATTTCAATGAGTCTCAGTTCTAACAAGTCAGTAATTATTATTCTAGTGAGGTTTCCATTCACTTTCAATTTCATCAGCAGCCTGAACTAATTAGCAGATAGAACATATGAAGAGTAAGTGGGAGATTACAAAGTGTTTGGTAGAGACAGTAATCCAGTCGTTGGTATAATTAAAATCTAGAATAAAATAAAATAAAAAGTTAATCCATAGTTCTAAATACTCTATCATCTACAGTCAAAGCTCATCTGCTCAAACCCTCTGGAACACCACGTCCTGCTCTGACAGAAAACCTGTCAGGCATATTGATGAAGAAGCTGCAAAGTTAAATTGGAATCAGATCATGTTCTCTAACTCTGCAGAGTTGTTGGCCGTAGGATCAGATCTCAGGGTGGATCATGTCACTTGAAAGGATTGAAATATGTCTGCAGTATTTTTGCTATTTATAGACTGTTTCCAAATAGCACTTTGCTGCAAACAACTGGRTCATAAAGAATGAAAAATTACTGCCACATGCTGAAGGACTCATGCTGATGGACCACAACTGGCTGCTTATTATATGTTTGTAATAATAATTTACAACCAGCAGAGGGGGTCTTAATCCACCGCATTTGTTCATAAACATGTCAGATCACTGAGCTGCAGTATCCAGGTTACACTGATTATACTGTATATTACTGGGATTTTCACTGAATATTTGAACTATATAAAAAAACGTTACTACTAATACCGTATGCCTGGATTTATTTTTTATCACTAATTTACAGTGAGCTTGCAGATATACAGCAATTATTTTATTGTCAAACATGTGAGCTAAACTTGTCCATATCAGCATTTTTAACATTTATTTCTATACATCATGTGCTTCCTGTCTTCAAAAAGGCAAAAAATCAGCAGGAGCAACATTTTCCCCTTTTACTTTTTCTAATCTGTTCTCAAAATTATTTTGTTTTCGCTTGAACCACTTTGTACTGCTCAGAGGGATAATGTTTCACCTCTCGTTGTGTGTTTTATATGTGATAGGTTTTATTATTCAATATTGAGTGATTATATTATGACTCGGACTTTTAAAGTTCATCTGGACAATCACAAACTTTTTTATTTCATTTTTTTAAATCTTCACTCTGATGATGAGGGGACAACAGAAGGCAGAAAGAATGATAACAGGCTCCTACTTTAATTGAAACATTTATTTCTTATTCATATGTGAYACGTATTACCAACCTGTAGTTCTGTATTTAAATTTATACAAAAGTTGATGATCAGTTGTCAGAAAATAATGAGGTGACTGCTCAGTTTAACACAACACCTTAAATCAGCAGGAAGAACAGGAGGAGCTGATTGATAGTTTATTATAACATGAACCATTTATAACAAAACAGATGACAACAGAAGTAAAAAGATGTTGAATATCAAAACAGACAAAGACCATTTTGAAAAGAGGACTGCAAATATCTCAAGTGAATTTCAGGAGTTGCTAAACAACACAGTCCTTTGCAGCATCAGTCAGTTTGTGTGTGCAGAGTTATAATTGAAGATAAATTATGGGAGATTACGCTGCACAGRAAACCAGAGCAGTTTGACTGGAGGTCTGAGCATTTAGGATTTGTGGTTTAGATTCAAATCAACTGTGTGTAACGGAACGTGTTGTACTGTCCAAAATGAATCTTTTTTTTTCATTGGTTTCTGCTGTTCGAATCTATTGCAGAGGTGCACACAGGTCAACCACATGTATAGAAATCTTCTTGGCACATGAATTCTATGCAAACTTTAGAGCAGCTAAAAGCTGCTATCCAGAGATGAACACACTACAAATTCATGCATGCAAACAGAATAACTCTACAGATGTCAGCAGTAAGCGTGGAGGGAACTTTTGTATGGTGTAAGCTGACCAAACCTTCTGATTTACCTTCATCATCCACTTTTATGTTCATCTGAACACAAGGACATGTGGGTGACAGAACATTTCAAAATTCACCATAAAAATGTCATTTCCCAATAATGCCAGGGGCTTTATTTTTATAACACGAAGAAGAGAAACGTAAATGGGACAAATTAGCGTCTTTAGCTTTGTTCCAGAACAGTGAGCCATGCAGCGGTGTGTATTTAAACATCTTCTGACAAGCAACCCGAGAGGTAAAGTAACCTTGGAATCTGCATCATCGACAAATTGCTCTAACCTAATGTGATGACGAAGTGCTACCGAGTGCATTACAGCAGAACCACACGAGCCAGTGGGAGGCTGAGGTTTTGGAGAGAGGGGTATGAGGACTGACAAAATGAGTAATAAAGAAAAACAGGACGAGAGAGAGAGAGAGAGAGAGAGAGAGAGAGAGAGAGAGAGAGAGAGAGAGAGAG
>NW_013952405.1:2237025-2241019 GCF_001266775.1 Austrofundulus limnaeus
AGAGAGAGAGAGAGAGAGAGAGAGAGAGAGAGAGAGAGAGAGAGAGAGAGAGAGAGAGAGAGAGAGAGAGATCTTCCTCTTAAGACTGTATGGGTGTGTGGTGGGTATGGTCTGACAGGTCTAAGCGTTTTATTTGATGATTTAACAATTAACAGATTATACAGTTCTTTGTTTGTTTTTTAAATCCATCAAYAATCCCCTCCTCTCACAAAAAACGCACTATTTTGCTTTGTAGTGATCTGTGTTTAAATTATTTTTACACAAAAATACTTCCAAATACCACAACATTAAGAAGTAAAGGAGCATTTTTTTCATTATTATATGAAATTTCTCAAAGTTAATTAAGCACAACCTTTAAATTAAAAATCTTGTATTTCTTTAAGGAATGCTTAGCTCCATTAGGAGAGAATTTCCTTGGGTTGACTTCATACTGATTAGAGGACGAATGTCCTGAGAGTTTTGTCTGCAAGTTTCATTGAAATGTTTCCAATTTAAGAGGTGTCAAGTAACAAAGTACACTAATTACCTTACATAAATAGAAATTATGCTTAAATAATTACTCCAGTTCACGAGAGTAATTTTTTTAGCTGAATTGTTACTTCTACTTCTTACATTTTCACACAATTATCTGTACTCTTTACATTAAATATACACATACATATTTCATTCAAAGCAATAAAAATGAAAAGCAAATCTGAGAAAAAAATTATCTATTTTTTAGGGCAGACAACAGGCAAAAGTAGAAATATAAAAGACAAAAGATTGCAAAGCAGCACATGACAAGTTGTTTTGACTGCAGTAACGTTTGCGTGTTTCCTCTTAAAAGGACATCCTCGTGTCTACACAAGCTCTCTGGTGAATTGCTAARAATACTAAAATGACAGACATAGGTAAGAAATGATTTGTTTTTCCTTGTCTGCAGTGTTTTGTTTTGTTTTTTCTCATAGTAGAAATATTTGCATGCTCTCACAGTATATTAATACCCACAGGGAAATAAGCACAGAGCATTGATTTCTACTTTTTGTTTCTCCATATATGGAGTTTTTCTGAATATTACAGCAAAGTGTATGACCTCATTTTTCTTTTATTTTTTTAACCACTTCAGTAAAAAGCAGTACCAAATATCTGAATATTAGTATTTTAGCTTCTTCATCATCATTGTTTTTTTTTAGATAGACAAGAAAGGAAAGGAAAGAAAAGTTACAATGTAATGGAAAAAAGTGAAAGAAAGAATGGATGATATGTGAGATATACGTCAAGAAAACAATACAATCCGTCCAACATCTGTCTGCACACCTGCAAAGAATTAAGGTTACAAAACATAGCAAAAGCATACAGCRRRTAAAATAAGTATTGAACACGTCAMCATTTTTCTCAGTAAATATATTACTAGAGGTGCTAATGACATGAAATTTTCACCAGATGTCGGTAACAACCCAAGTGATCCATACATACAAAGAAATCAAACCATAAATGTCCAGAAATGAAGTTATTTGTAATAATGTGGAATGGCACAGGGAAAAAGTATTGAACACACTTACTGAAATTTATCTAATACTTTGTACAAAAGTCTTTGTTATCAATGACAGCTTCAAGATGCCTCCTGTATGGAAAAACTAGTGGCATGCATTGCTCAGGTGTAATTTTGGCCCATTCTTCCACACAAACAGTCTTCAAATCTTGAAGGTTTCGTGGACCTCTTCTATGAACTCTGATCTTTAGTTCTTTCCATAGATTTTCTGTTGGATTCAGGTCAGGTGATTGGCTGGGCCATTCCAGCAGCTTTAGTTTCTTTCTCTGAAACCAAMTGAGAGTTTCCTTGGCTTTGTGTTTGGGCTCATTGTCTTGCTGAAATGTCCAGCCACGTTTCATCTTCATCATCCTGGTAGATGGAAGCAGATTTTAACAAGAATTTCTCTGTGCATTTTTCCACTCATCCTTCCTTCAATTATTTGAAGTTTGCCAGTACCATATGCTGAAAAACAGCCCCACACCATGATGTTCCCACCTCCAAACTTCACTGTTGGTATGGTGTTTTTGGGCTGATGTGCAGTGCCATTTGACCTCCAAACATGATGTGTATTCTGGCATTGTAGTTCAATGTTGGTCTCATCTGACCAGACTATATTCTCCCAGTATTACACAGGCTTGTTTAAATGTTGTGCAGCAAAATTTAAAGGAGCTTCAACATGCTGTTTCTTCAGCAGTGGAGTCTTGCGTGGTGAACGTGCATACAGGCCATGGTGGTTCAGTGCATTACTTATTATTTTCTTTGAAACAATCGTACCTGCTAATTCCAGGTCTTTCTGAAGCTCTCCACAAGTGGTCCTTGGCTCTTGGACAACTCTTCTGATCATTCTTTTCACTCCTCTGTCAGAAGTCTTGTGAGGAGCACCTGGTCGTGGTCGGTTTATGGTGAAATGATGTTCTTTCCACTTCTGAATTATGGCCCCAACAGTGCTCACTGGAACCTTCAGAAGTTTAGACATTCTTCTGTAACCGATGCCATCATTATGCTTTGCAACAATAAGGTTGTGAAGGTCTTGAGAGAGCTCTTTACTTTTACCCATCATCAGATGGTTCTTGTGTGATACCTGGCTATCATTTGGGACTGAACCAGCTGATATTAATGTGCACTGACAAGGGGCAGGCTTGCTTTCTAATTACTGAGAGAGTTCAGCTGGTGTCTTGGCTTTCCATGCCTTTTTACACCTCCCACATTATTACAAATAACTTCATTTCTGGACATTTATGGTTTGATTTCTTTGTGTGTATAGATCACTTGGGTTGATATCGACATCTGGTGGAAATTTCATGTCATTAGCACCTCTAGTAATATATTTACTGAGAAAAATGTTGACGTGTTCAATACTTATTTTACCGGCTGGACATATATACATTCAGACAGATAAATAAACACCCACCTATATATAACTGGTGATCATTCAGAACCCCTTGGGTCTGAACACCTGTCTGCATGCGGTTGTGAGCAAGCATAAATTTACAGGATTTCTCCAATGGAATGTTTAATGGTGACTGTGGGGGAGTCTCAGAGCCGACCTCCAAGGCACGAGGCAGACATAAGGGGAGGCCAGAGCCAATGACCCCAGGAGGAAGCCCAAGCACCGGGCCCCCGGGTACCCTTACGTGAGGAGAGCCGCACACCCACCCCCAGGTCAAACCATAGGAGAGACCCAAGAGAACCCCACCAGCGACCACACGCAGCAGCCCCACAGCGGCCCGCAGCGACGAGCACACAGGCCCCCGCTGCGCTAGGGCAAGCACGGGTATAGGCACAAAGGGCCCGGCCCCCAGGGCGCCCCCCCCCACAAGCCGATAGCCGGCAGGGCCAGAAGACCCAAGCCCCGACAGGCAGCCACCAGGCCGAGCCAGCGCACACCCGAGCACCCAGCCCCAGACCCCAAGAGCCATCCGTGCACCGGCGGGCAAGGCACCCCCACCAGAGGGCGGTATGGGATGGAGGCGACAAACGAACCAGGGGAGGGGGAAGTCCACGTCAGGGCATGCCCCCGCCCCCCACAGAGGGCGGCCCACACCCRARCCCAGGAGGTAAACCCATTTGTCCTGGGGTGGAGAGGAGCAGACGGCCAAGCCCCGGCCTGGACCGCGCCGACCCGACTGGCCATCCCCGCCCCAGCAAGGCCATGCCCCGACTATCTCCTAACCACCGCCAGCGGCCAGGGGTACACCCCCAGCCGACACCCGCCGGAACCCGGCGACCACCCCGGCTAGCGGGCCGACCACACCAACCAGGAGCCACATCCCCGGAGTCCATGCAGCTCCAGAGAAGCCAGAGTGCAAACCCGACCCCCTGCGCCACCCAAGCTCCCAGTCCACCATCAGTCCAGGCTCCCACCCGGCGGCATGCCCCCACCAGGGCCCCACCCCCAGACGTCAGTCGGGAAACGGGTGAGTGAGAAATAAATAAATAAATAAAAGAAGACCCCGACACAAACACACACACACACACACA
>NW_013952405.1:2241692-2248456 GCF_001266775.1 Austrofundulus limnaeus
CTGTATATATATATATATAAGAGGCCTCTCGAGACACAGTGAGTAGTGTGGAGAGACAGTGACAGAGAGAAGCAGAGGCACAGAGACAGGCCAGGTTGTTCTCTGTGTTTCCTGTTGTTGCAATAAAACTCAGCTGCTCATCTCACAGCGTACCTTCATTCTTGGACCACGTATTTCTGTCTTTGTTAAATAAATATTGCCATAACAATAGACATATTTTGCTGTTTGAAATTGTCTCATCCCTATACTTTTTTCTGACTTAACATTTATTTTGCAATAAAGATACAAATCAACAGGCTCTGTCCCTTATCTTCCCCGTCAACGGTCCACCCTAGAAGGAAATTTAATACAAAAAGGAAATTTGCAAACATTAATTTTACCTTTTTTTTCTGGCCTTTGTAGCTCAAGGATTTCACCTGGGTTCATTTTTTTATTACCGTAGATKCTTTTGCTGACACATTAATCACAGAACAAATATGGAAAAAACGGATTTTAAAACCACTTTGGTTTAAAAAAAACATGAAAAATTACTAATATATTTCCAGCTGAATAGTCTACGAATATTTACCGTATTTTCAATATTCATTTTTGAAAAAATTCCTTTCAGTTTAACAATCTCCCACCTCATCCTTATAAAAGAACAAACTTAAAGTGTTTTAAAGCCTAAAGTGTTTATAATTTTGATCTTTTTTCCCCATTTTTTATCTCTCTGCAAAATTCAACAAAACATTCAAGCAGCACTTGAACGTGCGTTTCTTGACAGAATACAAACAAAAAGAAAAATTATCAACTTTGTATTTTCATCAAGGCTTTTTGGATTATCAGAAAAAAAATTATAAAAATCTTCCCATGAAATTATTTTTTTGATTGAATCGATTCAAATGAGATCAAAAGGCCTACAACTGATGTTCTCACAGTAAGAATGAAACGATTCAATCAGTCACTGAATGATTCTCTTTAAATAAGACAAGGTTACATTTATTTTTATCAAGGACAATCTTTTTTTCACAAGATTGTGTTCAAACCTCTGAGCTTATGTCAAGAAATATGATGCCAACAACAGGAACCAAGAAGAATAATTACACAATATTTAAAGCAACTTGAGCTGACTACAGCTGTCACTTGATCTCAATTGTGTAGCTCAGGAAAACAAGCTGTGCACAAATGATAAAAGTATAAAAGTTAAGAGAACAAATGGTTCTATAAATATGAGAATAAATTCAAAATTAGGGTAGATGTTTAAATAGACACATTTTTCAATATATTTCAAGTTTAAAGGGCTAACCAATACTTTTTGGTTTTGAGTAATCAATATATTACCTGTTGCAGAAAGCTCCTTGAACAGCCTCAGTTTGAAGGAAAGGGGTTTAACTTTGACAAGTTGACATCWAAAAAGCAATGCAAAGTAAGAAAAAACAGAAACAAAACTCTTTTTTGCCTCATTAAAGGCCTAGCAATCCTGGATGGAATGCGTATTTCCCACCACCATCAATTCCAGAGATTTCAACTAAAACCATCTTATGCAGAGAAGAGGCAGTGTTCAATTCAATTAATTTTTTTTAATTCAATTCACTCTATTGGGTACCCGAAGGGCAATTCATTTGCAATGATTAGGGGTGATGGCCAACACATTCACACAAGTTTTACATAATAAAAACAAGAAATAAATAAGAAGATCCATCAAAGACAAATGTAAAAAAAATCAAATTAGATAAATAATAAATAAAAACCCAAAAATGAAACAGGACTTCAGCAATTCGATAGCGACCTTAAGTCAGGGCATTAAAAATTTACAGCTTGTTTAAACAAACAACGACTGTAGTGATAAAAATTTGTTAAAGACATTTGTGAGTGAAATCATGAAATTATATCTGATGCATGTGATCTGGAAGATAGTTCTTGGAGCACATGTTGAGGATAATTCTCAGCAACCACCACACCAAACAAATTTAGCTCAACATCTGTGGCCATTTTTATGTTGGATAAATCTAATCAGCTGTTCTGACAATGTTGAAATGGATTGACTCCATGTATTRTTAAGCTTCCAATTGTACCAAATTTGACCATCATATCTGTAAACATGGCTGAGTTATAATCATTTTTGTCTGGTAGCCATGTTGAATCAAATCAAAACCAAATTTCTATCAGCTTTAGATGCAATGATTACTTTTGGAGAGTTATTCTAGATGAATCCACTGTTTCATGAGATAGTTTACTTCCAGACAGCAGTGGCAAAAACATTATCACCCCTCACCTTTGGTGGCTGGCAAACTTATGTTAACGGGAGACTAAGATTTACAACTTTGTTCAGGGAAATCATTGAAGCTGCTGAGTGGCTCCTGTGTGGATAAATGATGAGGGATGCTGAAAGGACAAGAGAAATAGGATGTCGGGGAGGACCACTGTCACTCACTACACAGGGACATACCCTTGGACATAAACATCCTTTGAATTTGTACCAAACAGCAACCTATAAAGCAGTGAAGGAATCATTATTAACCGTAAGTGCTGGCAGGCTGATCRCACCTACAGGACTGCTGGAAGTGACAAGAGTTAAAATGAGCAACAAATCAGGGCAAAGAATATCAGGTTGATGCACTGCGARGTCTTCTGTTTATCACAGACTTTCAAAAAACGTTTTAAAAGCTGCACATTTGTCAGCTGTGTATTACAAAACATGCTCTTGGGGTAAATTTAAGTGAAATAGTTGCCTCCATGTGACAGAGTCAGATTTAATCCCAGTCACTGAAAAAAATACATGTTTATAAAGAAGAGCATTTACATTGTATCTATCTGTTCTTTTCTATATATTAGAAACATGACTTTATCAGAGCTGCCAAGATTCACAGCTGCAGTTTGTTTTGGATTTACATATTTAACTAAGGCTGCTTAAGCTCCTGCAGAGAAGGTTTTGGAGTGTACCTGATATATTTAAGGAGATTATCTAAATTTGTGGCTGTGATGGATTAGATTTAATGCATGATCTCAGCGGGGTATGGACAGTTCTTGTCCTCCCACACGCAAGGTTTGAAGGTGCACAGCTTTAAAGCAATCAGTTGTTGAAAATGTTCCCCATATCCTCAGTTGAGCCCCCCCACTCCCCCAGCGATGGGGACAGATGTGTGGGCAGGACACAAYGGCCGAACGGACAGGAAGACAAACGAGCTGCATGAGACAGAGAGAAGGGTTTCATTAAGGTGCTGGGCTTTGAATTACAATTCTCAGTTCAGCGAGCAGACGAAGGATGAGCGAAACAACAGTGAGTGGACTTCTAATGAAGTTCTGAGGAAACTCAATCACAGGAAGGATAACGACTACACTTGTCTCTCAGAGACACTTAATGCCTCTTCTTTCAAGYCAGCTATGCCCCTGCAGGTGGCAGGCGATRAAGTTTTTCTCTGTCTCCATCTTCTGCCACTTATCCAAAGTCGGGTYGCGGAGGCAAAAAGTCCAGGAGAGTGACACAGACATCCCTCACCTCATCAACATTTTCCAGCTCATGCTGTGGGACCTAGAWGTGTTACGAGGAAAGAGAGGATACATAATCCCTGGGTCTTCCCCGGGACGTCCTACAAGTAGGACATGCCTGGAACACCTCTAAAAGGAGGCATCCAGGGGCATCCTAATCAGATGAACCACCTAAACTGACTCCTTTTGATGCAGAGGAGCAGCGGTTCTACTTCAAGCTCCCCCTGGATGATAAAGTTCCTCACCCTATCTCTAAGGCTGAGCCTGGCCACCCTACAGAGGAAACTCATTTTGGCCACTAGTATCCGGGATCTCGTTTTTTCGGTCATGATCCACAACTCATGACCACAGGTGAGATTTGGAATGTAGACAGATCAGTAAGTCGASAGCTTTGCCTTTCGACTCAGCTCTTTCTTTACCACAACTGACAAAAACAACGCCCTCATTAGGAAGACAAGGCCCCAATCCATATTCTGATTTGTCTTAGCATCACAACACGTTCTCACTCCTGACTCGTCAACATATTGATACTTGGTCAGGTGCCATCTGCTTCCAGTTTTGCCGCATTGGGTACCCCCCTCATGTCAGCCCACGGCTTTTCCGGGTTGCACCAAATAGGGGTCTTTGGGTTGGGGGGGCTGTGGTTAATATGAGGAATCAGGATTAATTGTTAATTTTAGGTACTGAAGTTGGGAATAGGCTGTATATGGCTTATAGAAATTAAATTTAGGGTCTGGGACAGTTAGTTCTTGCACATTCTCTACACTTTCAAAAAATGGTTATATGAGGGATCAGGATTAATGGTTAATTTTAGGTACTGAGGTCAGGAATAGACTGTAGGGATRACAGAAGTTAAATTTAGGGTCTGGGACAGTTAGTTGTCATGCGTTTCCTACTCTTTTAAAAATACTGTATAACACATCCTCCTCCGTTTCGTCTTGTTAAGAACTGACGTGAGGGGGGTACCCAGCATGTCCAAAACTGGACGCAAAAGGCTACCTGACCAAATGTCAATATGTTGACGAGTCAKGAGTGAGAATGGGTTGACCATCACTCATAATTAAAGTCCTCCACTAGAGACAGAAACTCTACCCCGACCCGGAGGGTGAATTCCACCCTTCCCCTCCATAGAATCATCATCTTRATGTGGTGAAGGATTTTGAGTGCACCTGTGATCCAAAGGGCCATGTTGTCTGAGGCATTCGCTTCTGGTAGGAGCTCCCATGGCAAACGGGCCTCGGTGTAGGGGTCAGACTCAGAACCCTTGATGAAATGGAACATTAACCACACCAGGAAACCTCGCCCCAGAAAAGCGACTAGCTAGGGACGTGGGTGATGTTTTTGCCTTTGACTTTTAATTTAAAGATTGTGTCGAGAAATGTAATATAATAATGAGAAAAAGACTCMTTTWCCTGCAGAAACACAATTAAACATTTCTTAATGTTGTGGTATTTTGCAGTATTTTTGTGTAAAATAATTCAAACACAGATTGCAACAAAGCAATACAGTACATTTCTTAGCATCAATTAGTGTCAATTATCAGCCTTTTTTTTGTCTAGATAGATGTTTATCCATTTCCTCCTGACTTCATCTAAAGCCAACCGGTCTGTGTGAAATGATCCATGGCCTCCTGCTACCCCTCAAAAACTGCCACATCTGCTCACTCCAGCTGTTTCACAACAACACATGGTATAACCAGTCCGAGCTGGAGATTTGAAATGTGTTGAAGCACATGTGAGCAGAATATAGCAGAGCTAAAACTAAATTAGTTTGAGAAAATAAATATTGTTTTAGAAAGATTCCATCTCTGTGCAGGTTGTGTTGTTTGTGTTGCAATGCTAAAGAAGTTACGCTTCCAATTATGAGATAACCCCAGCAGACGGCAATTTAAAAAACAAAAGAAAATCGGTTCTCTTCCATCCAATAAAACTCTGCTCAAAGTTGATTCAGATCACAGAGCAAGAAAATAACTATAAATGTTTATAGATGAGAAAAAACACATGCAGAGAACACAGGCAAAAGGGTTACTGGGTCAAGCAGTGCAAGTTTTATTGAAAGTGGAAATTAACTGATACATTTTAATATTTAATTTTGTGAATGCAGTATTCACAATATTGCTTTCTTGTTTATTTTTTATGGTATTTTTTTTTTTTTGCAACTGGCTTACTTCTGCAAACGTTGTGCCTGTTTATGTATCTAAAATCAGGTGGCATGTTGGCTCATTCGGTAGAGCTGTTGCCTCCCATCAAGAAGATTGCTGGCCGAGGATCTGTTTGAGTAGTTTGCATGTTCTCTCTGTGCATAACTGGGTTTTTACTTGTCTACCCTARCCTTAACCCTTGTACTCTGGTTTCCTCCCACAGACCAAAAACATGAATGTTAGGCTCATTGGTAACTCTAAATTAACCTTAGGTGTGAATGAGAAGATGAATGGTTGTTTGCCTCATTTGTCTCTATGTCTCCCTGTGATGGACTTATGACCTGTCTAGGGTGTGCCCCGCCTCTCGCACAGTGACTGATGGACATGGGCRCCAGTGACGCTGAAAAGAAGCAGGTTAAAATAAGTTAAAATAATGAATGTACCTAAAACCTTCAGGTCATTAAAGAGAAGAACATTTCTTTAAAAACTTAATTGAGCTTTACATCATGTTATAATGCCATTCCCTCATCAAAAACATACCCAGAGTGTTGCTTTAATTCATTCATCCATGTTTGAGAAATCTTTGAATCTCCTGTTGTAGCCATTTGGCGCTACTTAAACGCTTGCTGGTACAAAGCACCACCTATTTACACAAAGCACCTCAGTATGCAGCTGAGTTCCTGCCTCAGATAGCAGCCTCTCCTAAAACAATGTTGTGAAGATGTGCTGAAGTGGGAATGTCCTAAACAGTAGGAGGTTCTTAAAGAGACAGAGGCCAATGATGCAAAGTCAAATTTTGATATATGCTGTTCAGCGTTTTCATAAAGGTTAACTGACTGAGGTATAAAATTGAACGCTGTGCCTGGAAAATACATAAACCCCTCCCATAATCTTATTGACTCAAATTTTTTTGTCTTTTTAGGTCATTTTTGTTTTTAGCTTGTAGCTACCATACAACTGTTAGCTTTTAGCTGGTGTTTTGCTTCTTTTAGTTAGTCCATTGTTACTTTGGGCACCTGGCTAACCATGGCTATGTTTGCTAACCTTGAAATTTAGGATTACTCATCAGTATAGTTTTGTGTAAATTCCAGTAAAAATCAAATGCCTCCCTCAGGAATCAAATGACATATATATTTATATACTGTTATACTATACT
>NW_013952405.1:2253454-2266530 GCF_001266775.1 Austrofundulus limnaeus
GTGTGTGTGTGTGTGTGTGTGTGTGTGTGTGTGTGTGTGTGTGTGTGTGTTGCAAAGACTGATAAGACTTACTCAGACATGTCCTCTGGTTGTCCAAATACCTTGAGGAATAAGATGCCACTGAGGGGGATATCAGCCTAAAACATAAGCTCTGCTCTCTGATCCKTCTATCCTCCTCTAGGTTAGTGATTAGTTGAGCAGGTGTGGATTTCACTCCATTTCAAGCAGCGCATCAGTCAAATGCCTCGCTCCGATCAAGTGGCTAAGCTAGCTAAACCACTTGACTATTGCAAATAGGTAAGATCATTATAACATCTAAAGTCAATAAAATCAGCTGAAAATGACAAATTACAGGCACTGTGATTTTTCGTATTTTGCACATTTACGTTACCAGCAAATTTGTTTTTGCTGAGTTGTCTCTGTTTAAGGTGGCACCTCCTCCCACCAACAAATGCTTTGATCTCCATTTAAGAAGAGGCTCCTCCATTTCCCATTTACCATCACTTCTACTGGGGTCATTGCCCAGCTGACTGAACAGGAAAGCAGCTGTAGTGACATTAGTGGTTTCAGTGACAAGACTGAGTGTTAAACAGACTGATTCTGAGATGGTAGCTGGATGCAGGTTGTAGATGGGCACAAAAAGGCCAATCATCAGGGAGCACTACAGACGGAGTCAAAAAGAGTTTGCCAAAATGCCACAGTCCATATGGAGGAGGGTGTAATGTAAAATGGTTTACAATTCTGGAACTGTTCAGCAGCAATGTCATAAAACAAATGTGGTAAAACAGCTAATTATTTGAACTGTGAATAAAAAAATCAGATAAATGAATTGGCTGACTGATCCATCGGTCAACTCTCAGAGGTAAGGGTCAAGTGTTTTTCTTATTTTCTCGTGTCAAACACAATTTAGTTGATGCACAAGATCTGATGCGTGGCTCTGTTTCTTTACATTGTTTCAGACCCAGATGGTAGATTATCTACAGCTCATCAAAATCCCCAGTTCAGGTTTCTGATTTTTTTATTTTTATTTTCTTTGACTCGGATCCACCATGGGTTGCTGTTGCTGCTTTGGAACAAAACAAGGGACTATTTTCAGTAGGTCCCAGACATGTCCAGGATGTGAGGCAGAGGGRGAAAATTTCTAATCTCATAATATTCTCGGTAGTGTTTACCCCCCTCTGTTTCTTTTTCTCAGTTAGGGTTCAGATTATGTAACTCTGCTCACAGGAACCTAAAAAAATGTGACTCGAASTGACACAAAACTGCAAGAAAGCACAAACATGTATCAAAAAGTACACATTATTTGTACACATAAACACTGGGTTGTCCTGTGGCACTATCATGCCATGAGACTACAGCTGGGTCAAGCTCTGTGTGCTCCTGGGATTTTTCACCCTCCAACATTAATTTCATGCCCCCGACCTTATAAGACATTGCTGTAGAAGATTTTTTTTATCTACTAAATGAATTGTCTCCATCTTAAACACTCAGAAATGTACACATGCCCACTCTCAGCATGAAGAGGGTGTTAGGATACCTTTAGTTTTCGAAAAACAATTTCCAAGCTGTCGGAGGTTTTTTGAATTCATCTGTCAACACTGACATCAGGGCAATTTAAATAATTTACAGGCTGATCTCAGGATGCACTTTAACAAGCAAATAGAATTCTCTTTTCTGAGAAGCTGCAACACCAAAGCTGCAAAACAACCACAAGTACTGTAATAAAAAGTAACACAAACACAACAACGAAAAGCCTGAAGCTGTATAGCAATACAACACTTGCACCGGTACTCAGTGCCACTTATAAATTTTACCTCTCAGCGCACCAGATCCTTTTTTTTCCTGAGTCCGGTGCATACCCGCACTTTTTCTGGTGTTGGAACAAATGTTTCATCACCCTGCATGTGTTTCCCCATCAATACGCTCCCCATACGTAAAGCTGTGGCTGAAGGAAAAAAAAGGACAAAAAAAAAAAGAAAAGGAGTTTGCTCTTTATTCGTAACCAGCGCATTCTTCTCACACACAGACTTAACTTGGAAAAATGGGACACAGAATGGAACAAAGAAGACAAAATAAAAAATAAAAAAAAACACATGAAAACAGAGAATCTGATGCTGAGCAGTAAAAAAAGAAGTGGCACATCAGTTGAAACACATTAGGATGATGATGCATCGCTGGTGAATGGGATTACTGGTATGCATGAATACAATAAAAACAGCCAGGAGACAGACTAATAATGTGAGAGAAACTACAAATGGACATAATAAACCAAGAAAAAACTAAAGAGAAATGCACAAAAAACAAAATGCAAGAATAAACTAAGAAAYTATACAACGAACAAACCAGTAGGACTTTGGCAAGACCTTTTGAGACCAAGTGGCCCCTGTAAGCTGGCTGCTGTACAAGTTTAAGTTCATGTAAACAAAGAGACTTTATGTGTTTTCACCCATTGTTGAGGTGAAATGTTTTGTTCTTTTGTGTGTGTGTGTGTGTGTGTGTGTGTGTGTGTGTGTGTGTGTGTGTGTGTGTGTGTGTGTGTGTGTGTGTGATTGTGTTGGTTTGACTGTACCATTTNGTGTGTGTGTGTGTGTGTGTGTGTGTGTGTGTGTGTGTGTGTATGTGTGTGATTGTGTTGGTTTGACTGTACCATTTACCAAATATACTTCAAACCACTGAGCAGAATCTAATGAAAATTTTAGAAAGTCATCAGCTGCAGTTGGACCGCCATGGGCAAAGTAATCTTGACAAAMCCAAAATTGGACGTAGCTCAGTGAAAACTAGATACTGAGCTACAATGTGGGGTGGCAGGTGCTGAGAGTCGTTTACAACACGCACTCCAGGTTTTAAATGGGCAATATCATGTAAAATCAACTTTTCTGAGCTTTATATCWTGTTATAACATTATCCCCTCATCAAAAACATACAGAGTGTTGCTTTGACTCATTTGACTCAGTGAAATCCTGTAATGTYCTGAGGCAGTCATTCAGGAGAACAACAATGGCTGGTTGGCCTTAGAACCACCTTTTAGGTGCATCTCCAAGCTGAGCTTCCTCATCACAGAGCACACCTCCTTTTTGACTCCTGCAGGCTATAGGCAGCAACAACTAGCAAACAACGGGTGAAACGACACATCTGCTGAGTCCTGCTGGGGGRTAAGCATTCCTAAATGTCAGATCTTAGAACTGCCCCTACGTAGTTACTTTATTTTGGTATAGAATTGAACTAAATGCATGAATGAGAAACACATAATATTGTCCCTTTAACAGATTATGCTAGATATTATGTTTAATACATTATATTCAAGGATTGATCCATCAAGGTTAAAACAACATCATTTCTCTTTATGAGATAGTCTTAGTTTAAAACTCTGACATGAAAGGAAGTGGGTTACTGTATATGCAWTTWTTCAAGGCTTTGATTAGCGTAACATAAAATATATTCAAGTAAAAGTTAAAGTTCAGTTGCCTTTTTATTTCCATTGACCAGCCAGCTGTTTCAGAATGTGCATTTAGAAGGTCTGTGCTTAACAAAAAACAGAGTATGGTTTCGATGGATCTTTACTGACTTGTGCAGATTCTTTAATATGTACATAAATGTAACACAGGTAAATGCAAACCTGGAAAACACAACCTGAACCTTGAAGGCTTAAGTGGACAAAGTAGCCTGATTTTTTGTCACTAACAATTCATTAAGTCTAAATTATACGTCCACATATTGCATCATCTAATAAAACCTGATCAGCAGTCCAACAGTCATTGCTCTRCCTTCAGTCTGACGTATCTTACATCACATTATACACCAACTCATTTTGTCTCATTAATCTTTGTCACTCTTATTTATTAAGGAATGACCTTTCTGCCCCCCCCCCCCCCCCCCCCACACAGAATTATTTAATGTGCTATAACCACTTCAGGCTTTCTGCACTTTGTTCCATCTTTCTACATATTTTTCATTAAATTCATTTTTAGTTGAACTATTTTAATTCTATTAGTTTTGTCAAACGTGACTTATAGTGTTTTGACTGACTCACCCAGCCGGCGTGGGCATTTTAAAATGATTGATATGTTGTTCTGGCTGCAAGCTACCCACTTTGTTTAAACTGCTCTGCCAATGTTTAATTTGCTTYATTTTTATGCTCTGGAATTTCCATTTCAAAACAGAAAACAAGTTTCATWCGAAGTCAATTTACAATTCAAATGCGAGCACTGGGTTCATCTGTAAAGATTTTAGGGCACTTTGTCTGGAAAATTGTGAACTTTTCTTCAAAAACAGGTACATGTTCAAACACATATCTGAATAATTTCTGAACCAGCTGTTTACAGTTTGACATCAGGCATTTAGATGCTATTACAGTATGTGAGAAAAGGAAATACACAAGAAAGAAAGCAAGTACAGATTTAAAGTATTTTTAATAAACAAGGCAACAAAAGAAAAGACAGAACTCATACCCAAATAAAAATCAGTAAAACATACCAGAAAATCAGAAAAATATTTGCACAATAAAACTGAAAAATGGATTACTCTTGACAGAAAAAATATATAAATTATTCTTATATGTAATACAGGGTTGTATATAAAAATGCAGGAACAGTAAGTTTGCTGGGTGTGTTTACCAACATGGGACAAGCTCATCCTGCTGGATTACTCCGACCCAAGGTCACTGCCATTGCTTTGTCAACTTGCAGAACTCAATCAGTCATTAATTACTTTGTTTGGATTGGTTGAGCAGATAAGTTGCTTCTGAGAGATTTTACTTTAAATGACAACCAAATTAACCACAGTGACATTGTCCAATAAATTCCATCATGCCTCGACTCGTCTCGATGTGAAAACTCTTCTTTCTGTTTGAAATTAAGCTCAAATTTGGTGTGGTGGAAGCTGAGAATGGTCCACAACACAAACTTTTTTACAAGAAAATCTTGGCAATAACTGTTTGAGCTGAAATAAATCGATGTGTTCAAAGTACAAGCCAATTATATGGGCAGGAAACTGATTCAAAGTAAGACTTGAGCATTTAATTTCACATGCAGGGATTACGACAACATCTACAGGCATGGGTCAAGTACTCAGGACTTTGGGTCGCTTGGCACTGTTTTTTCACAACACAGTTTCTTTCAACAATTCTTCAGAACCGAGTCACTCCTCCTGGAAATGACATCATCAATGGAGTGGATACGACCTCACATAGGGTGACCCAGTTCACAAACGTCCTAGGTGTAGAAAGATTTTGCATCTGATTGTGTTGTATCAGTGTCAGGCATGTAACTACCGTATTTATTTGTAGATAATATGATCTCATGTATAATATGACCCCCCACTTTTTGAGTTTAAAAAGCATACAAAATTTAATCCTCAATCTACCTTCAATTTCATTCAGACTTCAAGATTTTTCAGCCTTTGCAATCTTTATACATGTCAGTAAAATGATCATTGGACTGTTCATTTTATTTTAACAACATATGTACTAAAAAGTATTTTGACAACAAATATTTATCAGCAAACTATGATTTTGAGCTATCTAGCARCATCATATGAATTCTGGCATTTTACACGTAGTCCACCAGGATCCTCCAACACAAAAGTCAGAGACTTCACATGAGATTTGGGCCATCTTCTGGGGGAAAAAGCAGATTACTTCATACTCGAGAGCGCCCCCTCTGGTGCGGGAAACATTTTTGAGGGATACAAACTTTTTCAGAACACCAGTAGACGGCAGCCATTACAGATGAACATGTGTTTGTTGTTTCAGCAGTGGCCCGTTCACACACTAATGTCATTAGTTCATTATCATTACTAAGGTGCAGGACTGCCTTTTTTTCTTTTTTTTTCACATCATATAGCCTGCCTGGATCTGTTACTATCTCGTTCTGAAGCACAAGGAGTGTCATAGGTAAGCTTGCTTCAACTGCTTTTTACGTCGTAGTCTCATTTCCAGACTCAGGCATTTTGTGAATGAAGCAGATATTTCAGTTAAAATACATAAGTAAAAATATTTATCCGAGTATAGTACTACCCCCCAACTTTATGGATGATTTTATGGATTTAATTTTACGTATTATACTTGAATAAATACGGTAGACAGTCTTTAGGAAGTGAACTTGTACAACAACCTAATCACTGTATTTTAATCACAGTATAAAAATAAACTGATAGTCCATTGGTTATAAAAAATATTCTAAACATCTCAACATAAATGTATTAGGTGAAGTGCATTTCAAACTCAATATAGATCAATAAATAGCTCACAGTCTCAACATTGTTAGCAAAATGGATTAGACTGAAATTTTTAGAATGTAATTTCTTTGACAACTGATTCTCTTTAGAGTCAACTCAATTCAGTCTTTTCGTCTTCCTCTTTCTTCAAGAAGCCTAATTTAGTACATCATTGGAGTGCTAAAAACTAGTGTTCTGCTTGTATGAACAATTGTCATATCCATTAATAATTTATTAATTAGTTTTTGCCTTTGGGCTTTTGGATTCCTTCATCTGTTTGGTGCCAGCTGTTCTTTTTTTAGTGACAGATGTTACTTGTATGACTCAACTCAAGCCTGCATCAACTTCCCAGACTCCTGCTGAGCTGTGAAAGCTACTGAATTCACAGAGGGGAAAAAATGGCATTTCATTTACCAGCATCATTTGGTCACCAATTGACTTTATGAAAGAAAGCATGTAAGTACATGGTGATTGGAGATTCATACTGTATGTAGTGAGGAATATATAGATGTATAGGAGAAACAAACAACCAAACAAAAAAATATATATTCACTGCCACATAGCAAATTGAATCCCTCAGGTCATCACTCAGCTGTCCACTTGCATTTTCAAGAAAAACTCTTTAGAGAACAAGAATGATTTGGAAAAAAACGGCCTGAGGAAAACCAGCTATTGGAACAAAACAACACAACATGGGACTTGCCTCAGGTATCCAGCACTCCTCCCATGGCTCAGACACAGTCTTTTACATTTTGAAACATGTGACCTCAGAATCCCATGGGCTAGTCAGAGAGGAAAACAATTCAAAGGGGATAACAACGTGGCTGGGTGACATACCTCTGACTGACAACTCTCAAAGCATAACTGTATCGACAACAGCTTGAATTCCTTCACCAGTCTGTAGCATCGGTTGAAGCATCTTCAAGAACCAATAAATGAACACCAGCTGCTCCAATTAAGTAATCAGAATCATCACAGGAAAATAGGGTTTAAATGATTCTCAAATTCAAGTTTAGTGTGTTTTAAAGGCTTTTTATTGCAGAACTATTTTAATCATACTGCTAATATGGGAGTTGTTCTGTCACCCAGACCCATGAGATACCATCATAATCATGGGAGATTATTTCCACCCAAAGATAGTAAACTGTCTGGGCCCAGAGGGAGCAAACAACACCAGCTCATACCACTTTAACCACCCTACTGCACCAGTGGAAGGGATGTTTTCATCCTAGTATATTCAGCTGAGTGCCTGTGTGAAGAGAAAAATCAATAGATTGTTTGTTATTCTAAAATATCCCTGCATGTTTTACAAGTTACCTTATTACTCAAATGGATCTTTTGAAATGGAAGAGCACTTGACAAGAAACAGCTTGGGCACATTCTAAATCAATCATCTCACAGTACCAGTGCTCACATATTTTTGATCAGATTTAAATGTATTGGGATTAAATAATCCAAATGTATCATTTACATGGGCATAAAATTAATTTAGCCAATCATGACGACATAAACAAACATTCAGCTGTCTTCTGAGCACCCAGAATGGACCCACACCGAGTTTTTACAATGGTTGAGACATTACTGCACTCCTTGATTGGGCTACAAGAGAAGCAACAAGTGCTTTTTCAAATTTATTTATTAATTAATTTTTTTTTGTGACACAATTTATGATGCTTGTCTTCCTTCATCACTGACAGAGCAGGTAGAAATAAACAACATTGAAAGTTCTGTGCTGCCGGCAACTAGCGCTGTTGTCCTTTCTTCCATTAAAGACCATAAACCAGTGGATGAAAGTCAGAAGTAATGCACAGTCAGGTCAGTTTTCCACAACCAGAATAATGTCATCAGAATAAGTGTTTACAATCATTAGGGTTATCAATCGGCATAAACCACCCTTTTCTTTCAGATTACAACTACATTCGGATCAAGCTGAATCAGATCAGAATATTATGTTTGGGGTGTTTCCCAATTGTTTTGTTAATCCGATTATTTATGTAAACATAGCAAATTAAACTGGTCTGTGACATAATGTGTTAGAACTGTCATAAAAGGGAACAAATAATATTCTCTCTGCAAAACCTTGACCTACTAAGATTAAAGAAAATAATTATTTTGCACTCCTTAAAATTCACTTTAAATGATAGCATCAACAAGCTTTCATCTTTTTGAAATGGCATAAGCATTAAGTGTTAAGACCTTTTGAAGTGCGGTTTTTATTTTAATATTTTTAATTTTGACAAAACCATGGCAAGGGCAACCATGTTTGTTCTCATGAATTTAAAATATTATGCTGATAGAAAGAAAAGATTAATTGGTTAGTTGAAGTCAGTGTCAATGGATATCTGGGCATATTGTATAAATTTGAGTTCCTCTATTCCTGGGAGTCATCTCATCATTTCTCTGACACTCATTCAGTAAAACACAGTAAACACTGACCCACATATTGCTTTTACTTTTTTTTTTCATGCATAGCACCTACTTCATTTTGTCTTGCTTCCTCATACTCATCATCAGTTTCTGCACCTGATCCCTCGTGATCAGTAGTATTGCTGGGATCTCTGACCACACTGTTCTCCTCTTCATTTCCATTTTTGTTTTTGTACTTCAACATGTTTTTCCACAACCTGAGATCATACAGGGGTTGCTACTGACACTTACATTTCTTTTCAGTTTTGGATGCTGGATCGGCCACCCCGCAGCTGATGAACTGTTCCCTGGCAACCAATCTTACCAGGGGGTCATATCCTACTGACGGGCTTACCAGCTTCACCATGTCACCTTTCCAACCTTTTACTGTTGACAGCCACCATTTGACCCATTCTTCCTTTTGGGCCTTCTTCTTAGTTTGTGTTGGATGCAGCAACACAACTATCATGGTTCCATCATGCACGCTGGGCCCAAAGAAGAATGTGTTCTCAGCCATGTGGTCTTCCAGTTCAGCCAGGGCTTGCACTGGGTCTGTTTTTGTGGAATGTGACATGAAGAGTGCCTTAGCAGTGGGGTGCCACTCCTTGGTCCCCCGCCATAGAGCATAATAATGCATGGCGGGTTTTGCTTGATCTTTGGGTCGGGGGCCATTCCTTGTGACGTCCCCGCACTCTCCTCTTCCAGCTTGGCTGCTTCAGCCATTGTGCTTCCTAGTCTTGATTGGAGTTGTCGATCCCCAAAGCCTCCTGTACTCGTTACAGGACTGGGATGGGGTCTCGACGATTGCAGCTACTTACCCTGCGGTTGCTGTGTTACTTCCAGCTGTCTTTGATGCAGGGTTYCTCCTTCTCCTACTCCTTGAGTGGGTGTTGTGAATGTTGTGTGCTGTTGGCTCTCTTTTAGCACACTGAGCAGTCAACTCTCAGTTTCTGCTCTTGTAGACAAGCTGGGCCACTCCTGTGATCCAACTCTTCTCTTCGGGGGCGGTCCTATTTTAGACCATGCCCCATGTTGGGTGCCATGTTTTCCTGTGTGGCTCCTCCCCCAGTTTACCCACCAGGACACCGATGGGTCTTGGAGAGGAGACAATGTCTCCTTCTTGGTTTGGAGGCGATGAACCAGACTTACAGCCACCTGGAGCGGCCTGTATGACTGAGTCAGGCATGTCTCCTCCAGGAGACGGGGGCAGGAGCCTTTAGCTCGGTCTCTAGATGCCTTCCCTCYGGTGGTCGCTCCCTTTGTGAACCCCGGCCTCTGGATCAGCGCAGTAGCTCAGGACGCCTCCAGCAGCCGGTCACCACCGTTAATGGTAGCCGCTCCCTCTTAGGGTCTGCACTTCTTACAATGACCAAGATAATGGACAGTAGGTCTCAAGGGAACTGTTAAAGGGAGTTATCCTATCTCCCCAGGCTAATAACCATTAAAAATGAACTTATTATTAAGTTATGACCTCTTATCATTACCTCTTGGCTTTAAAGTAAACATACTCCTTAATATGTTAATACCTTGTTGCTTTGAAGTAACAACACTCTCATGTAATCAGAGAAAAACTTCAAGAACCAATGTCCAGTCATGGAATTGTCTTTATGATGCTGTAAGCAGTTTAATAGAAATTTGCAAGAAAAGCCACATTTGATTATACAGATTAAAAATATTGAACAATAATTGATGGTGGTAAAAATAAAAGGTCCTAAGACGCTGACCTAACCTTGTGACTAGGCTGTGTGGCATTTTCTGTTAATTGGGATGGCAAGGAATTTGGAGTAGAGTTGTTTTTACCTCCATGAAAAGCAGCAGACTGTTGCCAGAGAGGACTTCTCAAAGCTGGGTTGTTTAATCTGGTCTTTGGTCTGTAGATTGCTGGAGAGCAGTGTGGCAGCTTGTCCCAGCTGAGATGTCTCTTGGATCTGTTGCTCCTCTTCTTAGGCTGTCCTTGCCTTTGCTGCCTCTTCTCCAGACGGGGCCAGAAGACGACTTGCTGCTGAAATTGCTCCCTTTTTATACTGTTTTTGGGCTATCTTACCCCGCTTTCTGTCATCTCGTGATAGGCTGGGCTTTTCCACYACTGGACTTTTTATGTACTTTCCAGAGTGAAGTAATTTAGCTGATTCTTGTAATAGGACTCTCAGGGACTTTCCGTGGTGAGGTAAACCACCTTGTTTACGCCTCTGGGACTTTCCAGACAAAACCCCCACTTCTCCTTTTTTCTATTATTGTTCTTCTGTTTTGCAGAAGTACAGTCTGTCCTTTTTTGTCGTCCAAATGTAGCACACACCCTTCTTCATTTTAAGACATACAATAGCACTTCTCCTAAATCACCATCTTACATTAAAACACATTAATTATCACGGTACATTAGTTGAATCACACTTTGCAATAAGCATATAATTGTCACACTTGTTATTTATTTTGCCAGCATTAAAATCAATCAAAATTAATACTTATTACTCCTTCATTTTCTTCTTCCTGCGTTTCTCTTCTCTTGGGCCCATTATTCCTGCATCCCGGTCTCTCTTATGGCCTCTCTTTCTGTTGCGTCCTCCTCTCTGTTGGGGGTCAAAGGCGGGCTCCGCTGGCCTGTTTCCAATCCTTATAATGGTTGGTACAGCCAGGTTTCTTGACAGTATTGATGTATTATATTGTGAAATACTACAATTATTAATAAATTTTATTTAGAGGCGCTTTTCCGGCAAGAGCATCAGATGCACAAAAACATTAAAAGAGTAAAATACACTTGTAGTACATAGAAATACTAATTAAATGCATCATTAGTACAAAACCAACTGGTGTAAGCACTCCTAAAGAAATGGGTTTTGAGTCTGGCCTTCAAAAGAGGAAGAGAGTCCAACTTTTTTATTTGGGGTGGCAAAGAATTCTAAAGCTGTTGGGGCAGCTGGAGGCTTTGCTCTCAATGGTGGTGAGGCGGGTGAGAGAAACTGAGGTGAAGAGATGAGGCAGATCTGAGGGAGTGGGATGGAGTGACAACAGGAGGGWGGTCAGACAAGTATGGAGGGTCAAGATTATGAATGGCTTTAAATGCGTACAGAAGGATTTTGAACTCAATTTGAAGTTTGAACGATAACCAGTGAAACGTGTGAAGAACAAGGGTAATGTGGCTGTAGAAGGGGGTTCTGGTGATGATACAGGCTGATGAGTTCTAAACCAGTTAAAGGGATTTTTGAGTAAGACCAAAAAGAAGAGAATTGCAATAGTCATATGAGAGGTAACAAGACTGTGGACAAGTAAAGCAGTAGTATGAGGGGTAAGAGAGGAACGGAGACGATTGATGCTGCAAAGGTGCAAATAGGCAGACCTGGTTATAGGAATGATAAGGGACTGAAGAGTATTGACAAGGATGACACMCAGACTCTTAATTTGAAGGAAGGGCAAAACAAAAGTATTGTAGAATAAAATAGGAGAATGGTCAGCTTTGGATAATATGAATTTTGTACCAGTGAGTATTAATACAATTTTATCACTGTTTAGTTAAAAAACATGTTGGAAGAAAACCAGGATTTAAGTTCTTTGAAACATTTGATAAGGGAGGATGGTGAGAGGATGACATTGAGTTTACTGGAAATTTAGCACTGGGTGTCATCCACCTAACAAAGAAAGTGAATGTTGTATTTGTGAAAAATGTAACAAACAAGAAGTAGGTGAACGTTAAAGAGGAGAGGCCCCAGGACAGATCCCTGGGGCACACCAGTGATTGTGAGGGATGATTTGGAAACAAGACTGGAGTTGGATGAACTGACTGTGGCTAGAAAATGACTTAAACCAGTCAGGTGTTGCTTAATTTATGGTGTAGATGTGTTCATGATATGCCAGTAAAACTGAGGAAAACAACTGGGCTGCATTGGTAGTTCCAGCAGTTCATCCCACTAATTCATTTGCACAYAGTTCATGTACTTTCTCATGATGTGAAAATCAGAACACATCAGAACGTGCTTCTGTGGATGAGTTAGCCACAAGTTGTTCTTCCCTCTCATGTCTTCTGTCCTCACAATTTATRATTTTGCTTAGGGCATTTAGATTGATCTGGTTCACTTGGCCTTCCACTCAGCTTTAGATCACTTCTCTGATTTTTAAAATACTTTTTTTTACATTTGAAGATTTATAGTACTTCTGATCTTTTTTTTTACTCAAAGAAAAGTTATGTCTTTGTCCATACTGTACATGAACCTACGTCATGTATTTTCTTTCTGTTCTTCCTTTTTTGCAGTATGTTTGCTAGGGGTGTCCCGATCCGATATCAATATCGGATATCGGTCCGATATCAGCCAAAAAACGAGTATCGGATTTTATCGGACTGCATAAAAAATGTCCGATATCAGCGCTCCGATATTAGCAGTCCGTTCCAGCAGTTCACTGACTCCGCTCCAGTGTTTCTATCCAGCAGCACTTGGCTCCTGCTTGTAGGGGATATGCTGTTTTGT
>NW_013952405.1:2266566-2277218 GCF_001266775.1 Austrofundulus limnaeus
CCTGGGATGTGTCTTTAAGCCAAGCTTCCTCATCACGGAGCACATCTCCCCATCCCCCACCCCACACACCCGCCCATGACTCCTGCAGGCTCTTGGCAGTAACAAAGCAAAGTGAAAGTGAAAGTGAAACTGTCTGCTGCTCTCAACACTATTTCTCACTCAGTGAAGCTCTTTTCTGTGACGGCGTATTAGGGCCACTTTGCAGAGAAATAAAAAGAGGAGCAAATCTTTGAGAAAAAACTCAGAATTTCTGAGATTAGAAAGAGAGAGAGTGCAGGTTTGAAGTCTCTATGTGTTTTAATTTTTAAACTAGAGCGGATTAAAGATGCTCAAGGTAGTGAAAACAGGTGGAATCGCCCTTTAGCCATTCCTGAAAACTTCAGAGTTTTTTTTCTCATAAATTTACGAGTTTTTTTCTTGTAAATTTCTGACTTTAACATGTCAGAAAATATCTAGTTTAAATGTCGCAAATTTCTGCCTTCAATTGTGGAAATTTCTGAGTTTTTCTCGCAAATTTGCGACTTTTCAAAATAAGAGAATTTCCTGTTTTTTTCTCGAAAATTTCTGAAATTAATCTCAGAAATTCTGAGTTTTTTCTAGCAAAATTGCGACTTTCCAACGTAAGAGAATTGCCTGTTTTTCTCGAAAATTTCTGCAATTAATCTCAGAAATTATGAGATTTTTCTCAGAGATTTGCTCCTCCTTTTKTTCATCTGCAACGTGGCCCTAATACATCGTCGTACTTTCAGATTTAAAATACCTTTTAGGAAATGTATTTTCTGATGCCAAGTAAACTGCATCATAGCCACCCCCCTTTCCCTGCACTGAACAAGGCGGGCCAGAAGCAGAAGGAGGTTCTTAAAGAGACAGAGGCCAATTTCAAGGCGTTTAGAAGAGGAAGTGATGAGTAGATAAGTTAATTTTCTATTTAAACATAAAAACATCATTTAAATAACAACTAAAGGTGACATAGATCCTTTATTGTGGTATAGTATTTAAATGTATGCCTAAGACACGCATAATATTGCCCCTTTAGCTGAATGAAAGTTTAAGGTTCAGCTACAATGGCTATCGGTTGTGATGGTATACTATATCTTGATTTATCACATGAACCACTGTTGTCCAATTCTCATTAGTCACTGGTTCTGACTGGCTTCATATCGGGAAGGTATCYGTTTAAAGGAAGGCAGAAAACTGACTTTAATCTGTCTTGTCTGCTCATTCACACAAACTGCAGGTGTCAGGTGCAGGAGACGCTGTTTGTCAGCTCACCAGGTGTGTTTCTGTTGCTGCTGTTTGTGTTTGCTAGTGATTCAGAGAAACATCAGGGTATTGTATCCAAGTCTAAACAGGTGGCTCAGTCTTGGACAGACAGGCGATAAAAAAAAAAAAAAAAAAAAAACTGCAGGAAACAGAATGGATGAAAATCCCTTAAATCCTTCGGAACCACGACAGAGCTCTCAGCAGCACATTATTACTATTTTTTTTTTGCATGAACAGGCGTGACAACATGCTTTGAATGGTATTTTCTAAGATAATGACTTGTGGGGAAATTTATATTCACTATGGTATATATCTTAGTTTATAGGGGTAAACTGATGCAAAGATTAACCATGGTGCTTTGATTTCACTTGCTGTTGAAACATTTGGTTTAGGACCAAGGTGTGAATTGAGTTTAGGTTAGTTTTAGCGTCAGGTAGGTACCTGTGAGGTTAGCCTCAGGGTTTGTGGTCAGGGTTAGGATGTAAAATTACAAAAAAAAAAATGAATGGAAGTCAATGGATGGGCCCCACAAGGATATAAAAACAAGCTTTTTTGTGTGTGCGTGTGTATCATGGTGAGAGAGAGAGAGGAGATGCAGTATGGAGAATGCATGTGCTTAAAAGAGATTTGAGTAGCGAGGGAGAGCTGAGAAGCAAAGAAAGAACTGAAGCAAGAGTGGGAGCTAAAAACCGAGAGAGAGAGAGAGAGAGAGAGAGAGAGAGAGAGAGAGAGAGAGAGAGAGAGAGAGAGAATCAGAGCCTAGCCGAACCATGAGTCTGTCTCGATCTGTCGCCTCTTGGATCTGTCTGAGCACAGCTGTCAGGCTGCTGTTGACTCACGAGTGGATCTTCTTGCTGCATGACGGAGCGCCTGAGTGTTGTAGTTCGCACCAGAGTTTCCTCGCGTCTTTGCATTCAGCTGCTCATAGTACTGCTGCACATGACTGAAGGGTTGACCAGCTTCGCTTTGGACTGGACTCAACACCCATGGTCCCCAGCCAACTCTGGCATACCCTCTCATTAAGGTAAGGACAGAAACAGTTTGTGCTGGTGGGATTTGGTGGTACTCTTGGTGAGTCTAGCATAAACAGAAGTTTRTATGTATGTGGCACTTTAATTGCTCATCAGAAGCTCTAGTTGTACTATCTGATCAGTTTCTGTGTGTTTGAACTTATCAAGCGATGACTCTCCGTATATCTGTCTTCTTGGCTTTTGTGCTTGTATTGTTACAACACATGTTGATATTAGCTGTGAGGTTATCTTGTGTGGTGTGAGCAAATGTTAAAATCACTTCTTTTTTAAGTGTCTCACAGTCAGAATAAGTTTACTCAGCCTGTGCCTTAATGTGCAGGACAGTTAACTGATTGTCTTAAAGTCACTCTGTCATGGTAAGTGGAACACTTATACTGTGGATTGAAAGCTATTTTAAAATGAAACAAAGTGTAATTCTTATAATAAACTTCATTAGGTTAAAAAAACATTAAAATACGTGTTGGGGCTTTTGTGTGATTTGCTCTCTTTGCCACACTCATACATGTGTTTGGAGTTGAGACAGTACTACAGTATAAAGCCTCAAAAGGTATGTAGTTGTAATGACAAGCTGAGTTCTCTGAGTTTTAAAGAAATTTTCATTTTTCCTCTGTATTTTTTAACCTTAACCCTAACTAATTAATTAGGTAACTCAAAAGCTGCATGAATTGAATAACCAGTTTGATTTATTTGTTTAATTGATTTTGCAGTTTTATTGCAACTTCCTTAAAAATGCATAAGAATCCATCGCGCGTAAGTCAAAGTAAATCATCTACTGTCTTCAGTTTCTGCTCTCTAACTGAATGATTGATGGAACAACAGATATTGTGATCTTTAAACACCTGTGGTTAAGTGATTGAATCCACTTTTGGAGTGTTTGTTTTGAAAGTCACAACATGAATGATAATTACAGAAATCTTATCAGGTTGCCTGAGAAGTGATTATTTTTATAGAAAAGTCTGCAAGACCAGATTTTCAAATATATTTTGCTGCTGATATTCTTCATGACCCTGTCAACTGCAATAATAATTGCACAGGCCATTTTTATTTTCTAACAACAGTAATTAAGCCTTTTTCCTGCCTGCTGATATTGCTGCTGCAGCATATCTGTGCACTCCATCAAATCCATTTGAAATCACGAGTCAGGACCGCTGCAAAGAGTCTCCTGAGCAGCAATGCGTCAAGGCGAAGGACAAAGGTGCCTTTGTCATGTCATGAACTTGTTTTGACTGGAAGAATCAAACATTTCTGGAAAAGTAAGAGTCAAAAATGAAACATTTGTATTTTATATGTTTCTAATAGTCAAAAAGATGATTAAGGGATCAAAATAACAGATGGACAGATACATTACCCAAATATTTTATATACATAATTAAAAACAATTGTTAAAGTGTTTTCACAATAAAACAGCTTATTTAAGTTTGCATCATTTCATTTTTGTCCAAAAATCTTTTTCTTTTCTTGAGATAGGTTTTTAATCATTATTTACTGAAAAGTCAACTGAACATCTTCTCGGAAATTGTTCTGTGGGTGTTTCCTGGAACACAAACAAATAAATGCTTTCCTCGGCTCTGTTTGTTTAGACTCATTATGAACTAAATATTTTATCTGTTAGAAAAAGAGATGACAGTCACACTGTTAACAATTACAACTAAAACCGTTTGACTTTGTGATTGAACAATTCTTGCTTTRTTCATTTTTAACATTTTGCAGGCAACATTCAAAAGTGTGCATCAGTGTGCAGAGCGGTGCATTGATCCATGCCTGTGTCTACGTTTTATGKAAGGTCAGCAAAAAGACACTTGACTTGATGTAAATAACAAATGACATAACCCCGTTGTTGTGTGAGGGAGGGTGTTTTGTAGGAACATACCAGTAAAGGTGAAAAGCTGAGTCTACAACTAATCAGGTTCATGGAGCAGCTGGATGAGGTCCCATTTGGATGAGGAACGTGATGTTTTATTGCCCGCTGTCCAGTGGATCAGAGTGGGGCCCTGTTTCTTTCTCATCACTGCTGTCTTATCACCCGTCGTTGAAGGCAAAGCCACATTAATGGTTTTGCCAGGTCTGGATATAATTTAGTCAAACTTTCATGAAATTGTCATTGTTGCCACAACTCGTTAACATTTCACACCAGCCAGATCAAAACAGCCGCCATGGCTAATTGATTTTTGGTAACAAATAAATGGCTCTAACTTTTCTGCACATTCTCTGAGCATTAACAATCCTCAAGAGGTCTCATATTGCACAAAAYGGGTCTGATTTACTAGAGGTTTGTAAAAAGACATGCAAATTTGAAAGCATGTGCAAAGCTGGTCTACTAACTGTGTAACAAGGGACGCATCTGTCAAATGAGCAAAGTAGYAGAAGYGATTCATTTAGTATGWTGACTTTGTGAAAATACAGAATATATGATGCTATKCACAAAGACTAGGAGGATTGTGGTTGCTGTTTTAGTGTCTATATTTATCATGTTGTAAAAATGGGAGCAAACTGGCTGCAGTCATTTTACTTGCCCCCAACCTCAGTCACTGTTATCTGCCCMACTGCAGTGTCTGTGGAGATAGTACATGCAAAGTCCTCATTTCAATAGTGCAGTCTGCACTACTTTTACACCTGTTATCATTTGAGCATGCAATCTTAGTATATCATTTGCACCATGACCATTATTTGGGAATTTATTAAATTGCGCCCAATATGCAACGTTTGAAAATGGCTGCAGCTTATCATTAGATTTTCTTTAACATTCTGGCATTAAGGGTAGCAGGCAGTATGCATTCCTTGATGATAGGCCTTTTTGTTATCTTTTTTGCTTTGAAATGACTGAAAGCTTCCTTGTTTTTTGTTGTAAAATATTTTCTAATATGAATGGACCCAGTTGAACTATAGGAAGTCACAGATATCATGTAGGCGGGCTTAATGAATAAACATTTGTATTTAGTCATGTGTGTGCTGGTTACATTTATACTCCACTAGGCACAGAAAATTATTCATCTGCTGAGTCCTGAAACAAATCATCTCCCACAGCTGCAATCAATTTACACTTTCATTCAAGTTAAACAACACAATGAAAACAATCTGGGAACTTTTATTTGTAGGAAAAACTAAAATTCCAAGAGGAAATCTTTATTTTAAATATAAAGACTTTCTTGTGTCGTGCCTTCACAGCATATATTCATTGTCTGTTTCAAATTTTGCAAATTTCTGTGCACTTTATCCACACTTAATGTCCATAGAACAAATAAAGTGACCCAATCCTCAAGTTGTTCATTTTGTTTGTCAATTTTCTCACTGTTCCATTTTAATTTTGCAAAATTGGTTGAATTTGAGGTCAAGCTAACAAAGCGGCCATTGAATATTTTTATGTGTGTTTTCCTCYCCACTTTCTGCACTTTTGCTGCAATTTATCGTCTTGTTTACCGTGACCTTAGGGTTTGGTAAAATGTTTGTGCTTTGTGTCCTTTGGACAATAAACTTGTTTATTTTCTGTTCACTCTGGGGGCTTTAGAGGCAATCCAGCATTTTATTGTTAACTTTTATAGAATTTGTATTTTATAAAACCAGGGTCAGGATTTCTTACTGGTGTCTGTTTGAACAATTTTTCTTTCTTTTACAGAATTTTAGAAATCAGAAATCTAAAACTTGCTTTTTCCAGAACAAAGTTTAATATATAAAACTGGTGTAAAAGCAGACAAAGYGACTCAGACTAACAGCATTTTATGAATGTGTGATGCAATTTTCATTTGTGTTCATTTGTGTCTGGACTGAGTCCAGTTTAGAATCAGAACACTGCAGTGCTGAAGAGTTGCCGCGCTTTCAGTGCACCCTTTGTCACTATTGTGTGACATTCATTAACCTTGTAATGACCCTTAAATTTTTTTTAAACAGGTCAAATCCTGTTTGCAGTGGCATATTACACAGTCACAGTGAAAATACCACCATAATCTTATCTTACAATAATTTATGTCAAATAAAGTTCACATTGGTTCCACTTTCTATTGATTCTTCAGGCATCACTGAATCAAAACAATTTGCATTTGTCTTCTTTTTCTGTACAAGAGTCTGTGAGAAATCCCCGCTGTTYGCACTCTGCCTCTTCACACCAGCAGCTTTCCCTTCAGTGACATTTAGCAGCTTGTCACACGACTGACGTCTGAGGAGCTGCTGCCATACTGACCTTTGTCACAATATTCTTTGAATTCTGCTGTAAGTACCCASTGTGGCCACAGAAATTATAAATACACCAAGTGATTAAATGAGCGCCGACAAATACCAACATTACATAAATAATTTTTTCATGTCAGTTACTGTTAATCCTGGCTTAAACAAACCCAAGCATACGCTTAATATAACAGAAGATACACACATGGTGAGTGCTGCTTCTCTGCTAACATAAAGATGATTACCAAGAAAATCCACGGAGGGCCGAGGAAAATAAGCTGCAAATGTTTAAGCTTTGCTGTGACAAGTTCCCATCATTCCTGTCGTTTTGGACTCCTCTCACTGAAGTGACACAAAGTGAAAGTTTAAAAATAAAAGTTTGAGTGCAGCAGCGTGCAGCAGCTGCTCTCCTTGTTTTTCTTTCGGAGCATTAGGGGTGTGTACGAGTGTGTGTGTGTGTTTACACTGTGGGTTCCGCACCTCTTAAACCTTTTTACTTTACAGTTGCTCTCACTARCGTGGTGGTCAGTTTTCTTTGATTTAACCTTACTGAGCATCAGTATCAAACCACATCTGMGATGGCGTTTAATATTTAAATATATACGTTGACACTACACCTCACAGTTACAAAAGGCAGGAGAAGTGCTGTGCAGATGATGAAGCCGTCAGATTGGCAGCAGATTTCTGTTCYTGATTTGACCACCGGTACGTGTTCACACCTCTTCTTCACACCCTGTATTTGTTACTGAAAAGTAATGTCAAGGTCAGGGGAAAAAGGAAGGATAGATGCTTTCACCAGTTTATTGTGCTGCTATAAAAGCACATTTTCTGTAGTATATAAGGTCTACTGATCGGTGAAAAGCATTTTTCTGTCCTTGCCAGATATTAACTCGCGAGCCAAGAAACAGCCTAAAAAATGGATTGCATTGATTTTTTAAAAGGGGTCTCATATCCAACATCAGGTTCTTTGCAACAAAGTGTGGAGCCATGAATTCAGTGAGCATATCTGCAAAATAAAAAGTTAAGTTTGTTCATGGTGCTCAACACTCACGGTAAAAGGATATAGATTTTGCATGTGCATTCATCTATACCAGAGGCCTGCAACCTTTACAATCAAAAGAGCCCTTTATTTCCTTTGGCTCCCAAACAAAATGTGTCTGGAGCCATAAAGCATGCTACAACTGCAATYATCTACTGGTGACTCATGGGCCAGTTTGAGTTTGTGTAAGAGGTGGTTTCCAGCCAGTAGGGGTGACCTTATATAGCTAAAAATATGTATTGAATTTAAACATTTAAAATATTTTTTACACTTTAGGATTAAAAAATACCATGTTCATAAAAATATAGAGCTTATACCAAATTTAATAAAAACTTTTTATTTTATTTTTCATTGTTGTTTAATATTTCTTCTCAGCAACTTGTCTATCGGGTATTCAAAAAAAAGATCCAGATGGATTAAACATGTAAATAAATAAATAAATAAATAAATAAATAAATAAATAAATAAATAACACAAAAAATGACTAAATCAGTTTAACAGATATTTAACTGAAATTTATGTGGTAGCAGTTGAGATTCATCTCGATGATCTAGTGCTAACACATCTCACAAGATCTTCCAACATTTTATCAGATGTAGCATGAAGTCATTTACAAGGTTTAAACAAAACAACTGAAACTTCATTCTTTCGTAGCATAAGTTGAATTTAGTTCCAAACTAAACATGCATTCCTTGAAGGAATGGCAGACCTTTAATTCATGACGTGTCCACCTTTTGACTACTGACCAAATAATGCAATATTTTGGTMCATCTGCGTACAAWRWAAATAAAAAATAAAATGCAATAAAATCTTGCATTGCCTGTTAGAGTAAAACACATGTGGTGCCTGCGGTGTGACTCATATCACATAAACTATGTTTTATGATAAACTCTTGACACATCAGATTTGAAAGCAGCAGAAATAAATCATGTTCGGGGACATCGTAATAAAAAGGCATTACCATGATAGTTTGCAGAAACCTATAAACTGTGGGCATTTAGAGAAATTAATCCTGTGGCCCCTTTATTAAACAGGGTGCTGTTTTCTGGAGAATAAAATTTTGTGTCCTCGTTTTTTGTGCAGAAAGAAAAAGAGAGCAAGGATATGGCAAATAAACAGAATGGTTTAGGGCAGAAAGGTTGTTTGAGCAGTCTCTTTACCCCTGACCCCAGTCATGATTATTTAGGAATTTTTCACTCAGTATGACTCGGTTTCTTAGAAGAGTTGTTCTGTTGAATTCTCAGTCTGCACTTCTTTCAATTTTCTCTCTTAAACGCCACAGTCATGTGAAAAGGACGTCATGTCAAAGGAGCAAAAAGTAAACAGTACATTTTTTGATACATACAGAAAGTTGTGTTTAATCTTCTCTGTGATGCTATTGTAGGATTTACATACTTTTTTATCCCTTAAAGTCATTCTGCTTTTTATTATTTGCCATTGAAGGCAAAGGCTGCAATGTCAGTGTGCTCATTTGTCTCTGTTGTTAGCAAAATATCTCATAAAGCAGTGAACTGATTTAAATGAAACAAAATCACTGGATGTAAATCTTTGACTGAGTCACTTTTTGAGTTATCACATTTGAAATGGCTGCTACATCTACAGTAATTCCTACTTAAACAATTTCCTGACCTTAAAGAAGTATTTTACTCTGATCTGATTTATTTACGGTTGATCTATTTAGAGTAAATGTTCAGCAGCACATTAAAAAAACAAATTTGTGACAGAGCAACATCTTGTTTTGACAGTGCAGACACTGGAACAAAAAGGAGCGCAGTAGAAAGGATTTTTTAAACAGATTTTTTATGTGACAGAGCAGTCAACATGTACAAAAAATGTTCAATATTAAGTAAAATGAAGAATAACTTGAGTAAGAAAACAAATACACAGCAGAGTATGTGATGCAAATCTATATCTGATGCTTCCCAATTAATGGAACTGGGCTTTGCTTCTTTTGCAGTCAGATGTATTTTTTTTATCACACACAAATCTCTAATTTTTCCAACTTTGACACACAACACAGACTGTGAGACCTTGTATAGACAGGCATGTTTTTTTTAATTGTGTCCATTTACATCAATTATGTTGAATTTTGTCATTTGAAGACATGCAACCTCTCAAACTCAAGAGTGAGCATCTGATTACTGGTGTATTATTCAGAAAAGTGTATCACACAGGAACAGGTTTTGACTTTTTTATGWCTGTGTTTTTCTTAGAATATTGTTTTTGTGGATGAAAATGCAAATGATCTGAAACCAGTTTGGCTTTGGACTCTATTCAAAACAAAATGTGGAATTCCTTCTGTCAGTTAGGATGCCACATCATCTCAGAGAGGGTTAATTATTTTTCAAACGACTTTTCAGTACAACAAGGTGAGGACTGTAAAAAGCAGAGGTGAAAGTTGTGCGGGCAGATGTAGGAGGCATTTGTTGATCAGATGAAGATGATGAATGAAGCACTGAGACGGTGCGGAGGGGCCTGACAGAACAATAAGCAAAACAAAGACAAMAAGCAGAGTGCCCTTCAGACAACTGTCTGCTGAGTCTAGTGCTTTGATCTCGAAGACAAAGAACATGAGTTGTCTAATATTGCACTTAAATATTACAGAAATGACTTGTTGCAATTTAAGAGCATTAGTAATCACATAAAACAAAAAATCTTGATGGGGCAGGGTTATTATGTCAAGTAGGGAGTATTTTCATGAACAAAATACTTTTCTTTCCTTTGAAAAGCTCTGGATAGGAAGAGTGATACTWAAAAATTAGCCATTATTAACCAAGTACAGTATGTTGTT
Organism: Austrofundulus limnaeus; assembly: GCF_001266775.1. Lineage (NCBI taxonomy): Eukaryota > Metazoa > Chordata > Actinopteri > Cyprinodontiformes > Rivulidae > Austrofundulus > Austrofundulus limnaeus. Next base: position 2,276,849 of record NW_013952405.1, read on the forward strand.
AACCAGGCTGTAGTGTGTATRTTATTGTATTGATAAAAGCAACGAGAGCATTTCTGCTGAAACAAACTGAGATATGGTAACTATACTGTACTTATAAAGCACCTTTCTAACMAGTCAGGCTGCAACCCCAATTCCAATGAAGTTGGAATGTTGTTTAAAACATAAAAAAACAGAATACGATGATTTGCAAATCCTTTTCAACCTACGTATATTCAATTGAATTCACTACAAAGACAAGATATTCAATGTTCAAACAGATAAACTTTATTACCACCGCCAAAGGGAGGAGGTGATGTTTTCGGTCGCGTCTGTCTGTCTGTCTGTCTTTCTGTCTGTCTGTCTGTCTGTCTGTCTGTCTGTCTGTCTGTCT
>NW_013952405.1:2278078-2283917 GCF_001266775.1 Austrofundulus limnaeus
GTCTGTCTGTCTGTGGACAAAACTACTCAAAAACTTGTGGACGGATTGTCATGACATTTTTACCACTGGCCCAAGGGACACACTAATAAATTTTGGTGATGTTCTGGATCACGATGTGGATACAGGATTTTTTTTTCTTTTAATTCGAGCGAATCAGCCAGGCTACGCAGTGTCATTACGTCAGACGCGTGCCTGTAGGAAACAGGAAGTACAAGTCGCAAACTCGCTGGAACTACACATCCCAGTATGTGTACTATCATGAAAGTTGTGATWATTCTGTTATCAAGTACTTCTGACGATGTTACATGCTGTCTGGAGATGTAGAAAAAGAAATGTGATTCTCTTCACGTTACGGGAATAACAGGACACCGACAGTGGGAGGAGGGTCCTGCTGCAGCCGAGCCGAAGCTGGAACCCTCTCCACATAAGAACTTTATTGTGTGATTGCTCTGAAGCTTGTGGGAGTGTTTGTGCTGAAAGCGTTCACACGCTGTATCAATCACTTCAATCACTCTCTTCAAAAAAATAAAGAAAGAAAAAATAAAGAAAAACCCACTCGCTTCATGAGCTGACTGTACCAGGAAGCACTTTATAAAGAGAGTCAAACCATTACAAACTCATAAAAGGGGATAAAAACAGATGTTTTACATGGTGGAATGTGACTGATGAAAACTTAGCAGCTTAATCTGAGACCAGTTTGACGATGAATAACATCGTGTGACGAGTGTGACTTTGTTTTCCACATTGGACTCCACCGGGAAGAATCCCGTGCATACTGTCTGCTTAAATGTTCGCTATGTCAGAACTTATGCAGTAAATGTGTTTYCATCTCTGCTTTTGCACATTMATTCTATTACAGGATGGGGGAAATTGGTTTTGGCGGAGGTTTGCACTCTCTGAGTGCTTCTAGTTGTTTTTTGTAAGTATTCACTCATTTGGAAATTGATGTCTGCAACATATTTCAAAACAGCTGAAAGGGCCAACAAAAACCTTGGAAAGTTAAGGAACACTTCAGAAAAACATYGTCAGTGAACACAGTTCATCGCTACATCAACAAGTGCAAATTAAAACTTCATGCAAAGCCAAATCCATGAACAACACCCAGAAATGCTGCCAGCTTCTCTGAGCCATCCTCGAGTTCATTTGAGACGGACTGAGACAAATTGAAAATGTGTGGCACATTATGAAATGCAAATTATGACAATGGAGACCCCAGACTGTTGAGCAACTGAAGTTGTATATCAAGCAAGAATGGGAAATAATTCCACCTACAAAGTGCCTATTGAGTGTTGTTAAAAGGAAAGATTATGTGACACAGCGGTAAAGATGCCCTTGTCTCAGATTTTTTGGAACGTGTAGCAGGCATCAAAGTCATAATGAGTGAAAAATTTCCAAAAAATAAAGGTTATCCTTTTGACCATTAAATATCTTGTCTTTGTAGTGTATTCAACTGAATATAGATTGAAAAGGATTTGCAAATCATTGTATTCTGTCTTTAATTGTTTTACACAACAACCCAACTTAAAGAGTTTTACAACACCGGTGGTTCCGGTGCATGGCAGCCTCACATCTGTCAGCCTGCTCCAGGGCAGCTGTGGCTACAGTGTAGCTTACCACCATCAGTGTGTGAATGACTGTAAGTGTAAAGCACTTTAGAGTCTGTAGGGACTTGATAAAGCTCTATATAAGTTCAGGTCATTTATCATTTTACCATTCCACAACCTGTGCTCCTATTTACCCAACACTTATACTGGCGGAATAAAAACTTTMAAATATTGTTGGACACAGCAGAACAACTGCTCAGACCACTGACCCACAGCTACAGAATGGTCTCATAGGTCAGATCACAAACTATCCATGATCCCATTGACCTACTTAAAATAAGAAATACTGGTACTCTTATGTTGAAGTCTCTCAAACTGACATCCAGTAAAAGCAGACCGTTTTTGGCCACGGGCACATCTGTTTCTGGTGGACTGCCAAAGGCCGTGTTACCTTGCACTAACTTTAGTCTTGGGTGATTCGACTGTAAATAGAAAGCTTTTTATAAGRAACTTTTTTAACACATTAAATTTAGGAAAGCAAGATTATCAATTTAAGGCGTTATTGTAATCAGCTATGAAGAAGTCTTCTCTGCTTTGACTTGTAGTTATTGGTCCCGCTGTGACTCATAATCCTGGTTCGCTGAGTGTTCCTTGTCATGGTTTTAGTCAGGTTTTTGGTTAATTGCTAAAATCTCTCTTGTTTTGTTTCATTCAGCTCTGCAGTGTTTTAGCTTGTATTTTGGGTTCAGTTACATCATTTTGTGAGGCTTTCTCAGCTGTAAAAGTTTAATTTTCTCAGAGTCCTGTTCAACGAAGGGAGGCAGCTGGAACTGGAGACTCAGAAGTGGATCAGTGCAGCCTCCAGTGGTGTAGAAATCATTGTTTTGTTGTGGTGAAGAGAGAGCTGAGCAAAAACTCTATGTTTTAACACTGACCCAGAATGGATTCACAGTACTGCTAAGAGCTCAACAAATCTGGTGAAATAATAGTTTTACTGCAGTAATGCCCTGGTTTATGCACTGCTAAATTTCTTCACTTCAGCTTTTGACTTTTTCTTCTGACCGTTGGGCTTGTTTAATCCTGTGAAAAGCTGAATCTTTGGTCATGTCAAACTCTAAACATTCTAGTTGATTTCCTCTCTCCTGGCTCCTGCTTTTGAAGATTCAGTGAAGGTGAGTGGCTCTTGAGGTAAAAACACAACACCATTCTTCGGAGTCAAGACTTGATACTTTGGAACATGTCTTGCTTTATGTTAGTTGATTATATTAAATGTACTGTATGTTTTTGCATTTTGATGATTGTAATTTATTTTTTAACAACAAAAATAAACTGCAGGTTGTCATTGCTCCAGATCTGAAATTAGCTTAGAAGATGTTAAGACCTGTGTCACACAGCAAGATAATCATGCTGATTTTTGGCTCTAAAGATTATCTTAGCAGATATTCYTGCTGTGGGTGGGAATTTAAGAGTGACAGYCAGCTCTGAAGGACGTCTGGACTGCTCCGACCTCAAATTGGGGAYATTSAGCATGTTAGATTTTTTTGGCCCGATATCACATATCTGGAGAAAAAAATAATTTTTTGGTCGTTCATTTTTGTTTTGGATGCTGCATCTAAATTGATTTTTGCCAATACTTTTTTTATAGTAATACAGACCACTTTGCTCACAGCCRTTCTACAATAACTCTTTAGTTAAAATGAGTTACTACAACATCCAATTTCCCTCTGGGATCAATAAAGTATTTTTGAATTTGAATTTAATTGAATTTTGTTCCAAACATATTGTCTGTATGTTAAATAAATGGGAAAAAAAAAACATGATCACACACTTTAATTATTCATTATTCCCTTTATTTTGTAGTTTGTTGAACTCTGTGTCTTTAGAGATACATTTAAAATGTGATTGTAGGGATTTAGAAAGTGTGTCAGATAGAAGTTTTGGGACTTCCACGATCAGACTCGGAGTTTTCTGTTGTTTTATGACAAAATAATAGCTGGAGTCTTCAATGTTTTTCAGCCTATGACCCCCAAACTGATGTAAAAGTGGAGCAAGGATTGTATTCAATATACATATGAATACTGGCATTGGTTGACTAACCATTAGGGGCTACAGTGTTGTAGAAATGTTGCAAAAATTACAGCACTGGTAGGCCAGTTACGGGTTGTGTACAAAATGTATGGAGGGTCAGGCTGTGAGTGAAGCAGAATTCAGTTGATGTTCTTAGTGTATGTGTGCATTTCTGCCTGAAATGCATTACTTTATGCCCCAATTTATCAATTTGCCACATATTGTGTTCAATGTAATTTGAAAAAAAGGAAACATTAAAAGATGTGTGCCGTACTTCCATGACCATATTGTTAAAGACCTCTGTAATAGCATTTGAATGTGTCTAACTCACAAAATGCAGACATCCCTTATAAATGTTAACGTAAACTACATATTCTGTGTGTTTCTAACAATGATGGAGGTACGTCCTGCAGTTGGGACAAACATCACTGCCAGAGTTTTACTAGAATCACAACAGTTCTTTGAAATGCTAAATTTCTGGTGACCATTTTGAGAAGAACACTTCATTCATTATGCTCAGGCTCAAACAAAACACTTGTCTTGTTTGGAAAAATAAATATGTGATCAATGTGTTTTTCCAAAGCAATGGTTAGTTCAGCAGTTCACAGTTTCAGGAACAACAGTGTCGTTGTTCACATGGAGTTTCTTCTCTTTTGATGAGAACCTTGTGAAGGGCGGCAGGCCAACTATTTGATTTGTTGTGTGCTGAGTAAGTTCAGAATAAAACACTGATTGAAATTGTTCATTTTTTTTACCATTTATGACCAGATGACAGGAACCACTGGTTCTGCCTGAAGTCCTTTGTTGATTCACTGAGTTCCCTTTTTTATTAAAGGCTTGTGTTGAAACATTTAAGGAAATTATCTAATTTCTTTTAGCCTAACATGAAACACTTCTGTGTTAAATCAAATACACAAAACCACAACGTAACATTTTCTTTCTTTGAATTTGATTGAATAGATTTATTTGAATGGTTAAGTTTTAGTTCCTAAATGAAAATACATTTTCTTTCACTTTTTAGTCTAGGCATTGTCATTTCCATTTTAACATTTCACTTTAAACTGTTGTAGCTTTCCAGGGAAAACATGTCAGAATGTTGGCAGAAGGTTGATTCAGCATGCAAGGTTATATTCTTTCATCTTCCTCGCCTTGTCCATCTTTACAATTTAAAGGCAGAAAATGCAATGCGGCAGAGAAAAATCTCTGTAGGAAAAAGACAAATGAGCTGGTGAAATACTTAGCCTGTTTTACTCGCCCTGCCTTCAGAGTAATTAATTTTCAGTGTGACTCTTGGAGCGATAGATCTGAGTGACTGACAGCTTCTTCTACTGTGATMGTTAGCTGAGAACAGATTATTGGCAGCATCTGAGCCATTTGACTGAAAATCCTTGGCTGTTATGCATTTGTTAGAAATGTTTAGCTTTTTGCTTTTTTATATGGATGTACAGTATGTAGACTAATTTAAAACCATTATCTCCATATGTGCTCACATTGATGACAGCGTTGTTAGCAGACATATGTTTGGCTTTAATGATAAGCAAAACAGACTCATGAGTTTGAATGCGCTCCTCTATGCAGTTGTGTTTAAAGTGACTGTCCTCCAATGGGCTGTGAGCTTACCACAGTGTTGTTTTTATTAACATTCTATATTAGATCTTTTAAACAATATATGTGACCACAGTCGTAGCATAAACCAGTGTTATTGATGCATTGCCAACTTTAATTAGTTAGCAGTTAATTTAATTAGTTAATTTAGTTAAACTGTGTTAGAAAGTGTGACATATCATTTGTTAAACATGATTGCAACACCAAGAGAACCATGAGACATATCTCATTGTTTTTTCACATTTTGCTAATTCAGGCCTGAGAAAAGTTTAAATGTTCTTTAAGGAGACGTGGCATGTTTCCATCTCGACATAATGAATTCAAGTATTTTGCCAGTGGCCATAAAAAATAAAATAAAATATGTGGTAGAACTAATACTTTTATGTTTAAGCCAGTAATTAATGACTTCCTTTAATGACCTAGGTTTTCATGACATGCTGTTCATTTGCAGATAGAATGATTAAAGTCAGAACAAGATCTGCTAACAACAGCCATTCTTAGATATCACTTGAGTTTTCCCTTGACCTTGTATCAAATCTTGCTAAGATGACATAATGGTGTTTATACAGTATATACTGTATGTACATATATATATATTTTTGTTTTGTGGTGTTTTATTTATT
>NW_013952405.1:2284042-2286184 GCF_001266775.1 Austrofundulus limnaeus
TGGGCCTTTTCAAGGCCTTTTCAGTAACATTTACAGTCAGTGGAGGAGACATTATAAAACTAAAAAAAAAACTTTTTAATATTATTTTTTGATTAAACAGAGGAGGACAAATAAAAAGACCAAATTCATTTAAACAAGAAAAATGCTATATGTAGTTTATAGTGAACTTCATAAAAAACTAGTTCAGCTGAATTATTCAGGCATTTCTTTTCTAATTCTTATTGTGTAGTCTTCAAATTATTTAAAGTTAATTCTGATGGATTTGAGAGAAAGGTTATAGAAAGAAACTGAAATATTTAAGTAAACAACATGCTAGCATGAGCTAACGTTTTACTTTTTGTATTAGTAGTATTGATCCCATATTTTCATAYAAATTGATTTCTGTTGTGGGTATAAAAAAAACAAAACGAAAAAATTATTCTGTTACATTTGGTCACATTTTCAAAGAGCCACTGCAGAGGGAGCAAGGAGCCACGTGTGGCCCCAGAACCGCAGGTTGCACACCCCTGGTCCAGATGAAATACAATTTAAGCTTCACCATTTGGAACTAAAGTGTGCCATAGAGTTTTAGTACCATGAARCATTACAAACCAGTAAATGTAAAAATTCAAACATACTGCCACCCCCTGAAACCATAATAATACAGCTTGTTCMCAGTGTTCTTTAGAACATTTTAGTTATGCACTTTGAGAGCCAGCTTCTTTCYCCACACACTAATACAATAACAGTAAATCCCCAGAAACACTGTGGTTTTAGCTTGAAAGGACAGAACRGCCAACTGACTCATACTTTCAAATGATTGACAACGCTGACCAAAGTGTTCAATGTTGTTTGAATATGAGGCATTTTTTCTGGAATAAGCTGTTTCAACGTTTTAGAAGACTGACCTCAGCAGTTTATTTTAGGTCAAAAGATTTCCTTTGTACGACGTCTCCAATAGGTTGTGACAGAATGTGTGTAAGAAGAGAGAAAGATAATACCAGAATTAGAGCWAATCTGTATGCAGTGCTGAAAGTAGGTGTAATTACAAAGACAACTGCTGCAGGCAGTACAAGGCAGAGTTAACGCTCTTTCCGTATACGCTGTGAGAAACACAATCAAATTAAAATTAAACCACAAGTTGGAAAAGTGGTGTGAAACTTTGTCGTCTGCACCTGCAGTCTTTCACCCAATCGCACAACTTTGTTATGTTTTTATCCAGAAAAGGCCTCACAGTTTCCCTGTCCTCCAGAAGAGCAGCCCTGACCCTGCCATATACTCTGTACCATGTCAGGGGTGACTTTTCTGGATTTTTACCAATTGTTCAAGTGATAAAACCTTACCAGGTTTAACTGAAGTTCATTTTCTTCCATTTTTTTTTTTCCTCATCTGGTGCGGATTGTAAGGAAACTAACCTTGACACACCAACATAGTCAAAAACTGCAACAATTGATGTAAATTACTGCACTTTTCTGAGATTATTTGGCGTAGCTCATCAAAAAGACAGGCTATGTGTCAATTCAGGGGCTGCAGACCCCCCRGTGTGAATTTGAAGACTGTTTATGTCACTTCACCATGCCGTAGACTGTCCCAATTCTTAAGCGTCCGACAAACGTGGCCCGCAAAACCCTGAAAACGTAGGTTGCATCTGAGCATCCTATTCAGCCAATGATATCCCAGGATATGTTGTGCCGTCAGCAAACTAAACAGAATAATAAAGACATCTGAGTTTAGATATTTACTACAGATTGAAGAATTTGTTTTTAAATGTATTTAACTATTGCTTAAAGAAGAGCAAATTATTTGTTAATAGTTAACTAAACTAAAATATATAACAGGACTATTAAACAGTAATTTTTGTAATGTTTCTTGTTGATCAGTTATTTATGCCAAGTTCATGAACAACATGTTTGATGGTGAGCTATTTTGAACAAACAAAAATTTGATACTACTTTAAAGGGATCCACGAGTAGTTTTAACATTAAACTTTATTTGATAAATATTTATTTTAACTGTAAAATAAAGACTATAAAAATACTGAAGGATGTTCAGTTTTGTAAATTTTTTAAAATATATTTTAACACAGGCAGAACCCTTTTATTTACACGCAAAGCATTCTAGGTAAATGATGACGTGGATAGGTCCTCGGTGTGAGCGAGCTAT
>NW_013952405.1:2287389-2289469 GCF_001266775.1 Austrofundulus limnaeus
GAGCGTTGACAGAGAGGAGAAGGTAGAAATGACTCAGCCTGCAACTGAAAATGTGTATGGAGGACAACAGAGCTGCTTCATGGAATTATTTATTAAATTAAATTTAAATTAATTAAATTTATTGGCATTGGAAAAAAACATCTCACATGATGGTCTAAAGCTGTTAAAACCAAACCAGCCTGGAGACACAAGTGTTCATCTGGAACTGAACACTTTTTTTTAGGCACAATCAACAGCAGTCTTTTATGCAGTTTCTCTGAAAATGACTTCAGTCCTGCATGTCTTTGTCGTGAGAGGCAAAAAGTAACAGCAGTTCATTTGTTTTGGCTGCCCACTCCATACACTTTATGGTTTTTATAAATACAAGCATTTCCTGTGCCAGAAATATCAGGTGCAGGGACCCAAGGCGACAAGGATGTTGGTTCCTTTTGTCCCCAGAGTAATCACAGTAATCATCTTTGGAAAAGACATGGAGGATGCTGTCAGTCTGTATTTATTTACACATTCTCTATTCATGTTGGCTAACTTCAAAGACAGAAAGATCTCTTGATATAAGCAAAAAGAAGGAGCATAACAGGTTACTCATGTTTACACACAGTATTTAACAGATTATTTTGAATGCATGTGTCAAAAATGGATGATACCTTTGATTGCATGCACCAAGTGAAATGCCAGTAGCAGTTTGAGTTGTTGTTAGCAGGCATGCATATCCTCCTGAACAGTATATGTATAAATTTGCCTAATGGCTGATTAGATCCTCTGTTTCTTTAGTTGGATCAATCTCCATTTGTTGTACAGTTGGCCTATTATGTTGGTGTGCAGGCCTGAGTGTTTTTAGTTTATATTTTCTTTGTATTTCATCCTGACATCAGCGAGTCCTTGGTTTTCACAGAGAGTCCAATCTGCCATCAAAGGAACAAGATTCCCACCTGATCTTCTGACCGAAACATCTATCCATCTCTCTTTTACTGCCTCCACTCACTTTCTATTTACTTTCTGTTTTCAAGGTTCTCTGAACATCACAAATAGCAATCCTGCAGGCAACAATTCCACTACCACTGCTTGCTGTTTTAAAAGATACAGCTGAGTAACGTTGGATTACAGAGTGAAGTCGTCGTTGCTGTGAGTCATAATCCAACCCACATAGCAAAAGTTTTTCCAGCCGGATTCTTGCCCACGCAATGCACTCTAACAGTCGACCCAAATATGGCAAGGACTGACGGCCCTTTGCTGGCTCAGATATGGTTTGCCAGAGGTGGTCCATGCATGGGCCAGCACCACATAGACCAAACCACAATTGGGCCAGTTGTGTCATGGCATCCCAAAAACAGTACAATCTTTGCCAGACCTGGCCCAAATCTGGTTGATAAACCACTTGCCTTGTCAGCAGACAGCCAGCAGTGACAACAGATCTGGCTCGTACCTGTTTGCTATGTGGGAGGCTTCTGTATTTGGCTGCTGGTCTGGTGATCCTCTGGTGAACAGTACAAAGAAGGCAGGCTTTTAAAATTTTTCTCAACTAAATACCTGTTTTATTTTCAAAAATGATTCACATAACTGAAACCTAGAGTACAGTCTGGTTAACAAATTAAATGACTTTTAAATTTAGTCTGGACTCAGATTGTKTTTGAACTGAGATCTTGGCACATCCAGTGGTCTTATGTTATGTAGTACACTTACTAAAATGTTACAGAATAATAGTAATAGTACAMAATTTTGTCTTAAATAGTATAATCTTTAGATGCTAAGCAGTAAAGGTTTGTAGCTTGTCAGCTTACATGTGATTTTTCTCCAACCCTGAAGCAAAATGCAATAATGAACACAGTTTGGTAGCTTCAACAGTTTCATGGGTTTTCAAAAGATTTTGCAGAAACAACTAAATGACAACTCTAATCATGAAAAACATGATTTAAATTAAAATCTTTGCACATTTACTTAATCTTAATACATGTCTTTTTTGATGATCATAGATAATTGCATATCCATGTAGACGTACAGTGGTTTGCAAAAGTATTCATACCCCTTGAACTTTTCCATATTTTGTCACATTACAACCACAAACATAAATATATTTCACTGG
>NW_013952405.1:2289909-2291660 GCF_001266775.1 Austrofundulus limnaeus
TATGTTTGTGGTTGTAATGTGACAAAATATGGAAAAGTTCAAGGGGGATGAATACTTTTGCAAACCACTGTAAATTAACTCTATTAGTTTGTTTTAAGACTATCCAAACATGCGGGCAGACCAAGCTTGACAAGCAAACAAGAAACTCTTCCACACATATACCAAACAGTTGAAGGATTAAGGAAGGTTTGGATGAGTTTATCCAGTCTGGCTGAGTTATACTGTCAAAACTGTGTAAAAACTGGTGGAGCTTCTTTATTTCTGTTATTTTCTCAACACKTATTCTCAGTAACTGATCCAGCATTCAGTGACAACTTTGACAAGTTTTTAGTTCATAAATTGTGACGTTCAAAAACCCTTACAACTCTGCTTTTCTGTTTTTATGTTACTGCAATGAGACTTCTACTCTTTGTGCACTGCAGTCTTTGAATTTCACTCCCCACAAATCATGCCTGTTTGTGTCTCAAACTCGATTTTATTCAGGTGGAGATCTGTTGTTAAACAACGACACACAACAAGTTTCACAAATTCTTATGAATATGATTCTGTCAGGAAATGCAAGACTGAGCACCATGAATAAAATGAAAATTGTGCTATCATTCTACCACATACTTTAACATGCGCATTAAAAAGAGACTTGCAGAGTGTCAGTACACATCAAAATGTTCATTTGGTTCTGCCAGATACCCTGTGGTCAGAGGCAGGCAAGTCAGCTGTAGTCAGTGCATCTTTTCTCATATCAAATCTTCTGCTTGTCTCATGGGAGCTTGTATGGAGAAACCAGATGCTCTGCATTATTTAAAATAATTTATCATTCTTTGAGAGCGCATAAAAAGAAATGCATTTCTCTTTTTTTTGTCCTTTCTTTGAAGAGAGCGGTGGGACTTTAGGATAACTTAAATTCTATTTTGACGATTTGCTTCATTTCAATAAAATGTAATAAATTCCTGTTGTAAGTTGAAACTTATTTAATTCTATCAACTCAACCAACATGAAATACAGTGTACAGCAGATATTTACCATATCAGCACTGATTGAGATATTCCAAAGAGTAGACTTTAGTCTTATGCTTCTGGGACATTGCAGGATTTAGACAGTCTGATAGGTGGCAGCAAAATTTACCTCACAAAACTGTGATTTGAATAATCTGTCATCACTTTTGTCTCGTCATATTGTACATTATAACTGACCTATCTCTGTAGTTAGGATCAATGGCACTAAAATGTTAGATTTTGATTTTGGACTAAATTGCAAAATGAAACACATGTAACCATGTCATTGTCAAATCATTCTCTAGTCCTCTCAGCTTTTAAATTTCTGAGCTTGAAATGTGTTTTTTTAATAAATATTTGCCCATTCATTATGTTAAGAATGGGTCAGTTATATGGGTCAGGTCAATATGGCCTTAAACATATGTTTCATTTTTAGCTAAAAGTCTAATGAAATACAGCAACAACTGTGGAGTTCATTGAGTCTTGCCTATAGGGCTAAGAAGAAAAAGAAAAAAAATTGGAAAAAACAAGTCAGATTTTTTTCCCTTCTTGCGTCATTGGGCTAACATGAAAAAAGAATATTTTTAAATACAATTCAGATTTTTTTTTCTTTCCTGCCTCTGAGGGCTTAGACAAAAATAAAATAAAATAAAATAAAATAAAATAAAATAAAATAAAATAAAACAAAACAAAAAGTTAGAAAACTTTTTTCTTCCATTTGCCTTTCAGGGCTTAAGAATCAAGAAACAAACTTTTAAG
>NW_013952405.1:2291670-2309935 GCF_001266775.1 Austrofundulus limnaeus
ATTATACTCACCTTATAACTGTTAAAGTGAAGAAAAACAGAAAATTTGATCAGACTTAGAATATGGGTCTTGCCGTGAAGAGTAAGGATGCAAATTTCTGTTTACGTGAAACATTATGATGAAAAGAAATATGAAGCACTTTGAGTGAAGTTTATTTAATCAGAAGTTCTGTCACCTGGGGTGACTTCATGTCAGTGAGTCCGGGTCGTACAGAATCTCCATTCTTCTCTTTCTGGTTCTTTCCTTCCCCGCTATCAGTTTCTCCACGTTTAATGAGAAAAAAGTTGAACTATGTGAGGCTAAGATGCTCCTACATGCWATATGGGGAAGATCCTGCTATCGCTTCTGTGACTTGTGAGTCTGATTGGCACAGTATGGGGACATAGATTAGCTGAAGTAACTGTGACTTCATGTTAAAATGCATTTATTCTGCCTCCAAGTGGGATTGATTGATTGATTGATTGATTGATTGATTGATTGATTGATTGATTGATTGATTGATTGACTGCAACCCAAGTTAAAATGCTTCCAGTGATTGCATACGGCATTCAAATTTCTTTTTGTTCGAAATACAAAACACTATTTCTGTTAAATATTGTGTTTTTAATTGTCTCATACTATTGTAATTGAATAAATATATTTGTTAAGGGGAAAYTAAATACAGGTGGGAGAAAATGTAAAGCTCACGATGTGGTGGTGACTCAGTACATGTCACATAATCAAATTTAAAAATGTACTTTTTTCACATTTGTGCTTTTATTGCACATGGAAGGGCACAGATCTGTATATATTAAATAAAAAAAACTTTTTTTCTCTCTCTCGTATTCAGCAACTTGATTGCCAAAAAGGGGAAAAAATGTTACAGCATGAAGGAATCAAAGAACTCATTTGGCCTTAGGTGCACCTTGAGTAAAGAGAGAACAAGAAATAATCTAGATCAAGAAATACATGMAACCATTAAACTTTGGGCGGAGTGACAAGCACAGATCAGAAACACACAGCTCCACAGTCCAAAAATACAGACATGGTAAAAGATACAGGGGGGGGAAAAAAGAACTGCAAGAGAAAGAAAGAAGACAGAAAGGTTAGGGTTGTTGCATTTCAGGATGTSCTTCAGCTGCAGAATAAAAAGAAGTCTTATTTGAACCAGACTTAATATTAGTTTAGAAAGTAACACTATTACCCCAAACTCCTACCCAAACTGACGCAGTGGCAGAAAAGAGCCTCTAGCTCAGGGGTTCTTAACCTTTTTTACCTTAGGGCCCAATTTGTTCAACAAAAAGTGACACGAGGCCCAGTCAGACATTACCTTACGGATCAAAATAATTATTATTCTAAATCTTGGTTTAATTTGTATTGAATTTGCATTATAACTAAATTAAATACACTTACAGTTTAAAAGTAAAACTCCTGTCAAATAATCACAAGACGTGATTATGACAAACATTTTTATATTGTAACCTGCCCATAACAATTATTTGAACAAATACAACGGTCAGTCAACAGACCACTCAGACTTATTAACACACATATTTTTTAACATAAACAACAACAAAAATATACAATTCAATAAATAAAATTGTGATCATAAAACAAATACATTCAAAAATATTTAAATCTCCTAATAAAAATAAATAAAAATAAATTTGATAAAGTGCAAATGAAAATATAGCCTTTTTAAATTTTCGCATGGTAGAACCAGAAGCTGCTTTTCATTTTAGTGACAAACAATAACCGTAACAACAGCTTTTTGACAGTGTTTAAAAATAAACTACAAAATTTAATTTGATAAAGTGCAAATTAAAATATAGCTGTATCTGCAACTGTGTTGGATAATGTTCTGAACTTTTAAAATATAACATGGTAGAACCAGAGGCTGCACTTCATTTTAGTGACAAACTTTGGCATTTTTTGATGGATTACCTTCATTTTTGCTTCTACTTTTAATTTAAAATATGTTTCCATTCTCGACAGGTTGCTAATGTTCTTCTACATATTAAAAAAGTTGTTAAAAATCTGAGTGGTGCACTACTGCTACTAGTGGTGAGAAAGTGTATTGCACCTTATTCAAAATCAATGTGGTCCCACGGCCCTCTGCGGCCCAAAGTTAAAAACTGTTGTTCTTTTGAGGCCCTCAAGGTGGTGCTCACGGCCCACAATTGGGCCGCGGCCCATGGGTTAAGAATCTCTGCTCTAGCTGAAAGCTTTGTTTGTATTCTACTCGGGGAAAGTTAAGGAGTCACAAATAATCCAAAACTCTGACTGTGAAGTGCTCTGTTAGGATTGTATGGTACTCTGAGGTCTTTCACATTTGTTGAAGTGTGGTCATTAAGGGCTTTGGATCTGTGGGATTTTAAAACATACAAACTTGAACACATGAAAATATGAAAATATGAACAAACTTCATATTTTAGAGTTTCTAACACCCCTGCTYGGTTTTTCAAGTTGTCTGATTCCTCATCACTTTTCAAATCCTAAGTGACTTCCTGATGCATGCAGCACCTCTGTGTCTCACTGGGAAYAAAACCACCACAATATAATTTTGTTTATGCAATAACAGAAGAGCAAACAAGTTCAGCAACGTTTGGGTTATGGAGTAAAAAATGATTTATTTTTGATCATAAAAGTGTAAAAATTAATTATGAGGACGACGAGAGAAACAATAGAAAATGAGTGTAAGGGAAATGAACCTTGTCTTTATTTGTGCTCTTCTCATCTGTGCTATTTGAAGTAAAATAAAGATGATCACCCATGTCCTGTTTTCATAATGTTTATTTGTTATATTTGGTTCCCGATTTTTCTTTGCTCCAGAATGCACAGCTTTGCTTTTCTACTTTTCTTGCCTTTTAGATACAATGTAAAGTTGCATCCTCCAGTTTAGGTTGCTGAAGCAAAGTTTTAATTTTTTTACTCACAGATCAAACAGGATTTATAGTGGCTCAGAAGGAGTTTAGAAAGGAACTGGCCTCTGGCCAAACTGCTACTTTGGCGTATTTGAGAAAAAATTATGTTTTAATTAGCTCAAACCCTGAATTAACGCAAATGTCTGCATTCAAAACGTCATCAGAAAACCCCTTTAAAGGAGCTTTGTGATGAGAGTAGAAACTTGTATCACTTTGCACCTAAGTCAAAATTTAATACACGGAAAGAAAAAAAAGATATTTTGGAACAGTTGAAAGAGTGGAAGGATTTAGATTTCTTGGCTTTGAGATGTGGTGCTGCAGGATGAATTTCAAGTTTCTGCATCTCAAATGCAGATAAATTATCCGTATTATTCATCCCTCAGGTTTCCAATCATCAGTCCAGAAACAATGCCACGTAAAACTGGTCAAATTAAAGCAATTTGTGAAAAGAATAAGAATCCTAAGAACAACCAACTATAATGACAAACTTTGTTTTATTGCAAAAATATTTTCTCACCCTGCCAGCTCTCCCAGCTGCCTTTGTCTCTGCACGCCTGCTGCTCCGTCCCTCCTCATATCCTTCAGTGCCATTTGGAGGATGACTACAAACAGTTTTAGTTTTGATCCATGAACTTAATATTCACCTAACTTTTTTAGACAAATCCTGTTTTTATTGAGAGGATGTGGCTCATACAAGGGCATGCCCCAGATATGCCATCATGACTCAGAGGCCAAACTAAAACTGTGCAACGGTGCACTCTTTGGGAAAAAAAAGCGCTAGGTAATAAAGTGATTTTGGCTAAATTAGTAAAAATAGCTCAGCTGTCTTTGAAGTTTTAATACAACTGAGTATTAGGGCCACAAGTTTCTTTTTCTTTTTTTCTTTTCTGTGCATGGCAGGACTGAGGAGCAGGATCTAACTGAGGCAGACTAAGATGAGGAGAAACAAGTTCTAATTCAAACCAAAAAGACAATAAATAAACCAACAGAAACACAAATCTGTACAAAAGTCGCTGTACTCCTGTGCACAGCAAACAAAACAACTCAAAACATATTGCACTAGCACAAGCATTTTTTAAATTACTAATTTTTTTTGTAAATCTTTGTGTTTCAAATGTTGGCAGTTTATTAAATAAAAAGACAAAATAAAATCCTGCTAAACACCACTTATTTTATTGTTAAATGAGTCAATCCTGAATGCACCGTAGACATGTTTGTTCGCAGTTACTCTCAGCTCTTGACTCAAAATTAGGCGAAGCAGTCAACATTACAAAGCATGTTGCAAAGTAAGATTTGATGACAAGTTAATGGGCAGCACGATGGATCAGTGGTTAGTACCATTGCCTCACAGCAAGAAGGTCCTGGGTTGGATCTCCGGTTTGGACCTGGGCTATTTCTGTGCAGAGTTTGCATGTTCTCCTCGTGCTTGCGTGGGTTTTTCCCGGGGTACTCCAGTTTCCCCCACCCCCAAAAATATGCAAAGGTTGCCTTCAGGCCCAGGCTCCCTTGAATAAGAGATCTGAGATCTTAACGGGACTTGCCTGGTTAAATAATGGTAAATAAATAAATGGTGTTAAGAAGGGCTGGAGGGATTATAAAGTTATTGTCACAATAACTTCATCCTCAGATTAGTTTGGTCAAATGTATCAAAATGACACACAGTCAGGATCTGAAAACTGGAATCTGTTTTCCAGAAATATTCAGTGGAGAAAAACAAACCCACACTTGGTTGTATTTAACTTTTCTCACAATGCATTTTCCATAACTGCATTTGCTCTGAAATGTATTCAGTTTTGTATTGTTTTAGTGCCCCATTTTCTCATGTCAAATCTCCATCATTCCCTTTTCAATCCTCTGTTTCTGACAGCTTCAGTGATGGGATTTGTCTCATCCTTCACTTGTCTCCTTTGTATTTGTTCTGACCTTGGGTTATTTTACATCGTCACCCTTTCCCTCACTCTGCTTGACAATTTGTCCACCACTCTTTCTTTTTGCGCTCGAACTTCCATTCACATGGCAGCAGGCTTAAATCATCACAGACGTCCTCTGCAGTGATTAGCCTCAATTCCACAATTTAGCAACAGGCTGATGGGCACTTTTTGACTTTCAGCCGCGCTTTATGCCACTTTTCGCTCTCATACAAATTAGTGTGAGCATGAGTTGCACTGCAACCCTGACTCTTCCATCCCCTTCTTTTATTGAAAGTGTTTCTCTCTTGACTTTATCCTCTCGGACATTTAATCCAGCTGTGCCCTCAGTACTCCTGATGCTGCAGGACGAGGGAGGGGGAGACTGTAGGGAAACAGTCAACAATCAGACGAGCATGAGGACGATGAATCATCTTTGAATTTTAGTTTGTTTTGTAATGTTTTTTTGGATTATTGTTGAACCAACTGTTGAACTTTTATTAGTGAAAAAGACTATTTCAAATAAGATGGATATAACATGGATAGAAGATGGGTAAATATATGTCATATTTTGTGTGTCTTCATAGGCTGTTGAGTCTAATAAACCCCCATTGGTTAAATTCATTCTATGCCTTTCAATGAACACACATGAGGAGCAAAGAGCTGCTCCACGTGCACCTGGGGAGCAGCTGGAGGGCTGATTTAAATCATTATGCTACAATATGGCGGCACCAGGTGTGACAGGTGTAGGTGCAACTCTTTCCATCTATATGCTGCTGTTAAATGCTGCTCGCTACTGACAGCGGTCAAATTTTGGATGATTTCAACTGGAATACAAAACAGCCTTTTACCATTTTTCTGTTGACACACTATGTAATCAAACATTTTGGACTTCGGAAACACGTCGTGACTGCCACATTCATACAACTGCACATTTAGAGTTGAATAGCAACACACTTTGTAAACTTTTATGTTTTATGATTTCATCAACATTGTCATTTTATCATGCATCTATCACATGTCTTAATCTGTTTTATTAATGCTTGATACATTGCTGCTTTTATGCTTTTACTAAAAGCTTTGCTGCTGCTGCTTGAGCTTAAAGTGTCTGTGACATCAAATTTTAGTAAAAAAAATGAAGGCATTATTGAAAGATAGCATTGATGACATTGCAAAACAAATTTCACGTCRSTGAGATGAACGGTTGTTGAGATATTTGCATGTGAAGAAACAGGAAGTGATGTCAAAGGGGAATGTCAGCATGTAAACAGAGCGTTGTTACGAAAGCTAACAACACAGACTGTAGAGAAGAATCTGATGTTTCTTTAGATTATTTTTAGTTGCCATAAAAGAGAAACAAAGAAGAATTAAAGTTTAAAATTTTTTTAATAAACAGAGACCAGCGAGTTTATTTTATTAATGAGTTCCCCTTTGATGTCACTTCCTGTTTCACTTTGGCTGAGCCAAATTCAAAATAAAATAGGCCAGTTATGTGACAAAATGGGTAAAATCATGTGTACTATGCCAGTTTTCTTAAGTATAAAGAAGTTTTCTTTGACTTTTTGTATTTGAAGGAAAGGCATGTCACAGTACTATAAAGAACAGCTTTGCTGCTCTTCAGAACTAATGCTACTTATAGCTCACAGTTTTTTTCACTGCTTTTGCTGCTTTTCCTGAAACAAACTAACACTGTCTTAATATGCTGTTCTTAATTTTTGATTTTATTGTTTAACATTTTCTGTTTTTCTACAGTGCCACTGAACAGCTGGCCACCAGGGCTGCAGATGAAAACTAGCCTCTGGCTAATTCTGGCATGTTACAGATGTACCGTTATTAATATGCACTGTCCTGCTAAATAAATAATTTACAAATAAATAAATTACAAATAAAGGATTTGCTCAAGGGCCCACAGTAGGTCAAATACAGTTTGAGGCAGATGTGGTTGCTACTTTTTCCAACTAAACTTCATTTTTTTTACCTCCTGATCATACCTTCTCTAACCTTGTTGCCACCAGTCCAACTTTATTACACTTTAGTTTAATTTAGTCAGGCTATTTCAGTTGTTGTCTACATATTTATGCATGAATGTAACTGTACGTACCTGCCTCTGCTGATTTGATCTCATTAAAGGACCCCAAACAAATAAAATGACCAGTGGTTTGCTGATATGATTGKAGAATGTTTTACAATTTTTGTTATATCTGCCTTTATGAAAAAAATATTCTATCAGCCTCACCTGCATCATCCATCTGCTGCGTCATGCGCTCTGCTGCAGCCAGTCAGCATCAGACAAGTCTCACATTTAAGACCCTCCACCCATGGCTCCATCTGCTCACCACCTGAGCTTCAACCCACCTCCTCCCCTTCTCCACCCYCGTTCCCTCGGCTCCTCCAGGTTTCTTTCTTCGGCCTCCACCACCAGTGTCTGGCCCCCCCGGACGGAATACAGTTCCTATTCCTCATCTTAAGCAGCTCATCCAAATTCATTGCAGCTCACAGCACCATGTTGGGGTCCGAGTGCCAAAACTTTATTTTCGAATTGTTGAATTAAACTTTCTAATTTTAGCTTCTCTCTGTGTGAGTCTCTCCAGGTTGAATTGATGTTTGCATATTAAAATCACCTAAACAAGCCAATCTGAGCAAAAAAAAAGTCTGTAAAACTCAGTTTTACTTTTTTTAGGGAGATCAGCTTGGCTTGGAAGTAAGAAAAGGAGACTTTGTGGAAAAAAGCTTGGGAACTACTGAATCAAAAGACCTGAAAGACCAAGATTGAGACATGATAAAGTACTTTTTATGACACTGCATTTTTATTTTCACAATAAATGTTGAACACTGGGGGATCCACTGGGGGAAACCAACCCCCAACTGACATACAGCCTGTCTTCTCTCTATGCTGAACGTACTCTTCACTACACAATATGCAAAAGTTAGAAATCATCTGGAATGAACATGTTCAATAAATTATTTTCATATGTTTAACCTTGGAGATATTTTCCTTTTAGAAACTGAAACCCAGAAAAGGTTTTTTTTTTTTTACATACAATTACCTTGAGTACGTTGAAAGTTGAGTAAAGCAAGTCAAAAGCAAAACAGGCAGGCTGAGGCGACTGAAATATTCCAGCATTTACCGTGATGAAAGTGAGATTTGACCACGGTAAACAAGTTTGATAAATTTCCATCCTACACAAGCCATCAAGAGAAGTGCAGCGTGTGTTCAGCTGTCTGATCTCAAAGCTTAATGGAAACATGCCAGACAGTTAAATGTGTGGGTGGACGATAAAGAGGGGAGGCAGGAAATAAAGGTGGTTACACAGAGAAAGATACGTGCTGAAAAAATCATTTTTGCTTTTATTTCTTCAGTAATAATTTATTATATATTAACACTCTTTTGTAACTTTTTTGGCATAATGTATACAATAACATTATTGTCCAAGTTTAGGGAGAACTGGGTTACATGCAAACATTATTAACAACATTATTCTAATAATCTTAACTAAAATAAAAGGTCAGAAATTTATATTTTAATTAAACGATATTGAGCTAATATTTTAAAGCATGAGAAAGCTGAAAATGAACTTTTCAAACAAAACATTATGAAAATTAAACCAAATTTGTCATTTGTACAGTGAGATTGACTCCACTATGTTCCAACAGAAAACATTACACAGGTATAAGTATTTATTTCTATACTGAACAATGTGTACAGGACAGAAATTTTAAACTAAAAGTACTGCACTGATAATTAAAATAACAACAAGAGCAAACCAACAGAAATAAAAGTTGGAAAAAGTAATATTTTATCCTCTCTGATAAAAAAAAAATGAACTCTTTACTTTGGACAAGAATGACTTCCTGCATTGTTTTATTATTATGACTAAATTGTGCAAAGTGTGTAAGAGCTACGGGAGATTCTCCAGCTCATCGGCAGCWTTTCTTTTATCAATTCCAGAATTTTTATTTCTCGATTTTTCATACAGCTGCTTCAACAGATTTAGTAGCTGTAACAAAAATTGTTTACTCCAAGACAGATTTCTTTAAAAAGATGTTTCTTTCAAAGCTACAAAATTTCATAAAATTATACCGGCTTTTTTTTTTTCCAAAATAGGGAACAGTTATGTTTGTTTATGTGCATTGTGCTAAAAACATGGATTGTTAAGTTCTGAAATTTAACMTAATGCCTTCTTTTTTACCAGTTTCTACCAGTGGATTTTATTAACTCTGGACCCCTCATAATAACAAAACAAATCCCATCATGTTTGCTCATGTTTTGTGTCAATGTTGTAGCAACGAGTAGAGATTGATTTTTTTGGTAACATTTTACAATAAGGTCCAAAAATATTTATTAATTACTGAGGAACTACTCAGTAACTACTGAATATTTACTAMGTAGTTACTGAGGACACCAAAGCAAAGAGGAACAACTGAGTACTTAGAAACAAAGTACTTAGTAACWACTCAGTTATTACTGTTACTACTCAGTAGTTACTGGGTAGTTCCTTTTTGGTATCATCACTAACTACTTGGTTTCTACTAAGTAACTATTTAGTAGTTACTAATTCATTTCTAAGTATTCAGTAGTTACTGAGTTATTCCTCAGTAGTTGTTATTTTTGTGTACCATATTATAAATTGTTACAATTTTTTTCTCGCTTTTTCAAGATTGAGTATGTACACTTTTAAAATGTCTTGTGAATTACACTCTGTAGTTTGCAGCAAGTATTTTACCATCTTGTGTGGTCTGGGCCCTATTATGGTTTAGAGTGATCAGTTGCCTTTACTGGAAGGACTGGTTGTGTTGCACATGAGGCATATTCAGTTATTTGGGAGAATTAAATTATAGGTAAGAAGGGACAGCTGCAAATGTCAGCTACAGATACAGAAAAACTGCCAAAACAACCAAAAATTATTATTTTACAAATGACATGCTGCTTTGATTTAATAATGAACTGATCCATATGTCTTGTCCTTATGCTGTTTTAATATACTCTTACTCCTTAAATTCACATGTAAACAACTCATTTTAAATTAGATCATAATTACAGCAGAATATTCAGACTGTAAGATTTCAGTCCAATAAAAACAGATGACTATTTTTGCCTCGTTCTCGTTGCCAAAGTAATAAAAAATGAAGGATTCTTGCTATCCTGCCCTCTGTGTGTGTCTAACTGAACTAACAGATGAACCTGTGTATTTGTTTCCACAAAATGACATCACTTTCTTGGCTTGGATATGTGCGCATTTTGGATGCAAACAATTCAAACAACTACATTCTCTGTCTTCTTTGGGGCTTTATTTTTGTATTTATCTTCTGGCGTGACAGGCTTCTTTTTAGAGCTTATATGARGCACCGTCTGTTTTCTCCACAGTCACCAGACCTTCAGCTTTCTGAACATCAGACAGAATACATAAAAATGATAAAAGGCAGATGTTTGATATCATCAAGACGCTAAAAAAAGGACTTTCACAGGATGATGCCAGGAAACGTTAGCAAGAGTTCACAAAATAGTTTGTGATCAACAAAAGTCCTTTAATGGCTGGAAATGATTAAAACATAACTTAATATTTGATTTAGAATAAAAAAACATGATTTTGTTTTCATCAAAGATAAAAAATGTRTCATGTTGTTGAATAATTTGAAAGATATCACTCTCCGGAAAGAAGAGAAACACATTTCTCCATGATATTTTTCCACWTAAACCTTTACATCTCTGGTTAGAAAGTGCAGAAAGATATAAATGAAGGTCCACACATAAAATAAAAAAAAAATTAACTTTCCACCTCTGGTCTTTCTGAAGATACAGCAGCTACACTGTATTTGTGGTTTGGTTTGATCCAGAAGCCGATCCTTTCTTAACCCCGGGTGACGAAACCTGTCTCTTTTCCTTTACTATGTAAATTCAGGTAAAGTCATTGAGTAAATAGAAAGGCTGTGATTCTGTGTTTATGTTATCTTCACCCATAAATTCTGTCACAAATATCACCTCAACAGCCTGCCTTCATCACAGTGAACACTGCTGGCAGCAGGTCAAGCGGTGAATTTAAATCACTCTGCTTTCAAACACGACACTGACTTTCGTTTCARCATATTTGTCCTGCTTTTAGTCAAAAAAAATGATGACTTCCAAGACAACATAAAAGACAAAAGTGGAGACATAATTGTTCCATGCTGAAGTGGAATCATTTTTAGGTTGAATTTAGTTCAGATGTATACTTCTTCTAAATAAAAACCATGAAACTAAAACATGTTTTTGTTCTGTTTTTTTTTTCTTCTAAACTTGTGCAAAAGTTCAGTGGTTTGCTTTTGATTAAAAAGTTTCTCTTTTCATTTCCATTGTACATCTCCAGATGGGAAATGCCTCTGAAATATTCCTGTTCGTGTCCAGAATATCGAAAAACAATGACTTCGTTATGGGAACTCTCTACACCATTTTTGGTAAGTGAACTTGTTTCCATCTTTTAAATCTGTGATGTTCAATCCACCCCCTGGTTTCTCCRCTGCCCCTCTGTCTTTCAGGTGTGCTGTCTGTGCTGGGAAACGGGATCCTGCTGTTTGTGGCTTATAGAAAAAAGTCCTCCCTGAAACCAGCAGAACTCTTTGTTGTGAATCTGGCCATCAGTGACCTGAGCATGACGATAACTCTGTTTCCACTGGCCATTCCTTCAGCCTTTGCTCACAAGTAAGTGACTTTTGACACTTTATCTTTGTCCATGTAACTTTTTAATCCTAAAACCATTAAAGATTTAGTCAAAAAAACAAAATAAAACAATCACCTGGTAATTATTCTTGAGGTGAGTAAAAGTTAAATTCAGGCTACAGATGAAACTTTTGACACTAAGGCACGCATTTTCCTGTTTGATAAGGGGGTCTCTGCAGTCACTAAGTGGGAGGTTTTTGCTGTGTGGGAGGAGTAAGACCTGACTGGTCAGATTAGGTGGGGTTTGAAGAAGCCATAACAACATTTGGTTGGTTGAATGCCCAGCATTTCAGAAGATGTGTAAATTTGGACAAAACGGCCAGAAAGCACCTGTATTTTAAGATATAAATTTTCCTTATAGTCATAACTCGAGAAGATGCTAGCCACATGAAATTTGAACACCATACATGTGGAGAGATGTGTAACAATTTACGGACATTACTTTATCTTTTACCTTTCACGACAAGACAATCAGCCCAATAATGGTTTTGCCAAACTCCGCCCACACAGCTAAGAAACTCCTCCTATGTACTGCAGAGACCCCTACTTGGCCAGTTTAGATAGTTCAATGATTTTAGGAAAAGAACCAGAGTACAGAAAAAAAGAAAAACTATTTAGAGCAAAAGACAAAATGTGGCTAAAGAGATTAATCCCGCAGAATAACATTTGTTTTAGCAGTCAAACTTTTCAGAAACACATGTGTACAAATATTTGCAACATTCACTGTAGACTTATGAGTTTACTCAACAGTCTACTTAATATTAAACTTGTACAGATGACCAACCAGGTAACTCTTGCAGAAATGAAAGAATAAGGTGGGTCATGCTTTTATATTATTATAGCATAACCCATCAAAATAGCATTATAAACAACATTTTTCAGTGACATCAGAACAGATGTTTACTCAGTACTTTTTAGAATGAAAAATATTTCATCATTATTTGATCATATGTGCACTGTATCTTTGACATTAAAACAGATGATATGAAGTGGTAATGATCAAATCCACGGTCTAAGAGGCTGTTAAGTATATGTGGGAAAACTTTGCTATGATGGGCACAAACACAGACACAAAAGTACCAGCTTTTAATTATTTGATTTAATGATTTATTCCAGACATGTGAAATCATTGAATCTATATAACTCAATATACCCTTTCCCATACAGCAAGATGTATGCATACTCAAAATGTTGGGAGACAAGTTGTCTTTGTTGCTTGCATGTGTCCTGCTTCAGCGTGACCTTCTCTGTTATCCTCTGATCCCCTGAGGATATGTGGATGCAAGCTGTCATACATGCCAGTGTTGGGTCAAAGTGTGTCACTGCTGGATGTGACCCATGGGGGAGGGCCAGAAAATGCTTTACCTGTCTATTCTCCCTGAATTTAAAATTTCCCTGAAGAACATAACTCTTCGCAGAACATGATGTCAATCAGTGATTGATAGTCTCTTTCTTTTCTCTCTCCATTTAGGTGGTTGTTTAACATGACCGCCTGCACTGTTTATGCCTTCTGTGGTGTTTTATTCGGCCTGTGCAGTCTGACCAACCTCACGGTGCTTTCCTGTGTCTGCTGGCTCAAGGTCTGCTGTCCGAACTACGGTAACCCAAGTTCTTTAGATGCTTCTTCATTATGTAATAACCATCATTATCACAGTAAAAGGATTTCTCTTTTGCACAATAAAAAAAAATCTTGTGTGGTCCTAATACTCTGTTGTAGATAGTGGAGCTAAACCCAAAYTTTTAATGTTTTCTTTATTTATTTATGTGTAAGGTTTTAACTGTGAATGTCCCGATGCATCTCAGTAATCCAGGCAGAAAAAAATCAAAAAGAAAAAAATAAGTAGGTCCTCTAGATGGGTTCGTCTTTATTGAAACGTTTCGTCTCTCCTCTTCGTGTCCAGTTGTCCTCCTCCTACAATGCTTTTATTGCAAGTATGACTCAGCCCCCTGTGAGCAAAAGGTGTGAATCAGGGCGCCAATGATACCCAACACAAAGAGGGAAAGAGGGACAAAAAACAAGGGGACATGGAGCCCCGCTTGCATTCACTACATACACATAACACAACTTGGGTCAGGTGATGGCGCACATGGCCGTCTATGAACACTAGAGCTAATCAAGCCTATTGTTAGGCGATGGCCCTCTTTTGCATGTGACTAAATAGAGCTAATCAAGCCTATTGTTAGGCGATGGCCCTCTTTTGCATGTGACTAACCTGTTTGTCCATGTGGAGGCAATGCTTTTAAGGCTGAGTTCACCTGAAWTTCATCAGACTGAAGAAGTCTCTTGGAGGAGAAACGAAATGTTTCACTAAAGAAGAACCCATCCAGAGGACCTACTTTTCTTTTCTTTTTGATTTTAACTGTGAAGTTGTTCTTTTAATAAAAAGACGTGTAAAWACTTGTCCCGACGCATTTTAAGTCCAACATGAAACTGATCACTATGGTAATGGGGGAGCGCGTGGTCACGCAAACCCATGTGAAGCCGACGTCAGACGAAGGGTAGACCGTCTCATTTCGCAGCAGTTTTGAGCAGCCTACCTGGCCCAGGGAGGATATGGCCCACGTGGCCCAGCTAGACTAGGTCCTCATGAGGACCCAGCCCATGAAATGAGACACAGCCAAAGAGTTTATTTTCTATTCAAACATAAAAAAGGCATTTTAATAACAACTAAAGGTGACATTGATACTTTATTATGGTAGGGAACTTAAATATACAGTATGCCTGAGAAACACAAAATATTGCGCCTTTAAGGATGCCCCGATGGCTCTAAAGATAATCTTACGCAATATTCCTGACATGTGTAATCTAGTCAGCTCGGAAGAACATCAAGTCCACTCCAATCTCAAATCAAATATTTAAAACATGTTGGCCTGATATCCCAGGGTGTGTGGTGTCCCCCAAGGGATGAGCTTGCAGCCTGTTAAATGTGACGCGTAGCCAATCAGAAAATGAGGTGATGGAAACATGGAGGACAATTCAAAATACAGAAGACAAAACAACTGCCGTGGTGCACCAGAAATGTTAGTGGAAATCGGAAACATTTGTTTAATTAGTCCACAAACTACTGCCATTGCTTGATTTACTCTGAAGTCAAGTTTGATCTCAAGAGGTTTTGCAGGACTTCCCGTCTGACATCTGAATGTTCGTGAGTGAAATCTGTTTGTGTGGTGTGTTATCGTTGCAGTGTGGATGTACACCACACACTGTAGGAACCAAACATATTCTATGATTTTTTTATCATCATCAAGTTTTGAAAAGCAAGACTTAGAAAGCAGTATCTCTCTGCAAGAAGAGCTGTTTCAGCTGCCAGGACACCTTTATAAAAATCAATCAAGCACACAACACCACATTTCTCTTATTTAGCTGCAAAAGTAAATCTTAGAAGCTAATCCAAAAAACAAATTAATGAATGAAAATAAAATAAAATTGAGAGTGTTTTGCATTTCTTTTCACCAAAAAAAGCATTTTCATGTTCATCTTCTCAAGCAAACTGGCCGTTAAACCTATACTTTTTCTCTTTTAAAGTTGCCATATGATAAATAACCAAGTGCAAATCCACCCTAGGGTGTCTGGCAGAAGATTTTACCCTTGACTTGTGCTCTGCAGGAAAACACTCTCTACTCCAGGAATCAGCATCACGAAGGGAAGAACATTCCCACTCATCGTCAAACACGCACACGCACACACACACCCACACACACACACACNTCTAAAGATAATCTTACGCAATATTCCTGACATGTGTAATCTAGTCAGCTCGGAAGAACATCAAGTCCACTCCAATCTCAAATCAAATATTTAAACTTTCAAGGCTGAAGTTTTTCTATATATATTTTTTAATTAATAKATGGAGCATAAACAAATTCCTATATACCATTTCAAATACCTGATGTTTTAACGTTTCTCTTATACAAATATCTGAAAACAAACACTCGAGAATTGCACTTTACCTCACAGAAATATTTGACATGGCTTTTCTTTTTTTCTCTAGTTATTGCTTTGGTTAAGTTAGGCAACAAACCCCAGGTTAAAAAAACAAGTTGTGACATTCTTATCTCAATATACAGTATGTTGTTCAAAAGTCATGTCTATTTTTATTTCATATATTTCTGACTAGGTCCTGCTAGTAAATATGTAAAATAGAAATAACAAAATCATAAAATATCTATTGATTAATGTCACTTTTGCAACTTGAACTATCTTAAAAGAGTATTTTGCAGAACAGACCTTTTTTTTAGCTTTATATCAGGGGTGCCCAAACATTTTCCCTGAGAGGGCCAAAATGAAAATCTATCCAGGGCTGTGGGCCAAATGCAGTAATATAATACATGAAATATGAATACTTTTAAAGTAAAGTCCTTTATTTTTAGCGATTATGCTATGCAATGGCCCTCTTTTGTTTAAGTCTGTGCGCTTGGATAAAGTCTGCCATAGCAAAGGCTCATGGGGCATATCATAAATTGATAAGAGTTTTAGTGGCCTTATAAAGTGTGCAAATCTACACGTGGGGTTAAGTCTGATCTAAATATTTATTGTTGTCATTTCATGTTTAATCCTAATAAATCAAAGCTAAAGTCAACAGCATGAATGAAAACTACCTTCACTACAGCCCTTTTATATAGTCATTTGACCAATGGAAATACTGTGTTTCTACATAGAATAACAGGTTACAACCTTTTAACTTTGGCAACTGTTGGTGGGCCGAATCAAATGGCTTGGCGGGCCAAATTTGGCCCGCGGGCCCCACTTTGGGCTCCTCTGCTTTATATCATGACATAATGAAATTTATTCATCAAAAAACATACCCAGAGTTTTGCTTTGACTCACTAATATATGTCTGAGAAATCCTTATATCTCCTGTGGTAGCCATGTGGAGCTGCCTTAACAGTTGCTGGTACAAAGCACCGCCTATCTACACAAAGATCCTCCCTAGAGTTCAGTCCCCAGCAGAGCTCTTGCCCCGCAGAGTACCCCTTCCCCAAAGCATTGTGAAGATGTGCTGAAGTGGGAGTTTCAGAAACAGTAGGAGGTTCTTAAAGAGATAGAGGCCAATTTCAAGGCTGAACTATGTGCCTGCACACCTATCTTTAAGATTTGTTAACCGTATGCCTTCAAAGTCCTTGACCTTGTGATACCTAGTGTGAAACTGCTTCAATAAGTGTTTTTGTTAGAGTTGCATTTCCCTTCAATTGCAACTACAATATACTGTATATACATTACTCCATTTAAATGTACTGAAGCTGACATCAGGAGAGGAAAAACACAGATTGATGCATGTTGAGTTAAAGCACTTTTTCATGAGCTTTTCTATAAAGTAGAGTTCAGTTCTTAGAAAGAACAAAGGAGAAGTTCTAAGTGTGTCACCCTGATGGTTGAATTCTCTGTTTTGTGAAGGCATGTTCCACATTAGATAAAAAYCTTCTGCAATGGCTACCTTTCTGAGACCTGCACAGCTCAGCCAGTGCATTTGTAATCACCCCCATCCCAAATCCCCATCCTCAGCTTGAAGTGTAAGAGGAGCTGACATCCTGCTGTGGAGGCTGTGTGGTGCTAGATAAGACTGTCTGGGTTCTCCTCCTCACTGAAGACAACTGTGCCTGAATCGATTGTAGCAGAACGTGGTGAGAGCTGTTTTAGTGTTTAAACGTGTTCTTGTATTCACACTTTGGTACAGTCGCAAACAAAAGATGTACAACTTGTTACACTATACCATCAGAAGCATTGTCTCATGAAACAACTCTGTTCAATGGTTAAATATTTTCTAAGCGAGAGAATGTTAAGACCTGAGTCCCTGAGTCATCCGTTTAAAAAAATTATCTAACAGAAAATGTACTCAATTTGAAAAACATTTCTATGCTTCTGAATCTCAAGAACATCAATCAGTGTTCATTATTATTGTGTTGAGATGTTCAGATCAAGGTCAAGTTTCTTGACCAAGAGCTGCCATGGTATGAATAGAATGTAAGCTGAATGAAGACCATGGTTACTAGGAAAGTGAATTTGAAAAACATTTAAAAGAAACATATTATATAAACATATTCGTATGTGTCCTTGTTTGCCCATGCAGTCTTTGAAATGATCCTGAAAATGCTTTGTTTTATTTATTTTTTTAAATGATCTTGGTGTTTGTTCACTAGTGAGGGAAGAATGGATCACAAAACTTAAAGATGGATTGGCACAGCGTCTCTTGTATTGCAGACTCTGTACCAGTCTGTTGTGGTGAAGAGGGAGCTGAACTGTAAGGCAAAACTCTCTGTTTACTGATCGGTATACGTTCCTCACCTTCGGTCATGAACTTTGCAGTGACCAAAAGAACGAGATTGCAGATACAAGCGGTCAAAATGAGTTTTTTCTGCAGGTTATCTAGCCAGTGTTCCCAAAGTTGGGGTCGGGATCCAAAGTGGGGTCCTGAAACATCATGGTGGGGTCATGAAAAGATTTTCTAAATTAACTACATTTTTGCCTTAGTTGCCTAAAATGTATAAATGTAGAATAATAAATATTGCTACTATGCCCACGTTTAGTTGACCTGATAAAAATGTTTATCATCCAAAAATAGTTGTTGGCACAGGTCTACTGTTATTTTGTGGGTCAAAAGCTGAAAGCTTTGGGAACCACTGGCTAGATAACCTGCAGAGAAAACTCATTTTGACCACTTGTATCTGCGATCTTGTTCTTTTGGTCACTGCAAAGTTCATGACCGTAGGTGAGGAACGTATACCGATCAGTAAACAGAGAGTTTTGCCTTACAGTTCAGCTC